>NC_083276.1:9856211-10175077 GCF_963506605.1 Zootoca vivipara
ACGTGCTTTCGAACTGCTAGGTTAGCAGGAGCTGGGACCAAGCAACAGGAGCTCACCCCGTCACAGGGATTCAAACCGCCGACCTTCTGGTCAGCAAGCCCTAGGCTCAGTGGTTTAACCACAGCGCCACCTAGGTCCCACTGTGTATAAGTCCCACTTATCTGTGTATAAGACGACCCAATTGGCTTATATACAGAAAACTACGGTAACTTGGCTTATACACAGAAAACTACGGTAACTTGGTGGGGCTGCACTGTCTGAGGACACAGGAGTGTGGCCAATGAGAGGTCATAGGGGGAGTGGCCAAGTGGTTCTCCTTTTCTTTCCTCCCTCTTCCCTTGCAAATATACCATGCATGCTTAACATCTGACGGAACTGAACAGTGTCTTACTTTGGATCAGAAGGGGGGGGTCTCTGCTGCCACAATTGCATTTCTCTGATGATAGAAATACTGTATGGTTCTGGTTCTGTCTCCTGGGTCTCTCCCTATTTTCCTCCTTTGCAAAGAAACAGTGGACATCTTCCGGCCTTCCCCTCTTACCCAATTGCTTCCTGCAGCTATCAGTTTGAACTAACCAATATAATTTCATCCAGCATTAACAGCAGGGATGAAATTTCTCAGAAGAAAACTGTTGTTAGAAGACAGAGCTACAGGTCCCAACACCCTTTAAAAATAACCGTTCCCAGGATTCGCTGGGGGAAGCAATGGTTGTTAAAGCGGTATAACAGTGCTTTCACGGTGCGACCACAGTCACCACCCCTCCATTTCAAGGCTGGCACCACCCCAAAGTACCTGCCATCACCCCCAATTCCATTTAGAAGAATGTCTGCCTGTCCATGCTAATGCCTAGTAAGCAAAATAGCACAGAGAACATCTTACCTTCCAAGTCCCGGACTGCAGAATCTGGGACCGGCAGCCGTGGGACACCAGAAGTTGCGTCGACGTAACTTCCGGTGTTGTTTTGCCCTTCTATGGGCACAAAAAATGGTCGTCGCTGGCTTCGAAAGTCACTTCTACGCATGACACCGGAAGTTGCGTCGACGCAACTTCCGGTGTCGCTCTGCCCATCTATGGGCACCAAAAATGGCCACCGCCGACACCGGAAGTCGCGTCTATGCACTTCCGGACATGCGTAGATGCGACTTTTGAAGCTGGCGGCGGCCATTTTTGTGCCCATAGAAGGGCAAATCAGAAAGAAAAAAAATGGCCGCCGGCAGGAGAAAATAACGGAGAAAAACGGGAGACAAAGTGATACGGGAGACCACCGGGAAAAGGTAAGTAAAAACGGGGGTTTCCCAGGGAAAACGGGGTACTTGGCAGCTATGGCGAACATTGAAAGAAAAATATATTTTACTCGGCCATCTTCTATTGCCGACATTTGCGGGGGGAAACCCCGGACCCCGTAGCTTTTCTCCTGTGCTTTCTGACTGAAAGGTCTTCCTAGAAAGTAGAGTCATGTTGCGGAGAGAAAACTCTTCAACTAAAGTAAGTTTAATGTCATTCAGACTAGAAAATAAAAGTTCAGGGTGGAGATGCTACTTCCCTGATGGGAACAAGGAGAAGGAAAGATGAGCGGCAAAGACACGCATGGAGTGGCCAAGTTGTTTACGACGCAGCCACATCTCTTGAAGGGCTTTGTTCGTTGCTCGGTGCAAACACTTGCAATGACTTAGCTCTGGAGTGCTTTGCTTTTAGAAAATTTGGGGCTGGAGAGGGACGAACAAGTGTTTTCTTTGTTGTTATTGTCAAGAAGATGAGTTGCACGGAACAAGAAGAAGAGAGAAAAAACGCTTGCCCACTTCATTGCTTTCCTTAAGGCCTGTGAGATTTCATCTATCACACCCCAAAAAAACTATTTGGCTCAGGGCCTCTTCTGACATTACAGGGAAAGACAAGATCTTGTCTGTTCATCATGTGTCTCTGTGGTGAACTCCACAACCTGTAAAAAAGGAACCGCATATCTGAAGGCACATTGTAATTATTCGCAGAAGGGTTGTGACCAATTGTAGCTACCGGACCGATGTTTACCATGTTTCGACGTACTGTATGCATCTCTCCTTGACTTGTTGCAGTTGTCACTGAAGCTATATTATCAGGGGTCCCCAACCTTTTTGAGCCAGTGGGTGCATTTTGAGAGAGTGTTGTGGGTGCCAGTCACAAAATGGCTGCCATGGAGTGTAACAAAATGGTCACCATACCTAAAAGAGCTGAAAAAGAGACAGAAAAACAAAATGTTGTGGGCATGCCCCCTCCCCATAGGCCAGGGGTCAGCAAACTTTTTCAGCAGGGGGCCGGTCCACTGTCCTTCAGACCTTGTGGGGGGCCAGACTATATTTTGAGAGAGAAAATGGACGAGTTCCTATGCCCCACAAATAACCCAGAGATGCATTTTAAATAAAAGGACACATTCTAATCATGTAAAAACACCAGACAGGCCCCAAAATAACCCAGAGATGCATTTTAAACAAAAGGAAACATTCTACTCATGTAAAAACATGCTGATTCCCGGAACGTCAGCGGGCCGGATTTAGAAGGCGATTGGGCCGCATCCGCCCCCCCGGGCCTTAGTTTGGGAACCCCCTGCCATAGGCTATTCCTATCAGGGGGGGGGGGGTAGGCACCTACATCAGCTACCACCACAATCTCTCACAGAAAGAAGTTCTGTTTAGAACAGAAGGGGGTGGATGTGTCCAATCCTGGCATCCAACCGCATGCGGGCATATTTGGGGGAAGAGGGTTTAATGAGGGAGAGGCCCAGCCAGGAACCGAACAGAACATCTCTCCTTTGGTTTATTCAGGCATCAGCCGACCTCACTCCCAATCCTTTTTGACCACCATGTACTATTATGTATTAGTGTACTGTATATAGTTTCACCTCAGGTCCTTGACAGTTGTTTTAGGAGGGAACTTTAGGAGGGAACTTTGAATTATGCTTGATACATTGTTTGAGCCAGCCTCTATAAAAGCAGGCTGGCTTGGCAATGCAGTTCAGTTCTGTTCTGCCTTGTGAATAAAGAGCTTCTTGAAGAATCACTGTGTCGTCTACCCACTATTTAATACGTACATTGATGGAGCTCGGGGCCCATAGCTGCCAAGTTATCCCTCTTTTCAAGGGAAATTCGCTTATGCTGAATAGGCTTCCTCGTGAGAAAAGGGAAAACTTGGCAGCTATGTCGGGGCCTGCCCAAGACATCTTGCGCCCTGAGGTGAAAGACAAGATGGCTGCCATGTACAGAAGCTGACTGAAGTGGGAGCTGAATCAAGAGTTGCAACAGGATAGCATCCTCCATTGCAAACAGATTAGGGGCCCCTGAAGAGAGATCTTGTTGCTCTTATTAGAGGTTACCATCCATGCACTTTCGCTGCGCTAATACTGGTGGTTAGGTAAACCTCTTTCTAAACTGCTTAGCAGAGCTTTTCTTTCTTCCTCCCTCGCGGAAGTGGTGAACAATGACGAAGGGCAGCACTCTTCGGTCAGACGTTTGCTATCAGGCGTCTGCAAAAACAAAGCCGAGTGGTCTTCTTTTTATTAGCACTTCCAGCTGATACTAATTAAGCTCCTAGAATCTTTCTAATTGTTTAGAAAGCACTCGAGAAGGGAGAAAGGACAGAGAGGCTTCTCCACGGTGCTTCAGCCTCTTTTCTTTGGCCTTACTCCGCTCCCTCCGGCCAGGTGTCCTTTGTCCTACCTGGCCGGGTGGCGGGTCATAGGCCAACTCGCCAGGTGGGTGTCACCGGCCAGGTAAGTCCCGCACGGTGTCGCAAACCTCACCCACCTGAAGGGAGGGGTGAGGGTGGATTTTCTTTGCAGAATGATTCCCTAACATCTCTGTGACCTAGGGCCAGGGGGGGCTTAGCATCTGTGGCTGTTCACCCCACTTTGCCTCATGGTTGGGCCGGCTCTGATGTCTGATGGGGCTGTTAATAATAAGAATACTGTACGCCAGGCATCCCCAAACTTCGGCCCTCCAGATGTTTTGGACTACAATTGCCATCATCCCTGACCACTGGTCCTGTTAGCTATGGATTATGGGAGTTGTAGGCCAAAACATCTGGAGGGCCGCAGTTTGGGGGTGCCTGCTCTACGCCTAATAATAATAATAATAATAATAATATATTTTATACCCAATAATAATATATTTTATACCCTGCCCATCTGACTGGGTTTCCCCAGCCACTCTGGGCAGCTTCCAACAGAAGCATTAAAATACAATAATTTATTAAACATTAAAAGCTTCCCTAAACAGGGCTGCCCTCAGATGTCCTCTAAAAGTCTGGTAGTTGTTTATATTTCTCCAGGCCGCACACTGATGTCAGTTTACATTGCCTGACCTCATATGGCAAACACAGAGACAGAATTTTAGACACAACATTTAAAATGTTGGCAAAATGTCAGATTATGGATTTTATTTTTTATTTTATTTTTTGCACATCCATCAGCTTCTTTAATGGTTGAATTTCCCATACCCCTTAAATATTTAATCGTAGTCAGAAAAAAAGAGGGAGTTGAAGTATTCCATCAAAAAATAAAATAAAAAACCCTCTGTGTCAGGATTCCTATCAGGAGATAGATCCACCTAGTATTATCTTGATTTACGTGTTATCAGATGCTTAAGGAAATTTCCCAGGTTTCCCCAATTGGCGCCTTCCCACTGGCAGAATGCTTAGTACTCAAAACCATAGCTGCCAAGTCTCGCAGGAAACCCCCGTATTTTGTTACCGTTTCCCGCTGTTATCCCGAATTGATATCCCGTAAATATCCCGTAAAGCTCCTGCCGGCGGCCATGTCCCGGCTCCCGGCTGTCTGTGCATGTCTGGACATGCGCAGAAGCAATTTCTGGTGCCCAGACATGCAGACACGGGCAGCCCGGTACCGGAAGTCGCTTCTACGAATGTCTGGACATGCGTAGAAGCGACTTCTGGTGCCGCTCTGCCCATGTCTGGGCACCGGAAATCGGGCGGCGCCGGCACCGAAAGTCGCTTCTACACATGTCTGGACATGCATAGAAGCGACTTCCGGTGCCGCGCTGCCGCTGATCCCGAATTTTTCAATCTGGGAGTTGGAGGGTATGCTCGAGACTGGTCAATGTATTTTGGTATCTGAGGCAGAAAATCCCAAGAAACACATCCCCTAGGAGTAAAAATAATAATAAACAACTATGTGCTTCCTGAGGCTGCCATTTCACTCTGCCTAATGGTAGGGCTGTTGTCTTTGTCCATGGAGTTTTCTTGGCAGGGATACTGGAGTGGCTTGCCAGTTCCTTCTCCAGGTGGATCACGTTTAGTCAAAACTCTCCACTATGACCTGTCCATCTTGGGTGGCCCTGCATGGCATAGCTCATAGCTTCTCTGAATTATTCAAGCCCCTTCGCCACGACAAGGCATTGATCCATGCGAAAGGCTGGACTAGATGAATCCCAAGCCGGAATTAAGATTGCCGGAAGAAATATCAACAACCTCAGATATGCAGATGACACAACCTTGATGGCAGAAAGCGAGGAGGAATTAAAGAACCTTTTAATGAGGGTGAAAGAGGAGAGCGCAAAATATGATCTGAAGTTCAACATCAAAAAAACCAAGATCATGGCCACTGGTCCCATCACCTCCTGGCAAATGGAAGGGGAAGAAATGGAGGCAGTGAGAGATCTTACTTTCTTGGGCTCCTTGATCACTGCAGATGGTGACAGCACTCACGAAATTAAAAGACGCCTGCTTCTTGGGAGAAAAGCAATGACAAACCTAGACAGCATCTTAAAAAGCAGAGACATCACCTTGCCGACAAAGGTCCGTATAGTTAAAGCTATGGTTTTCCCAGTAGTGATGTATGGAAGTGAGAGCTGGACCATAAAGAAGGCTGATCGCCGAAGAATTGATGCTTTTGAATTATGGTGCTGGAGGAGACTCTTGAGAGTCCCATGGACTGCAAGAAGATCAAACCTATCCATTCTTAAGGAAATCAGCCCTGAGTGCTCCCTGGAAGGACAGATCGTGAAGCTGAGGCTCCAATACTTTGGCCACCTCATGAGAAGAGAAGAATCCTTGGAAAAGACCCTGATGTTGGGAAAGATTGAGGGCACTAGGAGAAGGGGACGACAGAGGACGAGATGGTTGGACAGTGTTCTCGAAGCTACGAACATGAGTTTGACCAAACTGCGGGAGGCAGTGCAAGACAGGAGTGCCTGGCGTGCTATGGTTCATGGGGTCACGAAGAATCGGACACGACTAAACGACTAAACAACAACAACAACAATGGTAGGGCTGGGCCTGCTTGGGCTTAATTTGCAAAGGGAAGGGAGCTTAATTTGCAAAGGGGGAAAATCCTGTTTTTAATGGGGTTCAACTCACAGTTCTGCAGCTTCTTTGGGAAAGGAAAGGGGGCAGTTTCTACAGTTTCTGGACAGATAATCTAATCAGCCAGTCACATGCATAGCTGCCAAGTCTCCTGTTTTTCGCGGGAAACCCCTGGATTTTAATCCATTTCCCGCTGTTAACCCGAATAGAAAAAACTCCCGGAAATACCCCGGATTTCCTACCTGCCAGGGAGGCTCCATTTCGGGTGCCGCTCTGCCCATGTCTGGGCACTGGACATCGGGCAGCGCCGGCACCGGAAGTTGCTTCTACGCATGTCCAGACATTAGCATTGGGAAGGGGAACTGCCATTGATATCATTGCAAGTTTTTGCCTCTAATGATAATTGCTCCAAGGGGGGTATATTAGAAAGAAGGCATAAAATCTTTAGATGTTCACTCAAACCTCAAAGCATTAACTAACATGATGCATAGCTGCCAAGTTCCGGATGTAAAGATCCGGGATCGGCAGCGCGCGCATGACCAGAAGTTGCGTGACGCAACTTCCGGTGGCGCTTCGCCCTTCTATGGGCACCAGAAAATGGCGGCGCCAGCGCCGGAAGTCGCTTCCGTGCATGACCGGAAACATGTAAAAGCGACTTCCGGTGCTGGCGCCGCCATTTTCTGATGCCCATAGAAGGGCAAAGCGCAACCGGAAGTCGCGTCACGCAACTTCCGGTCATGCGCGGAAGCGACTTCCGGCGCCGGTGCCGCCATTTTCTGGTGCCCATAGAAGGGCAAAGCAGCACCAGAAAAATGGCCGCCGGGCCGAAGCCAATTTAAGGGACAATACCGGGATTTTAACCTAAACGGGAGACCGCCGGGAAACGGTAAGAAAAAAGGGGTTTTCCCGGCGGATACGGGATACTTGGCAGCTATGCATGATGTGGTGTTAAGAGAAAAGCATAGCACTAAAACAATTAAACAGAGTTGTTCGGGGTTTTGGGGGGGTTTTTTTTGCATTACATTGCTCCTTTTTTGATATTGCATGCACACGAACATTCTCTTGACAGAGGACGGTGTGTGACATTACTGACCAGCCAATATGATCAAGAACCTAATTTGTGAAATAGAGTCTTCTGCCAAGAAAATGTTCAACAGTAATAGTGGTATTTTACCTTGTCAAAAAAATGATTAGGCTTAAGCAGCCCTAAACTACCCAATAACATCAGAAATGGAAGGATCACAAAGGCTAACCAATTTCTTAGGAAATCTCTGGATTTGCTAGTAAGACCCCTTATTTTATGCTTGAGGAGTAATCAAGACAGTCTCATTTTCTGCCAGATTTATCACTCCATAAGGCAGAGTCCAGTTATAGGGAAGGACAATGGCTTGTTATTTTTCTCTTATTAATGCCAGAAGAATCATCTTCAAAACCATTTCACAGATTTCCTTGACGTTCCCTTCCCTCCCAACATGGGCTGTTCTTATAGACAGTTTCTCAGCTCCATGTTGGGAAGGAGCTAGTGCAAACACGGGCCACGTTGTGTGGTTGTTGTTGGTTTTTTGTAATGTCACAAAAAAGCTAACTCATGAGCAAGCCCAATGCTCTTCACAGGGTCTACAGGAGTAGCCAAGGTGGTACCCTCCAGATGTTCAGAATCAAAACTCCCACTATGCTGGCCGAGGTTGATGACGGCCATCTCTGTTACAGAACATTATAGGGAGCTCCTCTTTCAGAAGGAACATCACCATCATCATTTCTTGGTGGGGTTACTCCAGTTCTTGGCACCCAAAAAATGAGCCCTGAAGGTGCCCAACAAACTACATAAATCAGGGCTGGGAGTAGAGGTGGACTTGGGTAATATGGCGCCCTGTGTGAGGCCAAAATTTGACACCCACACCTAGTAGCCCTCACTGTGCCTTCCCAGAGCTAGGTAAGAGAGGTGCAGGGCTTTGGGAAGGAAACACAAGGCTCTGGCAGAGTCCCAAAGCTGGGAAAGCGCTAACTAGACTTTGGGAAGGAGGCAGGAGGACTCTAGGGCCCTGTCAGATCCTCGTTCCTCCTTCTTAAAACTTGCACAGCTCTGAATCCACCCCTACTGGGAGTCTTTTTCAGCCTGAGACAGAGGCTTCTCATGTTGATTGATGTTCTGATGTCACACATGCAACATCACAAGGAGCCAGTGGGTGGAACTGATCACCCTCCTCACATTGAGGGGGCCCAGCCCTCTAAAAAAAAATACATTGGGGGGCCGAAACTGCCTCGACCCCTAGGAACTGAAATGCATGGCCTGACAGACACTTTCAGTTATGGGCAACCCTCGGTGTGTGTGTGTGTGTGTGTGTGTGTGTGCGTGTGTGTGTGTGTGTGTGTGGCATGTGCCAGGTAAGGCAGCTGCAAAACTGGGGAGAACAATGGATGCGACTCTGACATTTGTATAGTGGAATACATTACCATCATTCAATGATGTTGAGATGATGTCATGTGTATATATATATATATATATATATATATATATATATATATATATATATACATTACTTTGGACAATCAAAAAGCTGGGCATTGTTAAAATGCTAAGTTGATAAGATTTCTTTGTTTAAAAAATAGACAAGTGATAGATAGATGAAATATATATTAGGGCTGTCTGGATTTTCCCAGACATTACCGGGATTTTAAAGGTGGAATTGAAATCCGGGGGAATTTCTGAAAGGCGGCGCTTTGTCCTGGATTTCAGGCAAGTCAATCACCTATAATTTTTGTGAAATTTGGCATTTTTGTGAAAAAAAGCAACTTTTGGGTTTTCCTTTTAAAAAACAACTCAACAATTTTGGGGTCTTTTGGGGTGTTCTGTTTTTCACTTTTTGAAATATGACAACCCTAAGGGGGGGGGGAGAGACAGAGAGAGAGAAACCGAGAGAGAGAGAGAATATTTTCCTAAATTATATTAAGGGTGGTTTTGTCTTCTTTTGGTCTTGGTTAATTATCTTTTTTTTTTGTTTCAAACCCGTCAGGCTCTTTGAAATCAAGGCTAAATGAGGACCCTCTATGGAGAACATATTTTCAGCCAATAGAAAGATAATAGGTGTGAATGAATTGCCAGTGGCAACAAATATGACAGTAGTCTTATAATAGTGTGTCTAATATGAGACTGAAATATCTTGAGTTCAGCTGAATTGGGAGTCAGAAGTAACCTCCCTCTTTTTTATTAATTAATTAATTATACCCCGACAATCTGGCTGGTTTTCCCCAGTCACTCTGGGCGGCTCCCAACAAACATTAAAAACACAGTACAGCATTAAATATTAAAAACTTCCCTAAACAGGGCTGCCTTCAGATATCTTCTAAAAGTCAGATAGTTGTTTATCTCCTTGACATCTGGTGGGAGGGCGTTCCACAGGGCAGGCGCCACTACCGAGAAGGCCCTCTGCCTGGTTCCCTGTAACCTCACTCCTCACAGTGAGGGAACCACCAGAAGGCCTTTGGAGCTGGACCTCAGTGTCTGGGCTGAACGAAGGGGGTGGAGACGCTCCCTCAGGTATACAGGACCGAGGCCGTTTAGGGTACAACCTGTGTGAAAATAGTTTTGTACGATGGAGTGTTTGTGGGGAAACCCTTAGATGTGCCAGTATTTGATACTTTATGGCTTCTTGCACATGCCACTCAAATGAAATAGTTGCTTGGGATTAAGTTCCGTTGAACTCAGTGGTGCTTGATTTAACTGCATAGGTTCAACCTGCGAAAGACGCTGAACTTTAATGAAAGATCTTAGGCCAGCCTTTGCCATCTTGTGAGAAATGCACACACTCTGACATGACTTATTTTTCAGGAACCCATGCTGACTTTTAGTGATCACAGCGTTTCTTTTTAGGTGCTCACAGACTGTTTGCTTAATGATCTGCTCTAGAATCTTTCCTGGTATTGATGTCAGGCTCAGTGGGCGGTAATTGTTTGGGTCCTCTCTTTTCCCCTTTTTGAAAATAGGGACAACATTTGCCCTCCTCCAGTCTGCTGGAACTTTGCCTGTTCTCCAGGAATTTTCAAAGATTATTGCCAGTGGTTCTGAAATCACCTCTGCCAGTTCTTTTGATACTCTTGGATGTAGTTCATCTGGCCCTGGAGACTTGAATACATCTAAACTAGCCAAGTATTCTTGTACTACCTCCTTACTTGTTCAGGGCTGTGTTTCCCCTGCTGAATGATCGGCTCCATATTCTTCAGGTCGGGCATTGTATTCTTTTTTGAAGAAGACTGAGGCAAAGAAGGCATTGAAGAGTTCTGCCCTTTCTCTGTCCCCTGTTCGCATTTCACCATCTTCTCCTCTAAGTGACCCCACTGTTTCCTTGTTTTTACTTTTGCTACGGACATACCCATAAAAGCCCTTTTAGTTGCTTTTAACCTCTCTAGCAAGCCTGAGTTCATTCTGTGCTTTAGCCTTTCTGACTTTGTCTCTACATGTGCTGGCTATATGTTTGAATTCCTCTCTGGTGATTTCCCCCTTTTTCCATTTTTTGTACATATCCCTTTTAAATCTTAACTCAGTTAAAAGTTCTTTAGATAGCCCCCCTGGCTTCTTTAGGCACCTTCCATGTTTCCGTCTCATTGGTATTGCCTGAAGTTGTGTTTTTAATATCTCCCTTTTAACAAACTCCCAACCATCATGAACTCCCTTCCCTTTTAGTATTTCTGTCCATGGGATCTCACCCAGTGTTTCCCTAAGTTTTCTGAAGTCGGCTTTCTTAAAGTCTAGGATTTGAGTCTTAGTATGCTTGGTTGCTCCTTTCCGCTGAATAATAAACTCCAGAAGAGCATGATCACTCCCACCTAATGATCCTGCCACTTCTACCCCACTAACCAGGTCATCACTATTGGTTAGGACCAGATCTAAAATGGCTGATCCTCTTGTTGCTTCTCCCACTTTCTCGACAATGAAATTGTCTGCAAGGCCAGTGAGGAATCTGTTCGACCTTATGCTCTTGGCTGAGTTTGACATCCAACAAATATCAGGATAGTTGAAATCCCCCATTACTACTATCTCACCTCCTTTTGAATGCCTGGTCATCTGTTCCAGGAAGGCATCATCTGTGTCCTCAGTTTGGCTTGGGGATCTATAGTAAACTCCCACAACATCTCCGGTTTCTCACAATAACAGTGGGTGGTACCAGTCTCCACCAGTTAGCAGCTTAACTAGAGACTCTCAACAGCGACTAGTCATCATATTGCAGGCATGTCCAAAGTCCGTTTTGGCTGGTTTTATCTGGCCCCTGCGGCAGTTTATTTCTTGGGGTCAAATCCTTTAAAAATCTCAACAACTTAAACCCTAAAAAAATGCTCAACAACTTCAATCCTTAAAAAATCTCAAAAACTCAAATCCTAAAAAAAAAAAAGCCCAACAACTTTGGTCGGCCCTCACGCATGTTCACTTCATGAAATCTGGCCCTCTTTGGGCACCCCTGTCCTATTGTGATATGTTACAGGTAGGTAGCTGTGTTGGTCTGAGTCGAAACAAAATAAAAAAATTCCTTCAGTAGCACCTTAAAGACCAACTAAGTTTTTATGTTGGTATGAGCTTTCGTGTGCATGCACACTTCTTCAGCTCATACCAAAAAAAACCTTAGTTGGTCTTTAAGGTGCTACTATTGTGATATATCACCCATCAGTCACTGGGGAACAACAGCAGGAGAGGGCTATTGCCCTTTGACTTGATTTAGCAGGGTCACATAGCTGTCAACTTTCCCCTTTTCTCACGAGGAATCCTATTCGGAATAAGGGAATTTTCCTTTAAAAAAGGGAAAAGTTGACAGCTATGAGCAGGGATCTTCTTGTGCCCTTGGGTTCAGACCTCTCGTCTAGTAAAAGTCATTACAGTCCCTTGTTTTTGTAGCTTTCTCCCCCAGCTGCCAATTCTCAATCCTGGTTGCAACATGACAATGGGAGACATCGGTCCAGCCTTAAAAGTTGCTCAAGAATTCTTACAGTTTCCTTGGTGCTCGGTTTAATTGACTTCGCTGAATCTCTTTGCCAGAAACATCGGAGGCGCTCATGCAAAAATCCTATCATCTCCTCAGTGACATCTCTAAATTCAACAAGCTACCAAAAAAACTCCAAAAACCCACACCAACCCTGCAACAACTGTGAGGAGAGTACCACTTGCTTTCATCAAGGAGTGGAAGTGAGAAGGGTGTCCTGAAGAGCAGCTTTAGGGAGAAATAGCTGTCTACTTCAATATTGCTTTTTAATTAAAGGCTCAGAAAACCACTCCTTTTTTTCCGCCTTTTAATCCATCTCCTTTACTTTTCTCATCGTTTTTAGTTTTTTAAAAATAATATGGATAAGGTCATCTCCATGTAGGCTGGTTACATTTCTTGTGAAGAGTGTCTGCTTTTGCCTCCTCCTCATCTTTGGTTGTTAAATAAGGTGCCAGTCCTCAAGACAATAAGTGTTTTTTTGTGGAGCACTTGGTGGCTCACACTCTTTCTCTGCCCCATCCTCTCTTCTAACTGCCACTCTGTGAACTAAGCTGCAACCTATTTATGAATCAGAATATTACTAATTAGTTTTTTTTAAAGGATTGCTAAAAAAAAGAAGAAGACCAGAATGATTTACTTCGGCAGAGGAGGAAAATGGAGAGGAAAAATGAACTATTTTCTCCTCCTTTTCGTAGCTGAAGTGTTCTTTCTTTCTTTCTTTCCTTTCAAAGTGTGAAGCTTATTAGTATCCATTTGCAGCATTGGATAGGTCTTCATACTGCTCTCTCAATATCTATTTTCAAACGCACCACCTTATTGACCAATGCTGCATTAATGGTTTGTTGTCCTTTGACCAAAAAAACAAAAAACAAAAAAACCAACCAGTTTGTCTATAAAAGGTAAAGGTAAAGGGACCCCTGACCATTAGGTCCAGTCGTGACCGACTCTGGGGTTGCGCACTCATCTCGCATTATTGGCCGAGGGAGCCGGCGTATAGCTTCCAGGTCATGACATAGCCACTTCTACCGAACCAGAGCAACACATGGAAACGCCGTTTACCTTCCCTCTGTTGCGGTTCCTATTTATCTACTTGCATTTTGATGTGCTTTCGAACTGCTAGTTTGGCAGGAGTTGGGACCGAGCAACGGGAGCTCACCCCATCACGGGGATTCGAACCGCCGACCTTCTGATCAGCAAGCCCTAGGCTCAGTGATTTAACCCACAGCGCCACCTGGGTCTATACTCTTAATTTAAAAATTTTTAAAAATACAGAATGTTATCCCCCTTTTTGGAATGTTGTCCCCAGGGAGGTTCAGCCAGCGCCTTCACTTTAAGCAGGCAAACTGGAACGGGTTCAAGGTAGGGCAGCAAACATGGTCAGAAGAATAGAAAACAAGTCCTATGGGGGGGGAGGTTTAGCTGAGCTTTCTGCATTGCAGGGGGTTGTGCAAGAGATGATCCTCCCAATTCTATGGTTCTACAAGGTTGGATGAGCTGCGTATGTTTAGCCTGAATAAAACTGAGCGGTGACATGGCAGCACTCGTGTCCCCAAAGGGTAGTCACATAGGTACCAAAAGAGATGGGGTAAGGGAGAAATTAGACTCAGTTCACGTGCAAAGCCAAATCTATCAATGCTGCACTTTCTGGAACAATATGAGAACTGAAACGCAGCTGTCCTTCAAAATTTGTGCTTATCTGAATCTTGTGTTCCCGCTCTCCAACTGGCCAGTGTTTGAAAAAACGTAAACATGAGGCGAGAGGATGCATCGAAATGAATATATTAGAAAAATAAAAACATGCCTCACATTACAGGAAATGTCTTGCAAAAATGTGTACGGAACTAAATAAGAGTGTGCGCGTCAGGAGGAATTATCACTATTCGAGATGAATTTTCATTAGGGCGTTTTTATTTTAATCACAGGTGGTTGCAGGAATGTGGAGAACTGATTTTAAGGTTGGGAAAACGAGAACCTGGGAGAACGGAAATTGCCAGGTCCTTCCACCCCTGTTTGTGACACGAGACATTTTGCAACGGGAGCAAAGAATTCCTCAGGTCTCCCCAGGATGAAGGACATGAGGATTGTCTTTCGACATCGCTGCCATGTAGAAAGCTGCTGAATGGAGGCTCAGCTTCGAAACAGGCAAATCCTTCCGCCCCTACTAAAGAGGTGTCAGACGGAAGAGGAAAAGGACAAGCTACAGAAAAGCAAGTAGACCAGTGATGGGCAACCTTTTGAGCTTGGTGTGTCAAAATTCGCCAAAAAACCGAGCAAAACTCGGGTGGTGTGTCACTTCAATTAAAAAAACACATAATTTCATGATATTTATAGTTTAAATAACAAAAATGTATAATTGTAATATATAACTGTATTTAATAAACCAAAAACTAATTATTTAACCTAACCTAACCCAAAACCCCTTATTTATCACAAAGGGCCCAGAGTTGTTGAGCTTTTTGGGGGGAGCTGCTGACCAAAGTTTTGGAGGTTTTTTGGGGGGGTGCAAAAGTTGCTTTGCTTTTGGGGGGGTGCCCCAAAGCTGCTGCACTTTGGGGGGGGGGAGAACAGAAATAAATGAAGAATAATACCTTCGCTGGAACTAACACGCAGCACCGACATAGTCTGCCAAAGTGCCAAAAAAACCAGCACAGAACGGGTTAAAAAACGAACGCTGTTACACCCAATCATAGTCTGCCAAAGCGCCAGAAAAACAGCACAGGAAGGGTTAAAAAACCAATCTCTGGCTACCAGCAGCAACAACAAAAAAGGATCCGGGTTTTAACAGCTGAGACAAGCTCTAGCAGAGGCAAGCTGTAGGAGGAGCCGGAGAACAAAGGGGGGGGGAACCAACAACAACAGCGTGAATGGGCCGATGGGGCGCATGTCAGCAATGAGGGCTCTGCGTGTCATGTCTGACACGCGTGTCATAGGTTCGCCATCACTGAGGTAGACAATGGGAGCAAATCATGAATGGTGCGGTGGGCTCTTCCTCCCTGGAGGTCTTCAAGCAGAGGCCATATGCTCTTGGAGACAGCAGTGCTTCTGAATACCAGATGCTGGAAACCACAGGAGGGGAGAGGGCTCTACTAGGGCCAGGGCTTTCTCAGTGTTGGCCCCAACTTGGTGGAACGCTCTTTCACAGGAGACCACAGGACCCTGCGGGATTTGTCATCTTTCCGCAGGGCCTGCAAGACAGAGCTGTTCTGCCTGGCCTTTGGGTTGGACTTAGTCTGACCCCTGTGTTTTTCCTCCCTCATGGCTTGAATTTGTGGACTACTCGAAATGAGGCTGCATTTTAAATTTTAATACTGTATTTTGGTCTGTATTTTAATTAATTGCTTTTTATGTTTTATTGTAATTTTATTGGTGTGAGCCGCCCTGAGCCCGGTTTTGACTGGGGAGGGCGGGGTATAAATAAAAAATATTATTATTATTATTATTATTATTATTATTATTATTATTATTATGCTTGGACTAGATGAATCCCAGGCCAGAATTAAGATTGCCGGAAGAAATATCAACAACCTCAAGTATGCAGATGACAACCTTGATGGCAGAAAGTGAGGTGGAATTAAAGAACCTTTTAATGAGGGTGAAAGAGGAGAGTGCAAAATATGGTCTAAAGCTCAACATCAAAAAAACCAAGATCATGGCCACTGGTCCCATCACCTCCTGGCAAATGGAAGGGGAAGAAATGGAGGCAGTGAGAGATTTTACTTTCTTGGGCTCCTTGATCACTGCAGATGGTGACAGCAGTCACCAAATTAAAAGACGCCTGCTTCTTGGGAGAAAAGCAATGACAAACCTAGCCAACGTCTTAAAAAGCAGAGACATCACCTTGCCGACAAAGGTCCGTATAGTTAAAGCTATGGTTTTCCCAGTAGTGATGTATGGAAGTGAGAGCTGGACCATAAAGAAGGCTGATCGCCGAAGAATTGATGCTTTTGAATTATGGTGCTGGAGGAGACTCTTGAGAGTCCCATGGACTGCAAGAAGATCAAACCTATCCATTCTGAAGGAAATCAGCCCTGAGTGCTCACTGGAAGGACAGATCGTGAAGCTGAGGCTCCAATACTTTGGCCACCTCATGAGAAGAGAAGACTCCCTGGAAAAGACCCTGATGTTGGGAAAGATGGAGGGCACTAGGAGAAGAGGACGACAGAGGACGAGATGGTTGGACAGTGTTCTCAAAGCTACGAACATGAGTTTGACCAAACTGCAGGAGGCAGTGGAAGACAGGAGTGCCTGGCGTGCTATGGTCCATGGGGTCACGAAGAGTCGGACACGACTAAACGACTAAACAACAACAACAACAATTATTGTGCTTGAGCCCTGCTTTCAGGTTTCCCATGGGAACGTTCTTCTGCTGGGAATGCATACCTCTGTATTTCCTACATCCTACATTCCTACATCCAAACAGGAGGCTGGACTGCATCTTATTGTTATTATCTATTAATTCATATACTTCCTAAATGCCAAAATGACTTCTAAGTCGTTTACAATGCAGTGGCATATGCAAAAGAACCCATTTTGTACCCATGTCCCTTTCCAACTTTATCGTTCTACGTTTCCCTTTCTTCGGTAGCTCATCCTCACCTTTTGCCCCTCTTCCGCAGAATTTTGACTTCTCAACATTTCCAATAAACCTTCTTTCAATAATTCTGGAAGCTGTTACCATGGAAAAGAGAGGCCCTTCAGCCTTCTCATCTAGAGAACAAAACTGTAGTTGAAGAGAGAAAAAACAACTTTATATGAAGCTCTACTACAAATGGAACTCTTTAGAAGAGCCGCATGTTGGCACATGGATGGCCAACTTGACAATAAACTGATGCATAATATGGAGAAAGTGAATCGAAAGAAATGCTTTTTCCCTCTTGGGAGGGCCAGTCGGCAAGTCATGGCGCCATTCAAGCTAAACTTTTACTCTTCTCCTTTTCCAACGTGACTTACTTTCAGTGTTTTACTGCTGCTAATATGGTAGCAGTGCACTGGAAGCCAAGTGAGGCATTCTGGGAGAGGTAGCCCAGGAGAACATTTTTATTCAGTAGCAGATTTGGGGCTCCAAAATTCTAGCAGCGCCCTGTGCAAGCACTTTGGGCTTTAAGAAGGAGGAAGGAGGGCTCTAGGACCCTGTCAGAGCCTCGAGCCTCCTTCTCAAAGGCTGGTGGAAAGGCGTCCAATGGCCTCACACAGGGCAGCATATTACCAAGGTTCACCTCTGGAGGGAGTCCCATAACTTGGGGGCTGCCACAGAGATGCCCTCTCCCAGGCCACTACAGACCCTCCAAGTGTCCTTATTTTCCAGGGACATCCCAGATTTAGAGAAGTTTCTGATTTGATCCTGGAATGTCTTGCTTTTCCTTATGATGTCTCTATTGTCATTGGAGAAATCTTGGGGGGTATGGATTTATCCAACCCCCGAGTCCTCTGAAGGCAATCCTGCATAGGGAAGGGGTTTTTTTTTAATGTGTAATGCTTTATTGTGTTTTATATAATGTTGAAAGTTGCCCAGAGCAACCCAATAAGATGACTGGGGTATAAATAGTAAGATTATCATTATGGAATGGGACGTCCCTATTTTCATTGGAGAAATGTTGGCGGATATGCCACTACCACCCCCAAGCTTCTGGGGTGTGTTGAATATCCCAAGGACTTAGAGGCTAGACCAGGGGTCCCCAAACTACGGCCCCCGGGCCGGATGCGGCCCAATTGGCCTCCCAATCCGGCCCGCGACGACCCCCGCCGCCCGCTGCCGCCGCCCGCTCTTACGGCACGCGGCGCGGCGACGATCTTCAAAATCAGCAAAAAATCACCGAAAATCCTTTGTGCGCATGCGTATGGGCCTCTCCCGACCCAGAAGAGGTCATTTCCGATGCACTTCCGGGTTGGGGGAGGCCCATACGCATGCGCACAAGCGATTTTCGGCAATTTTTTCCCGACCGTGTGCGTGTGCGCATGCGCACGGGCGCGCACTCCCCCGCCCTCTGGCCCGCTGCGCGGTAAGTCTGGGGACCCCTGGGCTAGACCCTTCCAGCGGCAGGAGGGAATATTACAGAATGTTGTTGTTGTTTAGTCGTTTAGTCGTGTCCGACTCTTCGTGACCCCATCTTGCACTGCCTCCCGCAGTTTGGTCAAACTCCTGTTCGTAGCTTCGAGAACACTGTCCAACCATCTCGTCCTCTGTCGTCCCCTTCTCCTAGTGCCCTCAATCTTTCCCAACATCAGGGTCTTTTCCAAGGATTCTTCTCTTCTCATGAGGTGGCCAAAGTATTGCAGCCTCAGCTTCACGATCTGTCAGAATACAAGCTATAATTATTTGTATGATCAAACCTATCCATTCTTAAGGAAATCAGCCCTGAGTGCTCACTGGAAGGACAGATCGTGAAGCTGAGGCACCAATACTTTGGCCACCTCATGAGAAGAAAAGACTCCCTGGAAAATACCCTGATGTTGGGAAAGATTGAGGGCACAAGGAGAAGGGGATGACAGAGGGCGAGATGGTTGGACTGTGTTCTCGAAGCCAGCAACATGAGTCTGACCAAACTGCGGGAGGCAGTGGAAGACAGGAGTGCCTGGCGTGCTCTGGTCCATGGGGTCACGAAGAGTTGGACACGACTAAACAACTAAACAACAACAACGTTCATGCAGAGCATGTTTAAAGCCATCGTTCGAAATGTGAGCTTCTCAGCTGGCGTACAAAACATTTTCCCTATTTTGGTTGCCTTTGCATCCTTCTATGTGTACAAGGAAATAGCAGAGGAGGGAGACTCTGAAGAAGAAAATTGCATTGATGGCCATTAAAATCTTTTAACAACGATGCTCTGATCGAATACTTTGCTCAAATTTCCTATTAGCCTGCATAGTATAACTTCATTCTTCTGATTCAACGGGAAAGAAAATTTGATGTTACTTGACATAAGTAAAGGTACATTTGCCTTATGACCAGCTAAAGGTCAGGAACATTGTGTGATTGCAAGAAATTGCATCTATTACAAGTTGTAGGCACTCTCTTTATTGCAGACCCGGCATGTGCCAGGGCTTAACAGAAGTTGCAGATTTCTTCCCACTGGGACTTTGGGGGCAGGTGGAGAAGGAGAGTTTTCAGCATGTGTAATGAAAACAGGTAGAGGAGCATTCCACTAGGAAAAGCATGCCGTTTATTTTGATTATAATATACAGATAGAACAGTGGGAACATAGGGGGTTAGAAATTTACATTGCGTTATGATCTTAAAGAGAATTTTAATAATATGATGTATCATTGGTATTTAACTCCTGAGAAGCTATTCGGAATGTATAAAGATGTTTCAAATGTTTGCTGGAAGTGCCAAGAACACGAAGGGACATTTTATCATGCTTCGTGGACATGTAAAAAAGGCTTTAAACAAATGGATACACAGACATACACTGATACAGCAGATTTTAAAGGTTAAATACTCGACTGAAGCCAGAGCTCGTTTAGGGTCAATGGGCACACAACTAGAAAAGGACTAGGGATAATTACTCCAATATATGAGGCGATATTGTTATACGCACGAAATTGGAAAGATACAGCCCCACACACTAAAGAGGAAGGGCTGATAAAAGTATTGGGCATGGCTAAGATGTCAAAGTTTAGAGAAAAATCATTATCAACATTTATTCAGGACTGGAAACTTCGTATGGACTTTTTGCGTGAAAGAGAAAACAAACTTGTAACATCAGGATTTGAAGATGGATAGAACGATGGGATGTTATTGGTCTGCTGAATCAGTCCACTGAATCCTGTCTTCGCATACCCATCGGTTCCAAAGTGGCATACAATAGGTAAACAAGAATTGCTATAAGTGATATAGTTAAGGCCCTAGAGTTAATTGTCTTACAAGGGCCCCCTCGTTAGATGATAATGTGTATTACATCAAAATGAGGTGATCCAGTTCTGCTGCTTGAGTCCCTCCCCGCAGTTCATTTTGCTAAGTGAGGCCTTGGAAACTATTGCAGATATTATGAATTTAAATTAGAGGGTTGTTTTAAAACATATGGCTCCCCCCCCCCCGCAGCTACTACTGGTTTTATTCATTTGTTTTTGTAGTATTCTTAAAAAAAAAAAGCAAGCAGTACTACTGCCTTTTGAATTGCAATGTGTAAGCTGCCTTGTGTGGGCAGTGCCCCCAAAGGTGGCCAGCAAATTTCTTAACAAAGAAATAAGTTTGTTGCAAATGGATTTTAAGTCTACTGTGGCTTCTTTCGAAAGAATCCTGGGTATCGTTACTGCTTTGTTTCTAGGGGGAAAGGGGCTGGTATGCACCATGTTCTACCATCCCTGACAGGAGTCCAGGTTCTCCGCTTGATAACACAGTAAGCGTAGCTAATTCAAAAGAAAGATTTAATGCAAAAACAGATAGTGTTAGGGGGCCAGCAAGTAGGCACACTGAAGAGCAGCAGACAGGGTTGGATAAGCCAAGGTCAACAGTCTGGTCAGAGCCAGTTGAAGTCAGACAGTTACGTGGGAGTCAAGAGTAGCCAAGGTCAGTTCAAGCCAGAAGTCCAAAAGCCGGGGTCAGGAAAGCCAGATCAAGATTACAGGAACCAAGGACAAGATGAGCGAGGCAACTAAGCACTTCAGTACGACGTTACAGACACTGAGGAGTGGCCAGCCGGCCTCTCTTAAGTAGCAGGTTCCCTCCCCCGCTTTTTATGAGCTGCAGCTGTTTCTAATTGCAGCCGGCATTTTTCAGCTCTGCGTTCCTTTGCAGAGAAGGGAGCCTCCTGATAACCTGCCTGACTGGGGCCTGGTTCTGGATCGACTTGTTGCTGCAGTTCTGATCTTCCCTCCTCCCTGTCAGATTGCTCTTCTTCTGAGTGCTGCCACCAGTCTTCCCCAGGTGTGAATTCCTCAGATTCCTCTGTGGGGGCTTGCCTCTGTGGGGGCTTGTCAGGGGGAGCTAGCCACCACTCCTCCTCGTCTGTCTCAACCCTGACAGATAGCTCCTGACAACTCCAGCATCATTACTCAAGATGACCCTTCTGATGACTTCTTCCGTGTCTCCAGCAGATATTGAATTTATGACCCTTACTTCTCTTGTTTTGCTTTCTGTCTAACAACCCTCCCATTTGCCGACTCCTTGAACTTATTGGATCAGCTCCAACTTCTTCCGGTTCTGAGAGGCTGTCTCTGAGATTATTCACACCTGATTGTGCTTCCAGCAAGCTTTGGCTGTGTTCTAGCCTGCTCACAGCTACTGCCTTATCAGCCTCTCCGTCAAGGTCAGGAAGGGCCGAAGATTGCAGCTGCCGGCTCGACTAACATTAAAGCCTCTCTGTTCCTGGCTGCTTTCTGCAGTTGACTGCAAACCTTCGTTTGGAGCTGGCTCATTCCTGACAATCCTGCTGCCATTTGCCTGTTCCCACACCCACTTTCCCACTGCCACTGCTTCCCTGCTCACCCCTCCCTCTTCCCATTGCACATTTGCCTGCCGCTGCAGGAAGCGGTGGAGGAGGCCTCCCGGAGTCACTTTGACATGGCCCTTTTATGATTAGCAAAAGCACCTTCGAAGAACTCGCCTGACTATTCTAAAAGGGTCGTGACAAAGTGCCTATGCTCTTGGTGCGACCTTTTTCAGATTGCCGGACAGTTTCCTGGAAGGTGTTTTGCTAATCGTAAAAGGGTTGTGCCAATTTGTAATGTGTGTGAGAGAGGTCTCAAAAAAGCACTGAGTTTTATTGTTTGAAGGGCTTCGGGAATACTCTTGCTACATTTACTTGGCTTTCCTCCACTAAAAATGACAATTATATCAGTTTTAAGTCTGTGGTCTGCCTTCAGTTCTGCAAACTGCACTTCCTCCCATTTCTTCAAGTGATGACCACCTAGTCTCTGAAACAAAGGATTAATAGTACAGAAAGAAAACCAGGGTGGATAGTCCCGCTTCATTCTGTGGGGTCGGTTAACAGTCTAATCCAGAGGTCTCCAACATGGTGGCCAATGGCTGAGGATGATGGGAATTTTAGTCCAGTAACCTGGGTGTGGTGCTGGAGGAGACTCTTGAGAGTTCCATGGACTGCAAGAAGATCAAACCTATCCATTCTGAAGGAAATCAGCCTGGAGTGCTCACTGGAAGGACAGATCCTGAAGCTGAGGCTCCAATACTTTGGGCACTTCATGAGAAGAGAAGACTCCCTGGAAAAAACCCTGATGTTAAGGGAAAGATGGAGGGCACAAGGAGAAGTGGACAACAGAGGACGAGATGGTTGGACAGTGTTCTCGAAGCTACCAACATGAGTCTGACCAAACTGGCGTGCTCTGGTCCATGGGGTCAAGAAGAGTTGGACACGACAAAACAAGAAACCCGGGTAGTCACCATTTTGGCTACCCCTGGCCTAGAGTGATATGGGGAATGCAAACAAATAATATACTGTATAAGAAATTACCATGTGTCCAGCAGGACAGATCAAAAGGGCATTTCTGCATCACTTTCTTAACAGCAAAAAAGGGTGTGCGTGTGTGCAACACAAGTGGATTTGTTGCAACAGAGCACTTTAATCTACTTTAATACCGTAGCACAAAACTAAATTTCTGGTATAAGCATGAATCCCTCCTGCAAAATAAAGACTGTCTGGAGACACTGTGTGTGTGTGTGTGTGTGTGTGTGTGTGTGTGTGTGTGTGTGTGTGTTAGAGAGAATGTAAACATCCTAATACTATGACTGAGGGAGAAATTTGATTCAGTTTACACTTAAAGGTGAACCTATCTAATTTTCGCTTTCTGAAACAATGTGCCAAACCATTTTGGAGTGCAATTCTCCAGCCAAGTGACATGTACAAAAAGTGACGTGTGCATACAGTAGGGTAAAGTGCACATGGAAGCACATATATTTGTGCAAACAATATAGACAGATGCATTATATTAAGGGAAATTGCTTTGCAATTACGTAAAGAGTGTGCAAAATTGCATACAAAAATGTGCATGAAATTCGCACAAAAATGGCGACGAGTTCTCGTCAATGCTTTAAAAATCACAAAGGGTTGCGGAAATGCTGAGAACTGCACTTAAGATCTTGGAAAAAATGAAAATCTGAGAGAAACCAAAATTGAGGTATTCGCCCCATTTTTGTTACACCTGCAGCCTGAAAGGGTCGAGTCCAGGAAAAGCCTCACTGCTTGATTCTAGTTACAGGTAGGTAGCCGTGTTGGTCTGCCGTAGTCGAAACAAAATAAAATATTTTCCTTCCAGTAGCACCTTAGAGACCAACTAAGTTTGTCATTGGTATGAACTTTTGTGTGCATGCGTATCTGTGTGGTATCTGAAAAAGTGTGCATGCACACGAAAGCTCATGCCATTGACAAACTCAGTTGGTCTCTAAGGTGCTACTGGAAGGAATTTCTTTTACTGTATTTTGCTTGATTCTATTGGAGATGCAAATTGGCCGGCACCATTTTCAGCACAGACCATATGCTCTGGCTTTCTGTTCTGTTACCGTACTTCAGCTCTTTGCACCAGCTACTTTTCAATTTAGTTTCCAGCTCCTGTTCCCATGGAAACAGGTCTCAAGCAACAGGACTTTTAGCCAATGACAGGGTGGGGTTTGTTTGTGTGTGTGTGCACACGCACACACACACACACACACACACACACACACACAAACACCAACCACTGACAGATGTTTTCCTGGCTAGCATTTATTTGCCCTGTTTTCTATTAGCACTGTAAATTTGATGAGATGGGAGGGCTAGTGGAGGGGAAATGATGTAATTAATACAAACCTGTGGGTGGTTTTTTTGTTTTGTTTTTTTGTGCTTTCTGACTAAAACCTGTAAGCCATGAACTGTTTTGTTTCTGTACTATTTGCTTCCTGTTAAAGTGAAAACAAGTAACATTTCTGAGTCTTAGAAGTGTTTTTACAACCAAGCAGCATATAAATTCTGTGAAATAAGTAAGTAAAATAAATTTGGGGGAACTGTATACAAAAAATATGTGTGTGAGGAGAAATCCACACTAAAAGGCAGATGAATTCTAAGGATTTTAAAAATAAATCCATCGCAGAGAAGTGCAGAGAATTGAACTTAATGTTGGAAAAAATGAGAAACTGAGCGAAACCAAAACTGGCTGATTTACTCATTCCTATCCTTGACCATTGGCAAAGCTGGCTGGGGGTGATGGGGGCTGTAGTTTGACAACATCTGGAGATCCAATATTGAAGAAGACGGCTTTAGGAGATCTTGCAGAAACCATTCTTTGCTCTGGACAGGGCAGGGCGGCTTCAAGTTACAAGAAAGGAGATTCCGACTAAACATCAGGAAGAACTTTCTGACAGTAAGAGCTGTTCAACCGTCTCCCTAGAGAGATTGTGGGCTCTCCTTCCTTGGAGGTTTTCAAACAGGTTGTATGGCCATCTGTCATGGATGCTTTGGCTGAGATTCCTGCATTGCAGGGGGTTAGACTAGATGGCCCTCAGGGTCCCTTCCAAACCTACAATTCTGTGATTTTTTTTATGAACACCCTTATAAAATTACAAGAGAAACTTGGAGGAGTAAATTTGCAGCAACACACCTGTTGCAAAAATGGAAATAAAACCCACTGAGTTAATACACTACACAAATGTGTGGCATTTGTGGAGATAGATACACACCACACACACACACACACACACACACACACACACACACACACACACATTTATTGTCACTTTACAGCTCAGACAGCTGACTTTAATTATGCATATAAACATTTATAACACAAGCATCGTCTCTATAGTCCCAAGGTGGGGTACGATACATTATATAAGCAAATCAAGGGGAAAGGGCCGTCGCTAAGGGGCAGAACACCTGATTGACAGGTGTTTGGAACGTGTCCAGAAGAGGGCAACCAAAATGGTCAAACGATGCCTTATGAGGAACGGCTTAGGGAGCTGGGTATGTTTAGCCTGGAGAAGAGAAGGTTAAGGGGTGATATGATAGCCATGTTCAAATATATAAAAGGATGTCATATAGAGGAGGTTGTTTTCTGCTGCTCCAGGGAAGCGGACATGGAACAATGGATTCAAACTACAAGAAAGAAGATTCCACCTCAACATTAGGAAGAACTTCCTGACAGTAAGAGCTGTTCGGCAGTGGAATTTGCTGCCAAGGAGTGTGGTGGAGTCTCCTTCTTTGGAGGTCTTTAAGCAGAGGCTTGACAGCCATCTGTCAGGAATGCTTTGATGGTGTTTCCTGCTTGGCAGGGGGTTGGACTGGATGGCCCTTGTGGTCTCTTCCAACTCTATATTTCTATGATTCTATGATTCTATGACATGCAGGTTTAATCCCTGGCATCTCCAGGGAGGGCTGAGAACATGCCCAGTCTGAAATCCCGAAGAGCAGCTGTCAGTCAGTGTAGACACTACTGAACTAGGTGGAACAAGGCGCTTCCCCAATGCAGCAGATTTGCTGACTTATAAAGGCCTGATCCAGCAGCCTTCTTTCTTTGGGTTGTTCAACCTTGAGCTCTGCAAATCAAGGGCAAGAGAGCCCAACCTCACAAGCAAGTCCCCAATTTGTATTTCGTGTCTGCTTCTGCTTGGCACTGAAGCACATCGAGGCCATTGCACATTTGCTAGCACCAAGTGTTTCTCATGCCAAGAGCTCCTCCTTGTGTTAGAATGCGAGAGGAGCATGACTGTAATAACTACACATTCTAGGTAAATTGCAAAATTGCAAGTTGGAGCAACCCCAATGCCTCAACATTTTTGAAACGCTCCACACAGCTGTATCTGGCTGCTCCCCCCCCCTTGACTCTTTACACCCATCTTGTGCAAAGGTTTGACCGGCTGTGGGTATCACGACACTTGTTTTCTCCTGCTCCTTAGGGTAAGACTCGAACCAATGGCTTCAAGTTACAAGAGAGGAGATCCCGACGAAACCTCAGGAAGAACTTTCTGACAGTAAGAGCTGTTTGCTGTTTGGCAGTGGAACAGTCTCCCTCGAGAGGTGGTGAACTCTCCTTCCTTGGAGGTTTTTAAGCAGAGGTTGGATGGCCATCTGTCATGGATGCTTTAGCTGAGATTCCTGCATTGCAGGGGGTTGGACTAGATGACCCCCAGGGATCCCTTCCAATTCTACGATAAGCGCCAGAGACCCTGGGGAATGTAATTTCCCCAGAGCATTGTTCCCTGGAGGGAACCTGGAAATCGCATGTGCCAGGGCTTCCATGCAAAGAGTTTAGGGCCCTGGAGAAAATCACATTTCCTTGCATCCCTATTACCAGATATACTGTTGTATTAGTATGCCAGTAGGGGCCAGGGAGAGGAGACAACCACTGTCATGCAAGATTTTCAGTTGCATCAAAACCCGTAACAGAAGAACAAACAGAACAACCAAACATCTTCTATGCTGGCCTTCACAGTTCAAAACACACACACATGCACACATTTGTATCGGTCCTCCTATTTGCTACCCGCTAGAGGCTCCCATCAAGTTTGGAAAACTCCGCAGTGGCCAGAGGATTGGAGAAGATCAGTCTACATCCCAATCCCAAAGAAGGGCAGTGCCAAAGAATGCTCCAACTACCGCACAATTGCGCTCATTTCACACGCTAGCAAGTTTATGCTTAAAATTCTACAAGGCAGGCTTAAGCAGTATGTGGACCGAGAACTCCCAGAAGTGCAAGCTGGATTTCAAAGGGGCAGAGGAACCAGAGACCAAATTGCAAACATGCACTGGATTATGGAGAAAGCTAGAGAGTGCCAGAAAAACATCTACTGTACTTCTGCTTCATTGACTATGCAAAAGCCTTCGACTGTGTCGACCACAGCAAACTATGGCAAGTTCTTAAAGAAATGGGAGTGCCTGATCACCTCATCTGTCTCCTGAGAAATCTCTATGTGGGACAAAAAGCTACAGTTAGAACTGGATATGGAACAACTGATTGGTTCAAAATTGGGAAAGGAGTACGACAAGGCTGTATATTTTCTCCCTGCTTATTTAACTTATATGCAGAATTCATCATGTGAAAGGCTGGGCTGGATGAATTTTAGATTGGAATTAAGATTGCCGAAAGAAATATCAAGAACCTCAGATATGCAGATGACACAACCTTGATGGCAGAAAGTGAGGAGGAATTAAAGAACCTTTTAATGAGGGTGAAAGAGGAGAGCACAAAATATGGTCTGAAGCTCAACATCAAAAAAACCAAGATCATGGCCACTGGTCCCATCACCTCCTGGCAAATAGAAGAGGAAGAAATGGAGGCTGTGAAAGATTTTACTTTCTTGGGCTCCTTGATCACTGCAGATGGTGACAGCAGTCACGAAATTAAAAGACGCCTGCTTCTTGGGAGAAAAGCAATGACAAACCTAGACAGCATCTTAAAAAGCAGAGACATCACCTTGCCGACAAAGGTCCGTATAGTTAAAGCTACGGTTTTCCCAGTAGTGATGTATGGAAGTGAGAGCTGGACCATAAAGAAGGCTGATCGCTGAAGAATTGATGCTTTTGAAACGACTACACAACAAGAGGCTCCCATATTCTTCCTTTCACTGTTTCCCTCTTCCCTCTTTCCTGCCTTTGCCCTGTTCAAAGCTGCAAGGCTGTACAATTTTATTTTTGTATTTAAGAGGTTAACATGCAATTAAACACCAAATCTGCTTCAGTTAATCAGAAAAAAAGCAATGACAGACTTGAAAGTGAAAACTATTCTACTGAGTAGGCTGTTTTGTAAGTACCGAAGCGATGGACTTTGGCACTTTTGAGTGCCTACCTGTGCAACAGAATGCCCTATTCCACCTAATCCTGCTTCTCCCGATTGCTTCATACCTGTTGAGCAGTGTCTGGGACATTTGAGGAGCAGGAGGTGCCTAAAGCAGGCGTAGACAACAGGGTGCCCTCCCTCCATACATCATTGGACTGTAACTCCCACCAGCCCCAGCCAGCCTGGCCAACGGTTGAAGGAGACTGAATTGCAGTCCAGTAGCATTTAGAAAGCACCACATTGGCGACCCCTGGCCTAGAGTGATATGGGAAAGGCTAACAAAGAAATGAATAAAATCACCGTGTGTCCAGCAGATGTTAGGGACCGGCAGGATGCTGGCAAGAGTGTACCAGGGGAAGGCCAGTGTCTGACTCAGGAGAGGGGGAGCAGTGGTTTGTGGGGAACTGTACCAGCCAAGAGGCAAGAGTCGGAGGCAGGGGAAGCTTCAAAGCCAGAGGTGGAGCACAGGTTGTGTTGGAGGAAGAGAAGGAAGAGGCAGGTCAGGCAAGTGGAGGGCCGGGTGCTTCCCCGCCCTCTCCTGCACCACTGTCATCCAGAACCAGGAGGGGACTGAAAAGGAAAGAGCAGATGAAGTTTCCATGTAGGCACAGTCTCTGGCTGCATGTGCACAGCCTGGCAGAGGGGGAGGGGCTGTTGGGTGATAACGCCGAAGCCTGGTGCCACCCCCCAACGCAGCGTTGCCTCCCATCCATTGCTGTCAAGTTCTCCCTTTTTTAAAGGGAAATTCCCTTATGCTGAATAGGCTTCCTCGCGAGAAAAGGGAAAACTTGACAGCTCTGCTCCCATCACGCTGATGTGGTCCATAGCCAGGGACATGAGCACACGATTAGTGGAGTTCAAAACAGAAGCTCAGCCTTGAGGAGTAACATCTAAGCCTAATTTATTGCAAATTAAATCATACGTAACAGAACAAAGGAAATGTGGCTTCTCTCTCTGCATAGCAAAAGCTATACAGAGCAGAAACAGCGTATCTCAATTTCCTCTCACAAGACTCCAATAATCAGTACTGGAATGTAAACAGACATGTGACATTTAACAATCCCACACACATTTGCAGCACAGGAGGAATGGAATTCCCAACATCCTCCCCAATTTCATGCAACCCAGTGCCGCAGTATTTCAGCCTAACTGCAACCAATGTACATAAACCTGAAGTTGTTCCCTCTCAACAACTTTTGACAACAGATCTACAGTATTTTTTCCCCCTGGCATGTAGGACACCTGAATGAGTCCTGATGTAACTTTATCTGCAAGTACTTGGTTCTTTGCTTACATGCCTCAGACGAGAGCAAAGACAAACATGACCTGTTGTCTTGATAAACCTGTATAGGACAAGGTTTTGTCTTGTTCCTCTCTAAGGAATCAAGTTCAGCCTTCATGGCATTTAACCATGGCTCAGCATCCTCTGAGGGACCCAGGTGGCGCTGTGGTTAAACCACTGAGTCTAGGGCTTGCTGATCAGAAGGTTGGCGGTTTGAATCCCTGTGACGGGGTGAGCTCCCATTGCTTGGTCCCAGCTCCTGCCAACCTAGCAGTTCGAAAGCACGTCAAAATGCAAGTAGATAAATAGGAACCGCTACAGCGGGAAGGTAAACGGCGTTTCCATGTGCTGCTCTGGTTTGCCAGAAGCGGCTTTGTCATGCTGGCCACATGACCTGGAAGCTGTACGCCGGCTCCCTCGGCCAATAATGTGAGATGAGTGCGCAACCCCAGAGTCGGTCACGACTGGACCTAATGGTCAGGGGTCCCTTTACCTTTACCTTTACAGCATCCTCTGAGGTTAAACTCGGGACCTCTTGGAAGCTTGAAGGTTCCCAAACCTTCTCTGAGTTACTAACAGCAGCTGCTCTGGCTGTTTTAGCAAACTCTTCAGCATATCTTTTGGGTCAGGGTTAGGCAACCTAAAGCCCGTGGGCCGGATGCGGCCCAATCGTCTTCTCAATCTGGCCCGCAGACAGTCCGGGAATCAGAGTGTTTTCACATGAGTAGAATTTGTCCTTTTATTAAAAATGCATCTCTGGGTTATTTGTGGGGCATAGGAATTCGTTCATTCCCCACCCCCACCCCAAAGTATAGTCCGGCCCACCACATGGTCTGAAGAAGAAGAGTTTGGATTTGATATCCCGCTTTATCACTACCCGAAGGAGTCTCAAAGCAGCTAACATTCTCCTTTCCCTTCCTCCCCCACAACAAACACTCTGTGAGGTGAGTGAGGTGAGTGAGGCTGAGAGACTTCAGAGAAGTGTGACTAGCCCAAGGTCACCCAGCAGCTGCATGTGGAGGAGCGGAGACACGAACCCGGTTCACCAGATTACGAGTCTACCGCTCTTAACCACTACACCACACTGTCTGAGGGACAGTGGACTGGCCCACGGCTGAAAAAGGTTGCTAACCCCTGTTTTGGGTGGTTTACCCTTTGTGGCTCTTTCAGATCTGCGTACTATACGCAAATTTTCCATGCTAGACTTCTCCTCTTTAGGAGAATGGTGGCCTATGGTTGAACAGTGGTTCCTTCAATCCAGTGTCAGGCTCATCTGGTGGTCTAAGAGAGGCTTTTGCACTTTTGTAGTCTGCTGAGCCACCAGAGTCCACAGCACTACCACCTCCCACTGAAGTGCCCCCCCCCCGTCGCTGCAACTGCTCCCTAGAGTGCAAACCTGGGAATAGCTGCCTTGAGACACTAGACTGGTGTACATGGCTGTTTGGAATTGTAGAAACAACTGTCGTGTGCGTTCCTTTGGCTGGGAAATGCCCGTGACAGCAGAGCAGGTCGAAAGGCCTATCCCTAATGAAGCAAAGAAGACCACGGAAAATAATAATAATAATACAGTGGAACCTTGCTTCTCGAACGCCTTGGTACTCGAACATTTCGGCTCCTGAACACTGAAAACCCGGAAGTTAAGTGTTCCAGTTTTCAAACATTTTTCGGAAGCTGGACGTCCAATGCAGTTGTCGGTTATTGTCTCCGGGGCGCCTACGCCAATCGGAAGCCACGTCTTGGCTTTCAAACGTTTCGGAAGTCGAAGAGACTTCCAGAACGGATTACATTCGAGAACCAAGGTACCACTGTAATTAATAATTTTATTATTTATATGTCACCCATCTGACTGGGTTTCTCCAGCCACTCTGGGCGACTTCCAGGAAAATGAACACCATGGAACTCTCAAAAATTCATCAGGGAATTAAAGCAGCAAGCCTGTCCCATTCACCTGGGATTAAACCTTACTCTAGGTGACTTACTTCAGGATTGCGCTGTTGGTATCTTGTGTGGAGCTGCTCATCAGGGCAGGATGTGCACAGCCTCCCTAGAAGTATTATCGATTGCGTCTGTGAATCACTTCCCATAAAACATCCTGGAGTGATTTAACAACAAAACACACATACAAAAGCAATTTCAACTGCTTCAATACAGACTTGAAGAGGGATAAAAATCTCCACTTAAAAGCTTTGTTGGAAAAAGGAGTTCTTCAGCAGGCGACAAAAAGATAATAGAGGCAGCGCGTGTTTGATATCTGTAGCGGGAGCAGTTCTAGAGGGTAGATGCAGGATCAATTTCCTGCAATAAAGTTGAAATGAAATATATCCTCCTTTTATTGCCATCTTTTTTTTATTGCAAAACATTTCAATATGTACATGTGTGTTTTCAATAAAGATACAACATTAATAAAAAGCAACAATTACAAAAAAAAGAAGAATAAGAAGAATAAAAAGAGGAAAAGAAAACGAAGAAAGAAGAAAAGGAAAAAGAGAAAAATAAAGAAACTCTCAATCAAAATCCAAAATATATCCACAATGTTTTGATACATTAAATGAAAATAGTCATTACCCCCACCCCTCCCTTTCCCTCCCCTGTCCCCACCCGTCCACCATCCTCTCCCTCAACTAGTTCAGTTCTAGAGGGTAGATGCAGGATCAATTTCCTGCAATAAAGTTGAAATGAAATCTATCCTCCTTCTATTGCCATCTTCTGTCTCCTGACCAAAAGGAGCAGGGCGGTGGTGTCAAGGATGGACTCCAATTCCCACCAGCCCCAACCAGCGTCATCGGTGTTCAGGGATGATGGGATTTGCTGTTCTACAACATCTGGAGAGTCAGAAGTTCCTCTTCCTTGCATTAAAAGATCACAGAAGCCACTGTAATTGCTAGCTGGAGAGTCAAAGCCAGCTCCAGCTCACAGGTAGGTCTACAAATCCTATTGCATTGTGATAACTGTGGGTTAAGGGACGCAGGTGGCGCTGTGGTCTAAACCACAGGGCTTAGGGCTTGCTGATCAGAAGGTCGGCGGGTCGAATCCCTGTAGCAGGGTGAGCTCCCGTTGCTCGGTCGTGTTAATGAAGCTGCTGAGAGGGCCTCCTACTAAGGAGGAGATATGTGGTGACAAACAATAACGTTTTGGGTCATAGAATCATAGAACTGTTGAGTTGCAAGGGACACCAAGGGTTATCTGGTCCAACCCACTGCAATGAAGGAATTTCAACTAAAGCATCCATGACAGGTGGCCAGCCCATCCAACCTCTGCTTAGAAGCCTCCAGTGAAGAGGATACCATCACCTTTCATGGGAGTCCGTTCCACTGTCAAACAGCTCATAATGTCAGAAAGTTCTTCCTGATGTTTAGTCGGAATCTCCTTTCATGTAACATGGAACACATTGGTTCAGGCCCTACCTCCTCCCCCCCCCCGAGCAGGAGCAAATGAGCTCATTTCAATACATATTGTGCATCCCATTTGAAACAGAGTTGTCATCTAATTCTGGTGGCCTTCAGGCCCACCTTGAGTGTGAGGGCGATGTTTGTGTCTGCTACCAGTACTGATCATAAGAACATTGGAAGAGCCTTCTGGATCAGGCCAGTGGCCCACCTAGTTCAGTTCTCCTCCTGTTCTCATGATGGTCAACCATCTGTGGGAAACCTGCAAGCAGGATCCAAGCACACAAGTATTCTCCCCTCTTGTGGTCTCCAGCAACTGGTATTCAGAAGCATTACACCATATCAGGTGTTGAGGTTGTGCATGTTGCGATTATGTAGTTGGGAGTTAGTCCTGATCTTAAGGCAAAGTGGCAAAATATCAACCAGTGATTGCAGCAATGCTTGAAAGGGCATTGAGCTCTACCCCAATTGATGCCTGCCAAATTTCTGTTTTTCTTGGCTGCCCCTTGCAGCTAATACGTAGTTGGGGGGAATTGTTTTATTTGTACTGCAAAGTTTGAGCCTCCAAGCCAGGAGGTTGCAGCAATCTGCTGATAAAGCTGATCACTGACACAAAATTGTGTGTTGGTGGAACCGAGTCCCAGCATCAAGATGTAATAGTGCTACAGTACTTTGTGAAACGATGACATTGCCCTTTGGTGCCCATGTGATTATGGGGGTATAAGAAGGCATTCTCCCCAGCACTCGTTGCATGCAGCGATGTTTCTGTTCTGCTGCAATTCGCCTTCTGCCAGAACCTACACATTTGTCTCTATGACCTCAGTGGCAAAAGTATGTAACTTACATACGGTAATTCTAGTTACAGGTAGGTAGCCGTGTTGGTCTGAGTCGAAACAAAATAAAAAAATTCCTTCAGTAGCACCTTAAAGACCAACTAAGTTTTTATTTTGGTATGAGCTTTCTGACGAAGTGTGCATGCACACGAAAGCTCATGCCAAAATAAAAACTTAGTTGGTCTTTAAGGTGCTACTGAAAGAATTTTACATACGACATATGGTTGGGGAAGATGGGAATTGTAGTCCAAAACATCTGGAGGGCCGAAGTTTGGGGATGCCTGCTATAGGGTTTTAGGGTTGTCCTGCAGTCAGTACCCTCTATCCAGGCCAGAGGAATTTCCATGTCTACTTGATGCTAGCAATGATGGCAGAATTTGGAGTTTTTCTGGGTAGAGTGTGGTGCAATTGCTTCTAAGCATCCTTCTAGAAACATAAGTTACTCAGTAGCCTGCTGTGACGTCTCTGTGCCAAGTGCATCGCTGATAAAAATCTCTCTGGTCCATGCCAACCTTGACTCCTCTTTACTGACCGTTTACTCAACAGGGCTGCCTCCAAGCTCTGCCGCAGCTGAGTTTCAGTTCTTGAACTAGAGAATACACGCAAGGTGCTGGAACGGTCCAGGCCTTGCGGTTCTTGGTTTCCTCTAGCTGAACAGGAGAGAGACTGCCCCAGAGTCATCTCATTGAGTATTAGGAACATGAGAATCAACCAGTTCCTCCTGCACAAATAAGCTATCTTAGATGGGCTTTGCATCTTACAACACTGAAGACCACAGGGTGAGAATTCCTCAGATGCCACGACACTCGCTTTGCCAGGGAACAGGAAATATCAGAAGTTGTCATTTAAAACCTGCTCTCGCAGGGTAAATCCCTTGGGGCCAGCTCCAATTTGGTATTCAGCAGCCTCATGCTGACTTTGGAAACGGTTGAACCACATGAAAACATTTTTGTCAAAGAGGATGTCAATGCAGCACCCTGCTAAGACAATCCCGTGAACTAGATATTGAAGACCTCTCCAGGTTGTATTTGAACAGGAATCAGCCATGAGCGACATCAGTCCCTGAGAAGGTTTTCACCCTAGCTGCTGTGCTTTAAATGAAGGGGCTCCAGCCAGATTCATGCTGACTAAACTCACTAAGCAGAAAAGAAAAATAGGAAGAAATAAATTTGTGCAGCTGGTGAAAACCACACAAGCACTCTGCACCCTGGGTATGATCTGAAGAGCGCTGTGTGTCCAGCCTGTATTACCCAGATTCTATAGGGAGTTCCCTTGTCTTGTGACCTCTCGCAATCCTGGATGCCAAATCGAGAAAGGAAAGGAAGTAGCGTGACTTCTCTCAGATAAATGCACCAGTGTTACAGAAGAAACACGAGCTGGCTTTATGCCTCAATGGGCTATTCCAGATAGCGGAGTCTACTAGTCCTAAAACAGGGTTGCAGAGCCCAATCAGGATGAAGGAGAGGGTCTTGGGGAGGGGTGGGCACAGTACTTTTCTCTAGGACACCAGTGAAGATAGCATGAGAAGCCAGTGCAAGGCCTGGTGGGGCTGGATTGATTCCTGACTCTGGTCTGCACCAGTGAAAGCCACAGGCACCGTATTCCTGGATCTTAAGACACCAGGGAAGGGGGCAGCACTGAAGGGGCACCCCTCAGAAATCTGGACAAGCCCCCAAACATAGAATCATAGAATTGGAAGAGACCACAAGGGCCATCCAGTCCAACCCCCTGCCAAGCAGGAAACACCATCAAAGCATTCTTGACATATGCCTGTCAAGCCTCTGCTTAAAGACCTCCAAAGAAGGAGACTCCACCACACTCCTTGGTAGCAAATTCCACTGCCAAACAGCTCTTACTGTCAGGAAGTTCTTCCTAATGTTTAGGTGGAGTCTTCTTTCTTGTAGTTTGAATCCATTGCTCCGTGTCCGCTTCTCTGGAGCAGCAGAAAACAACCTTTCTCCCTCCTCTATGTGACATCCTTTCATATATTTGAACATGGCTATCATATCACCCTTTAATCTTCTCTTCTCCAGGCTAAACATACCCAGCTCCCTAAGCCGTTCCTCATAAGGCATCCTTTCCAGGCCTTTGATCATTTTCGTTGCCCTCTACTGGACACGTTCCAGCTTGTCAGTATCCTTCTTGAACTGTGGTGCCCAGAACTGGACACAGTACTCCAGGTGGGGTCTGACCAGAGCAGAATACAGTGGTACTATTACTTCCCTTGATCTAGATGCTATACTTCTATTGATGCAGCCCAGAATTGCATTGGCTTTTTTAGCTGCTGCATCAGCTAAAAAAGCATCAACATCCTGTACGGCAGGTTGGATTGTGGTTAAGTGTGCACAAATGCAGCACACTTCAACAGGTACCAGACTTAAATCAGCAAGAGAAAAAAAGGCCCAACAAAATGAAGTGGTTTAAATCCAGCTAGCTCTTCACATATTTCCCAAACAGAAGCGCAAATCTGATCACCATTTATTTGTTGCACTGTATACACGTGGGTTGTTTTTTTACTCATATTTTACTCACATTGCTTTCTTGTGATCAACATTCAAGATTTGAGTAACTCCCCACCCCCACCCCCCCCAAAAAAATTACCCGAAGCACAGCAAAGGGAAGTCTGAGGGGTTGAAGTCTAACTCTAGCTCCTAATATGAAGTTTTAATATTTAACTATCGCTTAAGTAACTACAGGGCGATTGCGTTGATGGAAAATCCACCCGCAGTCCGGGAAAGTCTCGAACGAGCAGACTTGGGGGGGGGGGTGGGGAGGCTCTTCCTGGTGAGATTCTTATTGCACACTTGCCCTGTCTCATTCGCTGGATTTTTCAGAGGGTCCTGTTCTTAAATTGCTTGTGTTCTGAAAGCAAGCTGCCATTATTTAACTAGAAGCTGTCTGCTAAGTCACTAACTGAAAAGGCAGTTCCCCCCCCCCAAAAAAAAAAATCCAGGGAAGATATAAAGCACAGCTCAGAGCAGGCATCCCCAAACTGCGGCCCTCCAGATGTTTTGGCCTACAACTCCCATGATCTCTAGCTAACAGGACCAGTGGTCAGGGATGATGGGAATTGTAGTCCAAAACATCTGGAAGGCCGAAGTTTGGGGATTCCTGCCTCAGAGTGTGATGTGGTGGTGGGGGGCACTCATTTGCCCCACCCTGGCTACAAAGCTAGCACGAATCTACTTTACCTCTGGTACCTACGGTTGGCTACTCATTATTCCTGTTTTGTTCTAAGACCATCTTCCTCACGGGCCCCCGTTTCCTCCGAAAATTTCCGATTACTCAAATATTGTGGCTGTCCTTCAGATGAAGGAGGCTGGATGCCAGCTCCCCGCCCAGTCGTGGTTAATCAGCTGGCAAAATGCTGCAGAAGCATCGAGACAGCTCTCCCAAGTACACTAAGCATTATTGCTATGGCTGCGGTGTGAAATGTCAATTTGTAAACTCATTTGTTCCTTCTGAATCATTCCTCGCCCTGGAGAGGAGTCAAGATAACCTCAAACGAGGGGCCTATTGAGGCCATCTCTGGGATTGTTCCGAATCTCCTCAAGCTAAAATGCTTTCGATATTAATAGATCTCTTTCTTCTCTCGACCCCAGGTTCTCATCAGTAAAATAATTACACGTACCAGCCGCATGTGGTTGTGTAAAGATAATTTAAGGCAAAGGGTGCGGGCAGCAGGAAAGAGATGGGCAGGAATGGAGTTGTGGCAAAGTACTTCATTGGCATCGATCACTAATAACGCCACTTAGAATTTATACAGAACTTTTCCAAAGCGCTCAAACACTTTGTTATCTTGGCAACCTTCACAACATCCCCACGAGGTAGGCCAACTATTGTCTTCCTCCGTGGGTCGTGCAAATGGCTATTCTGAATAATGCTGTTTGTAGGGTAGGGTAGGGTAGGGTAGGGTAGGGTAGGGTAGGGTAGGGTAGGGAACCACTGGGTTATAGTGCCGGATTAGGACACTCAGCCAAATCCCCAATTTAGCCACAAAGCTGACTAGGTGACCCTGGCCCTGTAACAGCCTCTTAGCCTAAGCCTCCCTCACAGGGTTGTTGTGGGGGTTAAACAGGGAGAGGGAGAACCACATATGCCGTGTTGAGTTCCCCAAAGAAGCAATAACACATGCAATAATAAATAAAATATTGGAATATATGTGTCCCCCCACCCCCGATACTGAGCTTTGACATCTCCTATGTATATTTATAGCAGGCATTACCCAGGCAAAATTAAGCAGATTTTTCTGAAGTCAGCCCTGTATTGGCATTTTTTTTAAATCCTGACTGTGTTTAAACCGCTGCAAATTATTTTTTAAGAATGGAACCAGTTGTTTTATGCCTCTCTGGTGCTGCTATTTTAATGATGCAATTCATGTATTTGTCTTTAACCTCACTATCTTTACTGTATTTTTGTGTCCTGAATCTGGAAGGAGCTGAAAGGCAAGGGTATTGATATTATTCTATTTTATACGTGTCCTTTCAAAATATACTATCTCCCCATCACGGCTTACAACATATAAAAACAATTTAAAACCACATAAAATACCAAGCAGTACACTAATAATGACAGCAGCAGTGATAAACACCTTATTACTTCCAATTCAATTTCATCTGCCAGCCCAATAAAAATAGAAAATAGAAGCCCCTGCCTTTCGCAAAATGCCTTCAATAAATGCAACTGCGAATAAGAATGTGTTTTAGAGTCTGCTGAAATGGTAGCAAGGAGAGAGCTGGTCATAGGAGCAAATGAAGCTTTCTTATACCAAATCAGATCACAGGTGCAGCTGGCTCATCACTATCTATGCACTGACTGACAGCTGCTCTTCAGAGCTTCAGGCCCTCCTACTGAGCCACTACAGTGACACAGAATGTTCACAAACATTCCAATTTCCGAAACAGGATTGGTAAAACACTGGACTGAAGGTGAGATAATATGAGAGAAAGGGGAAGGACAGGATAATCCTAAAGTTGCGTTTCTGTGTCAAAGCCGGATTTCAAAAGATTCAAACTTTCTGTTTTTGCATTTATCTAGCTGCAAAAAGCTTCACTCCATAGTTTCTCCCTGCCAGCTAACTCTTCAAACAGGAGACCTGCCTGAAATGTAAAAAGAGAGGTCGTAGCCCCAGTTAGAGGGCTGACTTTCTGGTTTGTAACCTGGCCAGGGTTTTGAAGAAAGATTGATGGCCAAACTACACAGTTACATTAAGCACACTATTTGTTTGTTTAATAAAAAAATTCCTTCAGTAGCACCTTAAAGACCAACTAAGTTTTTATTATGGTATGAGCTTTCGTGTGCATGCACACTTCTTCACACGAAAGCTCATACCAAAATAAAAACTTAGTTGGTCTTTAAGGTGCTACTGAAGGAATTTTTTTATTTTACTTCGACCCAGACCAACACGGCTACCTACCTGTAACCAGAACTATTTGTTTGTTTGTTTGTAAATTTTATTTATGATTTTGGGGTTTTATAGATTTCGATAATTTCACACTTCAAATAATGTCTTCCCCCTTTCTGCAGTTCCTTAAATTTATTTCCAATATATTCTGTATATCCTAATTAACTTAATTTGTTCATTTTTTCATCTACTTTAAATATATACTCTTATGAAACTGCAGGTTATTACAACAATCCTGCCAATGTTCTTATCTGTTTACAATTTATCTGTTTCAATAAACATTCAACAAACCATTCCCATTCTTTTATAAAGAGTTTGTTATCTTGATTTCTTATTTTTCCAGTAAGTTTTGCCATTTCTGCATATTCTGTAAGTTTTTGTATCCATTCTTCCTTTGCTGGGACTTCTGCTTCTTTCCATTTTGGGACAAGTAACATTCTTGCCACTGTAGCAGCATACATGAATAAGATTCTATACAATTTAGGTAGTTCTGTCCCTATAGTTCCCAAAAGAAAAGCTTCTGGTTTTTTGTTTTGTTTTGTTTTACAAACGTTATTTTAAACATCCTTTTCAATTCATTATATACAGTATATATCATTTCCCGTTTGTTTTTTTAACATTATTAGGAGGACCTTATTTTATTTATTAAATTTATCTTCCACCTTTCCTCTCAAAGGAGCCGAGTGTCAAAGAACAATCGATAAAACTTTGGCTGCAGGAGTTGGCGGAAGGAGGCATATAAGGCACCAATCCAACTACCTTAGGGACTCCACTCCGCATATGTGTCGGGTTTATGCCTTAGCAGTTTCTTCTCCTGAAGATATACCGTAAGGCAGTGGCGACTTAGGATCAGAGGTTTCCTTCTCCTAGATGGGCTACCTTCTACAGCACATTCAGAAAACCAAATCTTAACCATTGGACCCACGATTTGTCTCATCTGCTCAATCCACTAGAGCCTGTCTTTGCACGCAGGGAAAGTTCCTAACTCACCGAGGGTTGTGACCCATCGGCCACCCTCACCTGGTTTAGCCGGCCAGTTGAAGCTGTTCCTGGGGTGTGTCCACTTTTGCAGACTGACAGCTTCTAGGAGCCCCAGGTGAGAGCTGAGTGCAAGGTGGGGATCAAAGGTGGACAAACTACCTCAGAAGGACCACGGTGTGTCCCCCACACCCTCCTGAACACCCCAATAAAACAATATTTTTATTTATTTAAAAAATCTTCCTTCTACAGGGATGGAGAACCTAAGTAATGTGCTTAGTCCAAGTGCAGTTTGCCCCACAGATGCCAGGGCAACTAATTATTTTCTGGGGCCACCGTTGCACCCCACAGGTCTTATCGTCTGGGCAGCCCAGGACCTCCAGACACACTGCCCAGATTTGTGTCCTGGAGAGGTCACGTGGGTGCTTCTAATGCTTTTTACTTCACCCCCGGAGGCGCACTCCATTGCCTCTAGAGACAAGACGGGTGCCAGCATACAATCTGAAGAAGGGACAGAGTTTTCCCACAGCTAAACTAGCTTGTGGCTTTTGGGGGGAATATGGGAGTCTAAATAAAAATGCCTTAACTGTCCCAGCGCTCAGACGGCGCAGCCTGAGTTTTTGAAGGCGGCAGCTCCAAAAGTCACGGGGAGCCCTTGGAGCGGCGGTCCCATGGGGGCAAAGCAGGATTTACCCCCCAGCACAGTAAACGCGCACAGGATCGGGGCTGGGTGAGCCTGCAGCAGTCAGGGGGTCCGACACAACCACCACCCTTCTTTCCACCCCGTGAGATCTCTTCGTCCAGATCGAAAGGCAGCGAGCCACCCAGGAGGAGGCGGAGGGAGACGGTTGCACTCGCTCGGGGGAACCGACGCACCTTGGATCGCGCACAAAGGGGCGGATCGGGGGCCTCGAGGGGGCGGGCGCGCCGGAGGAAGAGGCGGCCAGTCGCGTTGGAGATCCGCTGGCTCCCTCCTCCTCCTCCTCCTCCTCCTCCTCCTCCTCCTCCTCCTCCTCCTGCCTCCGCCCCTGGCGAAGAGGGGAGGGCGCGGGAGGGGATCGGCCGGGGTCGACCGGCCTGGGCTTGCGGGGGGGAAAAGAGGAAAAAGTTTCGCGGCCACGTGGTTGGCTCGTGCAGAGGGGTGGGGAGGGCGTGCCCGGGCCTCTTTTGACCCCCCGGCAGGCACCGTCGGGGCTTCACTGAGCGCAGGAGCTGCATTCGCCCGAGGTGTCGCCATGCCTCCCGCCGAGATCATCAGCGGCAAGGCCGTTTCCGAGTAGGTCGCCGCCGCCCCCTCGGGGCTTTGGGGAGGGCCGGGGTTTGCGCGCGGGGAGGCGGGCAGCGGGAAGGAAGGAAGAAGCCGCCCGCTGAAAGCGTGTGTGTATGCATCGCTCTCGGGGCCTGCTAGGGCGCACCTGGACTCGGTCCTTGCTGGCCGATGGGGCTGTAAGTGGAGGGGGGGAGGAGGTGTTTGGCGCCCCACTTCTCCAAGAGGGGCCAGCAGATCCCCTTAGGATGAAGGCTGCCGGGTTTGCTGCGCGCGTCCGGACAGGAGTCGTCCGCCACGCTGAGTTCCTCGGGACTTTTGTGCCACTTGGCGTAGATTTCACCAGGTTCATGGAAGGGACTGCGAGGAGCAGCTGCTCTTTTTTTCCCAGCAGGGGAGGACTCGAACCCACGACCGTCCGTGAGATGAAGAGTCTCGTGCTTGGAGGGAGGGAGCCCTCCCACGCAGACTGCCCCAAAGCCACCAACGTGCCATTTCCCTTCGCTTCCCTCCTTGCATGGAGTTGCCGTTCGTTTTAACTTTTTTTTTTAAAAATCGCCCGCCTTCCTCCCATCGCCTGGAGGCCAAAGGAGTGTCCTATGCCCAGTTCCCAGGTGGTCTCCCATCCAGGCACGGGTCAGACTCGGCGCGCTGTTGAGCCTCTGCAAGCTGGTGGCTTCATGGGACTGTAAATCGAACCCGAGGGCGGCCTTTTCCTCCAGGGCAGGGCTAGCCTCCCGTGGCGCTCTCCAGCTGCTGTTGGGCTGGCGACTCAGATCAGCCCCAGCCAGAGCAGGAATCGAACCTGCAACCTTGGCATTATCAGCGCCATACTCTAACCAATTGAGCTGCGAGATTCTTTAATTTCAGGGTCAAACAAGAGATTTCTGCATTGCAGAGGGTTAGACTAGAAATCAGGCAAATCCAACAGGTAGATCTTGCTCTACGGGTAGATCACTAGACACCCATGGTAGATCACAGGTAGATCACTGGCTCCCCCCATAGATGCTCAACAATTTCGGCTCAGCTAAAAAAAGCTCAACATTTTCTCCCTGCACCCCCCCAAAACGGGGCTTTTTCCTCCCTAAAAAAGAGCTCAACAACTTTCACCTGAAACCCAAAAAAACAGGGCTTTCTTTCCTAAAAAAGTTCAACAACTTTGCCTTGAAACCCCCCCCCCCAAAAAAAGGGGGATAGATCACTGCCCGTTTTTAACTCTGTGAGTAGATCGCAGTCACTTGGGAGTTGGCCACCCCTAGACTAGATGACCATCGTGGTCCCTTCCAACCCTACAATTCTATGATTTTACCCCTGCTCCAGGGGGTTTCCACCCTGAGGGTCGCATTCCATTCTGGGCACCATTTTATTTTTACTATTATCATGCATAGATAAAATACCTTAAAAGCATAGGGATAACTGCAATAAATCAGCACGGCAGCAACCCTTTCTTTAAAAGCAGTCTGTTCCCAGCAGCCCATTGGAACGTGAAGGTGGAAGGTGGTAGGACAGCAAGGAGGGAGCGAGTGGAGCTTCTCTAGGGAGGAAGTCTGGGAGCTGCCACCACCGAGAAGGCCCTGTCCTGCGTCCTCACCAAGCATCCTCATGAGGGTGGTGGGACCAAGAGAATAGATCATAACCAACACTTTGAACGATGCCCGGATATAGATTGGTACCCGGTGGAGCCATCGTACAAAGGGAGCCATTATGCTCCTTTTAGCCTTTGGCAAGCCATGCCTCAGTGCTGTGCAAGGAAGAAGGCAAAAGTGGCCAGAGCAGCGAATGTGGGTGCCACCTTTCTACAGCAGGAGAGCTGCATGTGCTCCTGCACCCTGTCTCTGTTCTCCGTCTACATAAAAAAGTAGTATTATCAGACTTGGAAGACACATTCCAGCCTGGCAGAAATACTGGGAGAGGACCATGGAGGGGTGTGACCTCGGGAGGAGGGCTGTGGCCTGCGGAGATTTCCAAGGGTCTTGTCTCCTGTCTCCCTTTATTGCTCTGCTGGCTTAATATTAACCCAGCAGCTGGTCCGGGACTGATTAACATTTGATTCCTTGATCCTGAAATCATATGTGTGTCTTTAAATCTTTGTCCTCTTTTGAAACCTTTGCTTTTAAAGCTCGCTTCTCTCTGGGGGCCTGGCTGAAGAAGCTGCTTTTAGTTTTATTCCCCTGTCATTGTACCTGCATGCTGAAAACAAAAAACAACAACAACCCTCACCTGTTAGATTTCTGCCTGTGCCCAGGAGGCTTGTTAGACCTCTTTGGAGTATGAGAGAGGGTTGGGGGAAATCTTGAAATTTCCCCTGAGAAGGGCCTTCTCGGTGGTGGCGCCTGCCCTGTGGAACACCCTCCCAACAGATGTCAAAGAGGAAAACAACTACCAGACTTTTAGAAGACATCTGAAGGCAGCCCTGTTCAGGGAGGCTTTTAATGTTTAATAGATTATTGTGTTTTATTTTTCTGTTGAAAGCCGCCCAGAGTGGCTGGGGAAATATTATTATTATTATTATTATTGAAATCTTTGTGCTGTTGAAATGATGGGGTGAGTGTTATATTGGATTCCACCAGGAGTGTTGCCATTGTCCCTCAGCCTCTTTTTCTGAAGCTCATCACTACCCTCCTTGTGTGCAGGGGTGCATTGGAGCTGAAAATTATGCAAACCATGGGATGCTGCCTTCAGTCCAAGCCAGGGTCAGGGGTGATGGGAACTGTAGTCCAGCAACATTTGCAAGGCCGCAGGTTCCCAGTCCTTTATATATATATATGTGCTTAACTCCCATCACCCCTGACCATTGGCAATGCTGGTTGCGGCTTGTGCTGTTGCCATTGTTTATTGATTTGTGAATTGGACATATACGTCCCTAGGCAATTTGCAGGCAGGGAACTGTAGTTTAGTTTAAGGGTGCTGGGACTTATAGTTCCACGAGAGGTAAACTACAGTTCCCGTGATTATTCAGGGCAAGTCATTGGCTTTAAATGTATGGTGCGTGATGGTTGAGCGATGTGGACTGCTTTAATTTAGTGGGGCTGCTTTCATTACTGCCGCTGAATCCATACGGGTTGACCTTCATGTGTCAATTTTGCATTGGAAACAGATAACTGGCATCTGATCCAGCTGCCTTCCCCCCCCCCCCAGCTCACCAACCAATTGCACAATTTTAAGGCAGCGCTGGAAGTGGAAAGACAAGGGAGCCAGCAAAGCAAACAGCTTCAGGCGAAAGCATTGCACTACAGGATCTGGGCCTGCATGAAATTTAACCAGGGAGCCCTTGTAGTTTCATCTGTAGTTGTAGCATCTGGTTGAACTGAGAACTAAAAAAAAAAGTCACTTGATCCAGGGACAGCCCACATATATATTGGCCTGTTTCAACTTCTTTTTCTTAATGGTGACATGGACCGTTCATGACGTCAGAATATTATTCACAACTGTAAGCAGGGCAGTGGGGTGGGGGTAAGTGAAGACAAGCGACAACAATGAACTATAATATTGTTCACCGCTCTTCTTCAGGCTGCACAGGAAAAGCATTTTGGTTCCTGAAATCCATTTTGATTGTGCAGATAAAATATAACGGATAGAATTCTTCAGGATGTGTTATTAGTGTGTGAAAAGGATCCCTAGGCATGCACCTCCAAATAGTGGAGGTATCAGACGCCACCCTAGCCCCCTGGCACCTCACTCGGTCACAAGAGGCCGATAGCCAGGTGCAAAATGTGAATTTCAAAAACTGCCTCCAGGTGTTCTGGACTACAACTCCTGGCTGGCACTGATGGGAATTGCAGTCCAAAACATTTGTAGGATACCCAAGTTGACGAAGTCTGTAGAAGCGTGAAACCAAGAAGTAAATGTTGCAGCAAATGCTATTGCTACATTGATTGTGCCACAATAAATCTGTATGTCTTTTCCAGTTGAAACAAAGTTATTTAATATACATTAATATAATATTTGATATACATTGCTGTATCTGATTGCACGCTATCTTGCTGAGATGCAGGACAGACCAAAGAAAGTACTTTGCTCCCAGCTTTTTGTTTACTATCACATTTACGTCCCTCCTTTTCTCCATGGAGCTCTGGGTGGTGTGGATGGTTCTTTGGCCCTCTCCATTTTACCCTCAAAACAACCCTGTGAGGTAGGTTAGGCTGAGAGGCTGTGACAGAGCCATGGGTGAGCGTCATGTACTGAGGGCCACCAACTTGGATGTCTTTAAAAGAGAATCAGGCACGATGGCTATGTTCCTGTACAAAACCCAACCTCCATATTTGTAGCCCCGCCCACTTTGCCCCTGTCCCCGCCCACCTCAGAAAGTTGGACCTCAGAAGGTTGCCAAGACATAAATGCGGCCCTCACAAGAACAAAGGTTTCCCATGCTTGTATTAGGGCAAAATATGAAGAACAATAGGCTTTGTTTATTTGGGACAAGATAGGGGCATCTGTAATCTCTTGTACTGGGACTTTAGCCATTGCCTCCTGCCCCTAGCATGGCAGTCGAGGGAGATATTTTTGGTGAAGTATTAACTAGCTGACATTTAGAACAGATTGTCCTTATATGGCTCATCACAGAATCTGCCAATTGACTCTAAAAATTGTGAAACAAAAGTTAGCAGGGGAGGTGCTAACTGCTGACAGATTCACACGGTATATTTTTGCCGATTCATAGAATTGTGCAGTTGGGAGGGGTCCCTGAGGGTTATTTTATTTTATTTATTGAATTTATATACCGTCCTGGGCAGTTCACAGAATAAAATCAAGATATAAAACCACAAAATACATAATAAAAATAAAAACAACAACTCAGTAGGCTCCCCCCCTCAAAAACAACAACAACACATTTTAAAAGGGAATAGGATGTAAATCAGACCAACCAAAGGCCTGGGTTAAAAGAACGTTTTTCCTGGCGCCTAAAGGTGTATAATGAAGGTGCCAGGTGAATGTCCCTGGGGAGAGTCCAACACTGTCATCCAGGAATCTCAACTACAGCGTTCATGGCAGGTGGCCATCCAACCTCTGCTTAAACACCTCCAAGGAAGGAGAGTCCACCACCTCCCAAGGGAGGTTTTGCAGGCAAAGGACAAAGTATGATCTTAAGGGACAACAGCCGATCTGAACGGGCCCTGGGGAAAGTGTCTGCTGATGAAGAAGGGCTGTAGCTCTTTGGTGGAACATCTGCCTTGCATGCAGAAGTACCCAGGTTCAATCCCTGATATCTCCAGGTATTTGTTGTTGTTGTTGTTTAGTCGTTTAGTCGTGTCCGACTCTTCGTGACCCCATGGACCATAGCACGCCAGGCACTCCTGTCTTCCACTGCCTCCTGCAGTTTGGTCAAACTCATGTTCGTAGCTTCGAGAACACTGTCCAACCATCTTGTCCTCTGTCATCCCCTTCTCCTAGTGCCCTCAATCTTTCCCAACATCAGGGTCTTTTCCAAGGATTCTTCTCTTCTCATGAGGTGGCCAAAGTATTGGAGCCTCAGCTTCACGATCTGTCCTTCCAGTGAGCACTCAGGGCTGATTTCCTTCAGAATGGGTAGATTTTATCTTCTTGCAGTCCATGGGAGTCTCCTCCAGCACCATAATTCAAAAGCATCAATTCTTTGGCGATCAGCCTTCTTTATGGTCCAGGTATAGCTGGGAGAGAACCCTGTCTGAAATCCCAAGGAGCTGCTGCCAGCCAGTGCAGACACTACTGCGGTAGCTGGACCAATGGTCTTCACTTGGTATGCGAGAGCATCCTTTGTCAGTGGTCCCTGGTGGTGACAATGTTTTGGGTGGTGCTGGCAGCTGGCTCTAGCCACCCTTTTAATTTCCCACAATGCCCCAGATCGGGATTATTATGGGATATTTAAAGGGTGGCAAGATCTAGCCATCTGGTGCTTTTTCGAGTGCTGGACTAGCAAAGAAATTAAGTTTGGGGATTGGGTGTGAATCTGTGGTGGTTCTCCTAATCTGTCAGATCAGTTGGTGCCAGATCTGTGTAGCACACTCATTTCCTCCAGGTGGAAGTAGTAATTTACTTAGGTGTGAGTATTAACTTGTTTGCAGTCAGAAACGGATTTTTATCATCATCATCCCCCCCCCCGAAAAAAAGGGAAGCAAGTATCAAGCGCATTCCTATGTCAGCCTTTGCCAACCTGCTGCTCTCCAGATGTCAGAACTAGTTCCCAACATCTGGAGGGTGCCAGGTTGGGCAAAGTAAGAAGCAGAAAGCTGTAAAATCAAAGCAAAACACTTTTAAGCAGAGGTCAGTAGTTGAAGATCTGCATACTTTGTCAAATACGCTCTTTAATTAAAACCTTCTTTATTTACAACAGCAGTTTATGTTACCTGCAGCTGCACCCTGTGCTCACTAGATGGCATTGCAATGTGAGCATTATTAGTTCTGCAAACCGGCGTGCTGCAGTGCGCCTCAAGAGTAACTGTAATAGCAATTGGCGGAGCCATTTGATTTTGTTTTCGCTGGGGCTGTTATTTTTAAATCTCACTACTTTTAAATGCACAATGAATGTGCTTGACTTAATCTTTTTAGCTTGTGCCTGAACAGCTGTTGGAGACCAGCTATATATCATGAACAAGAAGCAGCTATTTATCCTTGAGGTCCTTACATATAGCACAGATGAGAAGGAATTGTGGTTTCTCTGTGTTGGCGTAGTAGCTCATTGTGTTTGCTTTTCTGTTCCTAAATCGGCCGGCGTGAGAGCCAGCGTGGTGTAATTTGAGAGCCAGTGTGGTATTTTGGTTAGGGTTTCTGACTAGGACCTGGGAGAGACCAGTTGGCCATGAAGCTCACGGGGTGGCCTTGGGACAGTCACTGCCTCTCAGCCTGACCTACCTCACAGGGTTGCTATGGGAATTACACGAGGGGGAGAACCCTGTGCCTCCTTGGAGAAAAAGGCGGGATGCAATCAATAACAAATCACGTGTTTATGCGGATGTTTCCTGTGAAAATGCATGGATTTCCTTGCTGCCTCTTGAAAACTGCTTTATCTGTGATTGGACCTTGGCATCTTGGAATCCATAGCTCCGTGACAGAGCATCTGCTTTGCATGTAGAAGGTTGCGGATTCAATCCCCAGCATCTCCCTGGAGAGCTGCTGCCAGTCAGTGTGGACAATACTGAGCTAGGTGGACCAAAGGTCTGATTCGGAATAAGGTGTAGAAGATTAATTCCCCGTGTCTGCAGTCATGGGATTGTTGTCTATCACATGACGATGTATGTTTTTCACTCCACAGAGTGGGAAGTGACGGAGACAGGATGTTTGTGTTGCTGTGTTCCGTGAAGTGGGACTATTGTCCTTTGTTCTTTCTCTTTGCTGCCTGATGCTAGAGGGGGGGAGCCATGTTGCAGTGCTCCCTGTGTGTTTATATGTAAATAAAGTAGATCAGCCAAATGCCCTGAGTGCTCACTGGAAGGACAGATCGTGAAGCTGAGGCTCCAATACTTTGGCCACCTCATGAGAAGAGAAGACTCCCTGGAAAAGACCCTGATGTTGGGAAAGATGGAGGGCACTAGGAGAAGGGGACGACAGAGGACGAGATGGTTAGACAGTGTTCTCGAAGCTAGGAACATGAGTTTGACCAAACTGCGGGAGGCAGTGGAAGACAGGAGTGCCTGGTGTTCTATGGTCCATGGGGTCACGAAGAGTCGGACACGACTAAACAACAGCCAAATGCTGAGTTGCTGAGGTCCGTTACGCAAACCGAACACTCTGCAGATCCCTGAGTGTGCTGATGTCTGTTGGCATCAGTCGCTGTGATGTTCGAGCAGAAGAAAGCTTTTGAAGCTCCCGAACAATCAACCAGGAGGGAGGGAACATGCCAAGGTCCTACTCATGTGTAGGACGACTCCTAACATTTCCACGCAACCTTTTTCTGGGTTCTTGCCTCACTGTGTACAGTTTTGCTTTGTCACAATTTTTCTATCCACCTTCATGCATTATGGCAGCTTTCCCCAACCTGGTGCCTCCCAGGACTACACCTCCCATCACCCCGACCATTGGCCAGGCTGGCTGGGGCTGATGGGAATTGTAGTCCACAACATGGAGGGCGCCAAATAGAGGAAAGTTTCCTCTATGGGCTGAGGTAGAAAAGTAGTCAGGAGGAGTACCCCATTTCCCACTTTCGCGATGAATAACATGGGAAAATCGGTTCCAATATTAAGTCTTCCGGAAAGTTACAAGTTGGTTTGAACCCTGGCACATCTGTTTGGAGCTCCACTTCTCCTAGCTTTTCCTGCATCTGGATTTGTGACCGCTGCCTTTCTTTTCTCCCTCCGATCTCTTCCTTTTTTAGGCAAGTGAGGCAGAGGCTCAAGAGCCAAGTGGCAGAAATGAAGGCGAAAGTCCCGGGCTTCAGACCAGGCCTTGCAATTCTACAGGTTAGTGGCTACCGGTGTATCTACAATTTTTCAGATTTGTTTTCATCTAAAGCAGAGGCTCACGTGGTCAGACGTTAAAGCAGCCTTCACTCGCTTCGATGTCCTCCAGATATTTTGGGCAGAATTTCACGCAAATGCAATTTTTCTGTATTACCGTGTTTCTCACATTTTAAGACGTGCCTATAAAATAAGCCATGGCACGATTTTCTGGAGGCAATAAAATATAAGGCATCCCCCCAAAATAAGACGTACTGGGGCATTGTTAGTGGCGGGAGCAGGTCTGCATGGCGCTTCTGCAGCGTGCGCCTCGCCAAGCCCCGACTGGGTCGGGACTCGGCGCGCCGCGCACTGCTATCTTTACCGGGTCCCGCTCAGTCGTGGCTCGGCGCAGCGCACGCTGCTGTCCTTGCTGGCTCCCGCTGGGTCGGGGCTCGGCGCAGCGCGCACTGTGCCGAGCCCCGACTGAGCGGGAGCCGGCAAGGGCAGCAGCGCGCTCCGCACCTAGCCCCGACCCAGCAAAACTCTCTGAAATCTTAATACCAGTAAAAAATAAAAAAGCTTAACAAAAAAAATAAGACATCCCCTGAAAATAAGCCGTGCTGTGTTTTTTGGAGGAAAAATAAATATAAGACGGTGTCTTAAAATGTGAGAAACACGGTATATATCTGAAACTTGGGCATAGACCTGTCTGGAACGATGTAGTCCGTGGCCACTTTGTGTCTTGAAATACCACTGGTTATCTGCGAAGCAGTCTTGGGGAGGAGGAAATTAAAATTTACCGGGGTGAAGGAAGGCTTAACCCTATTTGCTACTGCCCATTCCCCCAGTTGGAATTTCAGTGACCGAAGTGGACCGTAAGGAAGCAGGCGGTCCTTGCATAATGTGGGATTTGGTATGGGGGCCTGTTGTTGGTTGCCCCAAATCTGGAGGTCTGCTCATTTTGTGTGAGGTTCCCTCCTCCATACCACTGCACACCTTAAAGGAGGGTTCCATTTAAGCTTGGGGTGCGAAGAGACACCCTGTCGGTGGTTACACAAGGGGGGAGGGGAGAAACTTTTCCTTCATAGCTTTTCTTCCTTGAGCTAAGTTATCTTGGGAACCGAACCAAAAATAAAAAATAAACCAATACATTGCCACGTATCTGTGATTTTTTCTCTCTCCTCTCTCTCCCTCCCACTAAAGGTTGGTGATCGGGATGATTCAAATCTCTACATTAGCATGAAACTCAAGGCTGCTGCTGAGGTAACATTACCCACACACCCAAATAGCGTAGGATTCTCTGGAGTGTTTCATTCCCCCTTTTCACTTTGGCGTTGATGAGAAAGGCTGAGAGGCACAGTGGCTTTAATCTGGTGGACCACGTCAGAACTCAGGAAACAGTGACTCAGGGAGAGCACATGGGTGTTGTTTCATAATAATAATAATAATTTATTATTTATACCCCACCCATCTGGCTGGGTTTCCCCAGCCACTCTGGGCGGCTTCCAACCGAATATTAAAAACAGTACAGCATCAAACATTAAAAACTTCCCTATACAGGGCCGCCTTCAGTTGTCTTCTAAAAGTAAAATAGTTGCTTATTGCCTTGACATCTGCTAGGAGGGCGTTCCACAGGGTGGGTGCCACTACCGAGAAGGCCCTCTGTCTGGTTCCCTGTAACCTCACTTCTCACAATGAGGGAAGCGCCAGAAGGCCCTCGATGCTGGATCTCAGTGTCCGGGCTGAATGATGGGGGTGGAGACGCTCCTTCAGGTATACAGGACCGAGGCCGTTTAGGGCTTTAAAGGTCAGGACCAACACTTTGAATTGTGCTTGGAAACGTACTGGGAGCCAGTGTAGATCTCTCAGGACTGGTGTTATGTGGTTCCGGCGGCCGATCCCAGCCACCAGTCTAGCTGCCACATTCTGGATTAATTGGACTTTTCGGGTCACCTTCAAAGGTAGCCCCACGTATAGCACATTGCAGTAGTCCAAGCAGGAGATAACCAGAGCATGCACCACTCTGGCGAGACAGTCTGAAGGCAGGCAGGGTCTCAGCCTGCGTACCAGATGGAGCTGGTAGACAGCCGCCCTGGACACAGAATTAACCTGTGCCTCCATGGACAGCGGTGAGTCCAAAATGACTCCCAGGCTGTGCACCTGGTCCTTCAGGGGCACAGTTACCCCATTCAGGACCATGTGTAGCCGTGGTAGTTCTGCACTCCTCTCACCGTTCCTGGCTGTGACAGCGGCAACGTGGAAAGGATGCAGTATTAGGGGTGGAACGTTGTGATGGGCAACAGGATGGCCAATCTGCCTGGGGGAGTGAGTTCGAAACATGGGCCAGACCATTGCTCCATCCAGCTTGGTATTATCTGCACTGACTGGCAGCAAGATTTCAGATAGGGCACCTATCCCAGCCTTTCCTGGGGATTGAACCTTCTGCATCAATGGCAGTCGCTCTCGTCACTGAGCTGCACCCCTTCCCAGAACATTATGGTCTGCCACCAATCTGTGGCCAATGCCCTGATTCCCAGCTGCTTCAAATAAGCACCTCCACGGAAAGTCACAGTGAGAAAGGAAGAAAGACAAAATGAATATTATTTCTGTTTATATCCCAAGACCAGGGAGAAGAGGGCAAATTGGAGACATGCTCTTGCCGTCGCACACTGCCTTGTTGGTGGTGGACAGCTGAACCACCTTCACATCACAGCGTGAGAAGACGGCGCATGTCTCCTGGTTGCCTTGGCAACGTGTTTTGCTGCCCAGTGGGCAAACACTTTCCCTCTCTGGAAAAGTTGCTCAGAGCAAGGTCCCTTTTTGTGCATCTGGCGAGGGAGAAGAAGGCAGCCAAAGGTTTCGGCTCAGTTCCGCCATCTCTTTCCTGAGCCTGCCAGATTGAGAAAATTACTTGGCTGCTTTTCATCTAATCACATCGCAATTCATAGAGTCTTAATGATTTCTATTTTGTTCTGTTTTATTTTCCAGATCGGGATCAGTGCCAACCACATCAAACTGCCAAGCACTGCAACAGAAGCCGAGGTAACCCCATTTTGCTTTACCAATCTCTCTATGGTTTCACAGGGAGATCCTGTTGCGTTTGCTAGATCACGGTTTCTTCTGAAAGTGCCTCATCGATTCGTAAAGCTGCTTCCTGAGATCTTTTTCAGTTGGAGGTCCCTGGGATTGAACCTGTGACCTTCCTGTCATCTGCTATTGTGCTATGAAGCTCCATGTTGGGAGGTTCAGAAGAGAGAACGATTCTATGAGATACAAAATTAGAGTGTTGAAATATACCATCTTGTTGTCTAGTTAGGTAATTTCCTGCTTTCATACAGAGGAGTTACTTATAAACTTCCTCAGGGATGGAAGTGAGAGCGACCCTCAGACATTAGTGGATAATTCAAATATTTTAATGGACATAAGTGTGTTCATCCTCCTGTGACCCCCTCCCAAAATGCCCCCTCTCAACTATACACATGTACCACATATAGGAAAAAAACGGAGAGAGAAGGTTCAAAACAGCTCAATGAGGACTAGCATGATGGCTTAGCATGCTCAGTAGGCGCAGAATGCTGACAGATGTGGGGAGCAGTGGGGAATAGAAGGAAGGGAGATAGAATGGCAGACTGGAACCCTGAACAGGAGAATGCTATGCTGCAACATTTTGTTGCAGAGCCTCACCTGTTTCTTTCTAATTGCGCCCCCCCCATCCTGTTCCTGCTTTTAAACAAACAGGTGCTGAGATGCATTCACAATCTGAACGACGACCCTGCTGTTCATGGGTTTATAGTACAATTGCCTTTGGATACCAACAAGCCCATCAACACGGAGAAAGTTACCAATTCTGTGGCACCTGAAAAGGATGTGGACGGGTAAGCTTGCGGAAGGGCCAGAGGTCAGTGGCAGAGCATCTGCCTTGCAGGCAAAGGCCGCAGATTCAATCCCTAGCAATTTCCAGGAAGAAATAGGAATGTCCTCTGTCTGGAATCCCAGAGAGCTGCCTGGAAATGAGACTAAAGTAAGAAGGTTTCTTTCTTCTTTGGCGATCACTCGTAGCCGAGTAAGATTGTCTTCCATAAACACGGTTTTAAAAGTGAGTTTGTAAGTGATTGTGGAGGCCAATTCTGGATCCACACGTCCTTCCACAGTGGGGACATTGGTTTCTGGGTGGGAGCTTATCACGGTGAGGGTTTGCCAAGCGTGCCTTCCTCTTAGAGCGTTCCTCCCTTTCGTCCCAAGTTTGAGTGTCTTCAAAACACATGACACCTTTTGGTAAAGCCTGTTCTCCAACTGGAGCGCTTGCAGGCAAGTGTTTCCCAGTTGTCGGTGTTTATACTACTTTTTTTTTTAAGATTTGCCTTGAGACAGTCTTTAAACCTCTTTTGTTGACCACCATTTTAAAGTTTGGAATAGAGTAGTTGCTTTGGAAGACGATAATCAGGCATCAGCACAACATGACCAGTCCAACAAAGTGGATGTTGAAGAATCAATGCTTTGGCACTGGTGATGTTTGCTACTGAAGTGAGAAGGTTTCAGGCCTTTATCATCACATGCATATATGGCAAAGGGATTTCAGTCCAGAACTGGATGACAGATAACATTTGCATCTTCTTTTTTCAATTCATTTACAGTAGACCCTCTGGATACAAACTTAATTTGTTCTGGGGGTTCATAAAGGTAAAGGTAAAGGGACCCCTGACCATTAGGTCCAGTCGTGACCAACTCTGGGGTTGCGCGCTCATCTCGCATTATTGGCCGAGGGAGCCAGCGTATAGCTTCCAGGTCATGTGGCCAGCATGACAAAGCCGCTTCTGGCAAACCAGAGCAGCACATGGAAACGCCGTTTACCTTCCCGCTGTAGCGGTTCCTATTTATCTACTTGCATTTTGATGTGCTTTCAAACTGCTAGGTTGGCAGGAGCTGGGACCAAGCAACGGGAGCTCACCCCATCGCGGGGATTTGAACCGCCGACCTTCTGATCAGCAAGCCCTAGGCTCAGTGGTTTAACCACAGCGCCACCTGGGTCCCTCCGGGGGTTCATACTTACCCCAAAAAGTCCGTATTCAGAGGCGCTGCTTCTGCGCACGCATGCTGTGCAATAGAGCACTTCTGCACATGCGTGAAGCACGCAGAGCGCTTATATGCATGTGCGCACAGTGAAACCCAAAAGTATAAACTTCCGGGTTTGCGGCGTTCGTAACTCTAAATTACGTTACCCAAAGGTAACATAACCCGGGGTACCACGGTATTTCTGGAGGAGGTTGCGCTTCAGTTTGCCCCAGACTTAGAACGAGGGAATAGAATTCCAGCCAGCTTTTTCCTTCCTCAGAGACCGCTGACCGCCGCTGCTTTGTTCTCGCCTTTTCAGCTTGAGCAGTATTAATGCAGGGAAGCTCTCGCGTGGCGACCTCGGAGACTGCTTCATTCCCTGCACGCCAAAAGGATGCATGGAGTTGATCAGGCAGACAGGTGAGGCAAGGAATAGCCACGTGGCCTTGGTAAGGATGCTACCGTGAAAGAGGTCTGAGAAGAATTAAGGTCCTGGTGTGTGTTTTGCTGTGCTAGGGACAAAAGATTAGGGGAAAGATGCCATCCTGCTCATGGGGAAGCAGAGTGGCTCAATTGTGTAAAAGGTAAAGGGACCCCTGGCCATTAGGTCCAGTCTCAAACGACTCTGGGGTTGCGGCGCTCATCTCGCTTTATTGGCCGAGGGAGCCGGCGTACAGTTTCCAGGTCATGTGGCCAGCATGACAAAGCCACTTCTGGTGAACCAGAGCAGCACACGGAAACACTGTTTACCTTCCCGTCAGAGTGGTACCTATTTATCTACTTGCACTTTGACATGCTTTCGTACTGCTAGGTTGGCAGGAGCTGGGACCGAGCAACAGGAGCTCAGCCCGTTGCAGGGATTCAAACTGCCAACCTTCTGATCGGCAAGCCCTAGGCTCTGTGGTTTAACCCACAGCGTAGCCTCTGCTTCTTTCATGCAGAAGGTCCCGGGGAGCAGTGGAATCCCACAAGCCCTAGAGGCTGAAATACGTCATTACCACGGCTCGGAATTCAGGCAGAACGATAAGTTGTGAGTTCTGTGTTTCAGGTGTCCAGGTGGCAGGGAAAAGAGCCGTGGTGATTGGTCGCAGCAAGATAGTTGGCGCTCCGATGCACGACCTCCTGCTCTGGAACCACGCGACTGTGACGACTTGCCACTCCAAGACTGCCTCCCTGGCTGAGGAGGTAAGGCTGGGAAGCTGGTCTTGTGGTGCTTGGGAAGTACAAAGTTGCCTTGGTGATACTATCTTGTGTCAATTGCAGTACAGTGGAACCTCGGTTTATGAACACCTCGGTTTATGAATTTTCAGTTTATGAACGCCGCGGACCCATCTGGAACGGATTAATTTACTTTCCATTACTTTTAATGGGAAAGTTCGCTTCAGTTTATGAACGCTTCAGTTTATGAACAGACTTCCGGAACCAATTACACCCATGTTTCAGTTTATGAACGCTTCAGTTTAAGTACTCCGCGGACCCGTCTGGAACGGATTAATCCACTTTCCATTACTTTCAATGGGAAAGTTCGCTTCAGTTTATGAACGGTTACTCCGCAGACCGTCTGGAACGGATTAATCCACTTTCCATTACTTTCAATGGGAAAGTTCGCTTCAGTTTATGAACGCTTCGGTTTATGAACAGACTTCCAGAACCAATTGTGTTCATAAACCGAGGTACCACTGTAGTCGTCACATTGTTTCCTTGTAGAAGTCAGCAGAGAGGATGCAGGGGACAAAGCTAGGATTAGTTGGCTCTGCCCATCATTGGCTCTAGCTCCACCTACTGTTGACCTCCTGTGTTACACCTTACTTCTTCTTCCTCTTCCTGTTCTTGTTCTTCTTCTAAATTTATTTATAGCTCACTAGCTCACTTCCCCCCTTGTTGGGAACAGCTAAAACATGGGGGGGGGCAGGGATGAAACAATATCCACACACACGTGTATGTATACACAAATACCCACCCACCGACACATACTGTATGTACAGTAATTACATAAAAATCTGTAACAACTACCATAATTACAATAAAAAATAGCACAGCGCCAGTCTGACTTCTCAAGTGGAGGGGAGTTCCAGAGTCTGGGAGCAGCCACCGAGAAGGCCCTCTCCTACGTCCCCATCAAGCATGGGATCAAGAGGAAGGGCCTTGCAGTCCTAATAGACTCTAGCCACCCCTGGGCTCTTCTCTTCTCTCTGCCTTTAAACATTTCTTTTAAAATAGAGTATTCGCTTTAAAGGAGTGGGGTAGGAGAGAGATTGAGTAAGGGTGGTAGAGCCTGCCTGGTGACCCCTGGGTTGATACAGGCTCTGTTTGCAGGTCAGCAAAGCGGATATCCTGGTGGTTGCTGCTGGCAAGGCAGAGATGGTGAAAGGCGATTGGATCAAACCTGGCGCGGTCGTGATTGACTGTGGAATCAACCACATACCAGGTAATTTTTAAAAAAGTGGCTTCTGGAAAACAAAAACACGAGAACAGCCTGCAGGAATATGCATCTGTCCCTTACAGGGATCGAACCTGCAACCTTGGCACTATCCGCACCGCGCTCTAACCAATTGAGCTATCTGCTACGGCCTCAAACTGTGAAGCCAGCGCACAGTAGCTGTTGAGAGCCTTGTCCTCCGCGGAATTTGTCTAATCCTCCTTTAAAGAAATGCCATTTTAGGTTATTGCTGCCTCTTACAGGAGCACATTCCATAGTTTTAACTGCTATCGTGATAGCCTCTTACTCACCTTTTCTCTTAAAACTAAAAAGTCACGAATGTTGCGACCTTCCCTCACACCCCCTTGATTGTTTGGGTTCCCCTTTCCTGGACGTTTTTCCAACTCTGCAATATCCATTCCGAGGTGAGGCAGCCAGAACTGCTCCCTAGCGTGGATTTCACCAGTTTTTACAGCTGCTACACTCTCAGAAAGCTGAGAAGAAGTGACTGCTAAGTCTTAAAGGTCAACGCAGGTTGGGGGGGGGGTGGCAAGAGACTTCCTCTGTTGGGGAGGAAGGGGAAGGGAGCTGGACAGGATCCTAGCAACCAGAAATTGGGAGATGGCTTCCAAAGCCCGAAATTATGCGCCCTCCTCCATCCCTCCCGTAACAAAGCAGTTTCCATACTCCACTGAGTTGACAAGCGACTTCAGCAAGCCGTGATTGTCACCATGTTAAATGAAATTATGGAGTCATAGGAGTGTTTTTTTTAAAAAAAATAACCCCACTTTCCATTAGATAATTGCAATAAATCACTTATAAAAACAGGCTTCATGGAAGCGCAGTTAAGTGGGAGGATAGCAACAGCTTGACAGGTGTGACTAATCCTCTTATTTAAGAACCTGAGAGTTAGATTCTTAAGCGCAAGGTGCGGGGCGGGGGAGAGAAATGAAGCAAGGAAGTGTTCCTAAAGAAGCAATCTATGCCAGCCAGCCTCTGGTTCATTAACTGAGTTCTTAGAGCTGTCAACGAAGAGCAGGGCAGAAAAATCTTGGCCTCTGCATCCAAGCAGGGATAAGTGAGAGATGTATTTTACGTCTGCCGTTTTGCATCACTTCGCAGGCCAGGTATCTAGAGAAAGAGCTGCCCCCTTGCAAAACTGGTCAATGTACCTTCCAAACAAGGTGGGGCGAGCTTTTCCAGCCTGGTCGCCACATGAGCAACCTTTTTGCGCTTGTGGGCGAGGGCAGAGGAAAAACTGGGGAGGAGCAATTGATGTGGCTCTCACATTGAGCATTCCCTCCGTGCAAAATTCAGAGGTTGACATGCTCTTTTCTCCATTCTCCCCCCCCCCAAAAAAAACTACCAAGGCAAACCGTCACAGTCCAGGGACCTTTCCCAGCGACACAAAGGCACTTGAGTGAAAGGCTGTGCTGTGGGGCAGACGGGGAACTTCAGAAGCCGCCTTTCCACCAGGTCAGAACCAGTGTTTCTCAAACTTGGGTCGCCAGCTGTTGTTGGACTACAGTTCCCATCATTCCAGATCGCTGATCCTGCTAGCTAGAGATGATGGGAGTTGTAGTCCAGCAACAGCTGGCCACCCAAGTTTGAGAAACACTGTGCAGTTCAACAGCACATGGAGGCTGCCTATCTCTGAGTTGATTTACGGTATTTTGCGACCCAAGCCCAGCTTGGAAAGATTTTACACACACACGGTTCAGGATCGGACCCTCCTGGCTGGGGACCCTTGGGCGAGGGAGGCAGGTTGGTTTTTAGGGTGGGCAGGAAGCTTTCCTTCTGTGAATGTCTTTAACTTGCATTAGCACCCAGGCCTAGGATTCCCCTTTAGAATGAGCCTCTTTTTATAAAGGGTCTCCACTTCCAATAGAACTCTTTCACACTGGGATTTGTGAAGGAGATAGCCATCTTCACATATCTCAAGGGATGTCACGCGGAGGATGGAGCAAGCTTGTTTTCTCCTGGAGGGTAGGACTCGAACCAGTGGCTTCAAGAAAGGAGATTCCGACTAAACATCAGGAAGAACTTTCTGACAGTAAGAACTGTTCGACAGTGGAAAGGGTTCCCTTGGGAGGTACCGTAGTGGACTCTCCTTCCCTGGAGGCTTTCAAGCAGAGGTTGGCTGGTGCATTGCAGGGGGTTGGACTAGATGACCCTCGGGTCCCTTCTGTATATGATAATGTATAGTCAACCTTCAATACAGGGTTGAGGAGCCTCAAACCCTCTAGGCCTGGCCCCTGGGAGTCTTTACAGGACATGCACCGACCCTAGCCACACCGCTTGAATGCAGGGGAAGAGGCTGAGAGGAGGTAAAGTGGACAGATGCAAACTTCTGCATGTGGAATATTATTCTCAGAGACATTGAGAGCATCTGCAGGCCTGGGAGCTGTCGGATGGAGGCTCCATCTCTGCCCTGGACATCAGTTTGACGGCGGCTGCTATGGAGACGCAGGCAGCTGATCTGAAAGTTCAAAAGAGGAGGCAATAATTTAATGATCTTGAGAATAATTGCCCTTGTTCTGCGGGTTATTATTGAGGCAGGGATATAAAACAGCCCAATTTCAGGATCAAAGTCATTTTTTTGCTTTTTTTAAAAAGGATATATTGAAATAGAATCTTATTGGATGAAATGGGCTACATGGAGCTCGAATTATGCACGAAGCTTAAATTCTTTATTTTTGAAATGTGGGTATAATTACATAAAAAGGATAATGTGCTCTAAAGATCCCTGCTGCATAAGCTGAAGTCTAGAGCAGCCGTTGATAACCTGGCGGCTTACAGATGTTTAGGACAAAAAACTCCCATCACAGCTAGCTGGGGCTGATGGGAGTTCTAGGATGAAACACCTGAGGGATGCCAGGCTGCCAAGGAATGTTCTGGAAGTTGAGATGGTGTGAAAAGCACATGCACCTTGGGTTAGTCACACTTCTTTGAAGTCTCTCAGCCCCACTCACCTCACAGGGTGTCTGTTGTGGGGAAGGAAGGGAAAGGAGATTGTGAGCCGCTTTGAGACTCCTTCAGGTAGTGATAAAGCGGGATATCAAATCCAAACTCTTCTTCTGCTTCGGTCTGCGCGGAAACGACTGCTGCTGCTGCTGCAGCTGCACTATGTTCAGAACTGAACGTCGAACCAGCATAAAGCCGCACGGAGCAGCGTGAACACGGATAAAAACAGCGCTAAAGCCCAGGGAGTGAGGAAATCCTCAAGGGGAGTCTTTCTGGGTGAACTGTGCAGTTCACCGGCTTAACAGCACAGGAATTGAAACCTGAAAGAGGAGGAGAAATAGAGTGGCCTGGTGTGTTGCCTTAGCGCTGCCAAGAGATTATGCGTGTGTGCTTTTGCCATTGCAAAGATGTCCCCGGGCCTTTTCCCTGCTCCCTCTTTCTATTCCTTTGATGCGCACCCTCGCCTTATCTCTCTCTCTCTCTCTCTCTCTCGCACACAGACAGTACGAGGGCAAGTGGGAAGAGGGTCGTTGGCGATGTGGCCTACAGCGCAGCCAAGGAGAAGGCAGGTTACATAACCCCGGTCCCTGGAGGTGTCGGGCCAATGACGGTTGCCATGCTGATGCAGGTGTGTGCCCGTGGTTCGCGGAGAGAGAGCACTGGTTGTACCTGTGGGAGGCATATGGGCTGTGTTGCTCTCCCACAACCCCCCCCCCCCCATCTAAGCTCTGCTTTCCCCCAGAGCATCTTCACAATATGTACAGATGGGGGGGGAGGAATGGAACACTTTGTGTGACGGACCTTTCCTTGGTTTGCTTCTTTGTTTTTAAATACGAATTTAGAGCACTGTAGAAAGTGCACAACGCTTTCTGGAGAAATATCAGCCTGGCAAGTGGAATATTCAGTATAACCAGCTGATCCCGAGAACGCCTGTTCCAAGGTAAGGAACAACTTATGGCTGGAAGGCCATTGATAGAGTTTATTTCGTTCTGGGTTTTGCCTGAATTTATTAGGGGGGTGTGTTTGGGGCGTGGGATAGGGGGGTGTTGTTTTTATTAAGTCTTTGTAGAGGGGCAGCATGTTCTCTCCACTTCTCACAGCAGAATGGGGTGATAGAAACTTGGAACTGATGGAATATATTTCTGTGGTCTGCAAATGGGTGATGCAATTGGTTTTTGCTGAATTTGCAGGGAACGACTTTTTTTTATTAAAAAAGAAGCTAGATTGTTGTTGTTTTAAAACAGCTAGAGGACACCCAAGATGAGAGCCCGCTCTGGTCCATCCTTCTTGTTGTGCTAATTTTCCAGCTTGCTAGGAGCCTTTCATATAGGCAAGCACTCAGGAACGTGACACCCCCTCCACACACACACACACACACACCTGTAGTGGGGAGAGCCAGTGTGGTGTTGTGATTAAAGTAGTGGGCTACAGCCCGGGAGACCTGGGTTCAAATCCTCACTCGGACATGAACTTCACTGGGCCAGTGGTCTATAATTCAGCATTAAAACAGCTTCCTATAGTCCTGTGTATCGTTGCTCTGTAGAACTCTTCCTCACCGCCCTCTTGTTGACTTCCAGCGACATCGAAGTATCCCGGTCCTGCTTCCCCAAGCCCATTGGCCAGCTGGCCAAGGAGATCGGCCTACTCTCAGATGAGGTGCAACTCTACGGCCAGTGCAAGGCCAAGATTTCGCTGTCAGCGCTAAAGCGCCTGAAGGACCAGCCCGATGGCAGATACGTTGTCGTAACGGGGTAGGTTTCGCAGGGCCGTTTCTGCTACTCATAGCCTTTTTTGGTTGGGGAGGTTTGGGAGCAGGGAGCAGCTTGCCAGATGGGGTGGAACCAGCCAGTGGCATAACATGGGTTCCCAGTGTCCGGGGCTGCTTGGAGCGGGGTGGGTGGGAGAGAGGGATGGAAACAGACAGAGTATGCATGCACATTCAACTGCGTCACTCAGGAGGATTGCAGCCGCAGAGATAAGAAGAGTCATTCACGGGAAGTGCTCAGCTGTGTTGAGGCAGCTCTGGGTGCTGAAATTGTGCACCCCAAACAATTTTGTGTCTGGGGCAGCTGCCCCTGTGGCCCCTCCCATGCTATGCCACTGGGTGGGGCTGCTGCGCTGACTTCCCAGGAGGCAGGTGGTGGTTGTTTGCTGGGAGGGGCAGAGGCGAGGCAGCACAGGATCGGTATAGTTGCTCTCCTGTGATTTGCTGGACCCCAAAGAGCTTGTCTTGAGCTTTGAATACCAGCGCTTAGGGTGCATGTGGGAGATCACCTTGTCCATAGCCTGTCGGCTTTCCTCGAAGGAAACGGGTGCATTTCCCCAACGCCATGGGAGTTGTTTTGGGGTTGTTGTTTTTTGAATTTCAGTATAACGCCCACACCCCTGGGAGAAGGGAAAAGCACCACAACAGTGGGACTGGTTCAAGCGCTGGGAGCATACCTTGGTCGGAATGCCTTTGCCTGCGTCCGGCAGCCTTCGCAAGGACCCACGTTTGGAATTAAAGGTATGTAAAGATGAGCCACTGGCCTGATCCAGTAGCCTCTTCTTACGTTCAGGATGCACGTGGAGATGCTGGGGGGGGGTTGAACTTGGGACCTTCTGCATTCAGGGCAGATGCACTGCCACGAGCTACATCCCTTCCCAGAACATTACTGAAAATATTGTTGTATCGGTAATTTGGACTTAAAAGTTACGATATAACACAAGACAACTTACGGATAAGCACATGATCTACTTTCGTCTCTGATAATTGCAGGAGGTTTTTGGGCAAGCCCTTTTTTTGACACCCATCACTGCTCAGAGAAGTTTGTCAGTTTTAGAAACCTGTGCATCCTCCTTGTAATCTAAAGATGCTCACCCTTTTTGCAAGCACGGTCTGATGAATGGCATCCTTTTATACAGGTGGTGCGGCTGGAGGTGGATATTCTCAGGTTATTCCTATGGAGGAGGTAACTTAAACCCTTAATTTATGACTGCATTTGAGACAAAACGGTTAATGTGGGATTAGCTCAGTCAGTAGAGCATGAGACTCTTAATCTCAGGGTCGTGGGTTCGAGCCCCACGTTGGGCAAAAATTGCAGGGAGTTGGAGCTTGGGGTTCCCACCAACTATACAATTCTGTGTTTAAAGCAGGGATGGGAACCTTTGGGAAGCCTGTAGTGGTTGAAGGAACTTTTTCTTCGATGCCCACTTCCCTGGACCTCAGGGAATTTTGCAGTGTGACATCAAGAGATGGCTCTTGTCTCTTACCTACCACAGAGCATATTTCTAACCTCTCCTACAGGAACATTGCTATTCATATTTCCCTCTCCAGCTCATGTTCCTGTTTTGGGACTTGCTGGGGTTTAACAGAGGGTTTGAGATTGTTGTTGAGGTCCTCTCCACCCTGATCCAATTTGTCTCCCCTTTTTTGTCACAGAAATTCTACTCAATATTGATTCAGGGTAGATTCTGCTATATAGTGAGCAGAGTAAAAACTAAAAACATGTTGCAGGATTCCCAAAAAATAGACCAGAGGTAATTAATATTTCATCCAGCGAAGCTTTACTGCTACTGAAGGCAAATGAGCATCATGGTCACAAATCCAATCCAATCAGGATTGGCGCTGTCCATAAGAAATCCAGTTGCAGCAGACTTAACTTAAACTTACAATAACTTATAATAAGTCTGAATCTTAACACTAAGCATACTATGTACAGTGGTACCTCGGTTTAAGTACACAATTGGTTCCGGAAGTCTGTACGTAACCTGAAGCAAACTTTCCCGTTGAAAGTAATGGAAAGTGGATTAATCCGTTCCAGACAGGTCCGCGGAGTACTTAAACTGAAAGTACTCAAACCAAGGCGTACTTAAACCGAGGTATGACTGTACACAACACCACACCAGGAAGAGAAGAGATAACAGAACCAGTTTAAGCCAGCTGTACTTGGCTTCTCTGAAGGAATAACCCAAACATCATGAACCTTCTTTCACACAGAGAAGCTTCCAGAACCCTCTTGAATTAAAATAAAAAAATTCATTCAGTAGCACCTTAAAGACCAACTAAGTTTATATTTTGGTATGAGCTTTCGTGTGCATGCACACTTCTTCATGTACACTTGATTCGACTCAGACCAACACGGCTACCTACCTCTTGAATTAATTAGAATAGGAAAGATCTCTACACATCAGATTAATACTTTCTGCACTAAGAAATGCAAGCTAACATTTCTCCCCCTCTCTAGTTCAATCTCCACCTCACTGGCGACATCCACGCCATTACTGCAGCCAATAACCTGGTCGCTGCCGCTATCGACGCCCGCATCTTCCATGAGGCCACACAGTCTGATCAGGTAACATGGTGCGGTTTATCTTTTCCCCCATAGCGTGTCTGTGTGTGTGATTTATTGAGTGCCCTGCAGCCGCTAATGAAGCGCCTTTGCTCCTCAAGGCTCTCTATTCCCGCTTGGTCCCTTCTGTTGACGGTGCCCGGAAGTTCTCCAACGTCCAGATCCAGAGATTGCGGGTGAGTTTGCAGGGCCTTTCTAGTCCCTTCTGTGTGGATGCTTCATAGAATCATAGAGTTGGAAGAGACCACAAGGGCCATCCAGTCCAACCCCCTGCCAAGCAGGAAACACCATCAAAGCATTCCTGACATATGGCCGTCAAGCCTCTGCTTAAAGACCTCCAAAGAAGGAGACTCCACCACACTCCTTGGTAGCAAATTCCACTGCCGAACAGCTCTTACTGTCAGGAAGTTCTTCCTAATATTTAGGTGGAATCTTCTTTCATGGACTGTATACTCAGGGATGTGACCATCTTGCATGTTCGCAAGCATAGAATTTGGTGCAAAGCCCAGAATCCTTATATTTTATTTTAAAAAACTTGTACCGAAAACAGCAAAGCATTAAAAAAACAACAACCAGGCAAACAGGAGGCAAAAAAATGCAAGGTCGGGTATCTGGCAAATGTATGCAAAGAGTAATGTGAGGACTTGCCTTAGACATTCAGAAAAAAAAATTACAAAATCGAAAAGTCACACAAAGGACTAATCAAGAACACCTAATGAAGTCATATTTGTGCATCAGTGTTGTCAAGTAGGCCACCAGGAACCAGCAAACAGTTGCAAAACCCAGAATCTTGGCCCTGTAATTTCTGAGATTTGCACCCAGGCAAAGGGTGATGTACTTACTACGCCAGCCCTCACCAATGCCCTCCATCTGTTTTGGTGGATAGTCTGAAAGAGCTGGAGGGCACCAAGTTGGAGAAGGCTGATTTGTACAAGTCTCTCTTTATTTCTTCAGGAAAATCTGGCTCTACATGATACGGTATATCTTCTTTCAGATTAGGCTCCTGTTCAAGTTAGCTAGGCAGGGAACACAGTTAGAACCCATATCTATAGCTGGCCCACTGAAGTTGAAATTCTGGCTTCGTTAAAATTCTGTCATTTGCATCATTCCTGGTTTGCACAGGATGCTAACCCACGGGTTAAACAAACCATGGCTCAGCATTATGTGCAAACCATGCTTTTTCACATTTCTTCTCGGCAGGTTTCAAGTTTCAGCCTGGGCTTTTAGATGCTGCTCTCCCTTTGTTTTATTTTATTTTATTTTGCTTTAAGAACGATTCCCCCCCCCCAATGAACTTACTCATTTCCTGTGACTACCCATCATCTTGTTTCTCTCCCGCTCCTTTCGTTCTTCCTCAGAGATTGCATATTGAGAAAACAGACCCAAAGGCTTTGACGGATGATGAAATAAACAAATTTGTGAGATTGGATATTGATCCAGACAGCATAACATGGCAAAGAGGTATTGGCGCAAAAATAACCCACAGTGGGCAAAGTAGAAAGATGTTTAGAAGGGTGGGGGAGTTTGAGCTTTTGTTTTTGTGTGTGTACCAAAAAAAAAATGGTTTAGCTTTAGACTTAGAGATTCCTGCTTGCCTCCATCCACTGCCTGTTCCCATCCCGGAGCCTTCAATGTTCGCCAACATCTGATTGCACACAGATTATTTTTGGTCCTCCGCTTCCTGTGTAGCAGAACTGTCCATCCTCCAAGGAGACGGTCGTTGCTTCTCTGCATGAGTCATTGTTCTCGGCTTACCAACTTCCAATCAGGAACACCCCCAGAATTGCTGGGCCTTTACAGAGTTATTGCGAGGGCTGGCTCAAGATTTGAGAGGGGGGGCCTTGCAACATCCCCTCTGCTGGGCCTTCTTCCTATGTCCTCACTCTCGGTGGGCTTATCTGGCAGCAGGAAGTGGCCGGCAGAAATGTTCCGGTCAGACAGGGTTTCAGAGCTACCATTTAATTAGATTTTCTTGGCAGGCTAGCTGCACGGACACTGTTGGGCAACTCTTAAGACGTAGCTGCACAGCACTGATTGGAATGCTGATGTGCTTGGGGGAACCTGTTGACCTCTAAAAGTTTTGGGGAGGAAGAGGGTCGCCTCTGTGTGCCTGTGTGTGTGTTCCTGCATGTGTTTCAGTGTGTGCCCTGTGTGTGTACGTATGAATAGGCATTGACCTTTCAGCAGCTTTTCTGCGCTTATGGGGTAGGCAGCCTAAGGCCTGGGGGCCGGATGCGGCCCAATCAACTTCTCAATCTGGCCCGCGAGCGGTCCGGGAACCACCATGTTTTTATATGAGTAGAATGTGTGCTTTTATTTAAAATGCATCTCTGGGTTATTTGTGGGGCACATTTTTTTTTTCAAAATATAGTCCGGCCCACCAAATGGTCTGAGGGACGGTGGACCGGCCCAGGGCTGAAAAAGGTTGCTGACCCCCCCTGCTAGCCCCTCCCCCCAAAAAACCCTGCCTAAAACGCCCATGTCACAGGGTCCCTTTTAACCTGCCATTCATTTTCTGCTTCCCTCCCTCTCCTCGCTTTCCCTTGCTCAGTGATGGACACAAATGACAGGTTTCTGCGGAAGATCACTATTGGGCAGTCTCCAACCGAAAAGGGGTTCTCACGCACAGTAAGTGCCCCTTCCCCTCTCATTCCTAGATGCTTTCCTATTGCAGGGGGGCAGGAACTGGCTGTTCTTTGAACAATAGCATCTTACCCTCCCTTAGCAGCTGGGTTGACCTTGAACCCTCCCATTGAGTGTTTTTCTACAGATGATGTGCATGAGAACATAAAAGCGTGTGTGTGGGGGGGTGATAATATGTACATGGTGCTAAATTACTCTGAGGGGCTGGCATTTCCACCCACAGTGTTCCGGTGAGTGTTCCGGTTTGCAAACGTTTTTCAGAAGCTGAACGTCCAACGCAGCTTCCACGGCTTCTGGTTGAGTGCAGGAAGCTCCTGCAGCCAATTGGAAGCCGCGCCTTGGTTTTCGAACCATTTCAGGAGTCGAATGGACTCCCGGAACTGATAAAATTTGAGAACCAAGGTACCCATGTAAAAGGTAAAGGGACCCCTGACCATTAGGTCCAGTCGTGACCAACTCTGTGGTTGCGGCGCTCATCTTGCGTTACTGGCCAAGGGAGCCGGCGTACAGCTTCCGGGTCATGTGGCCAGCATGACAAAGCTGCGAACCAGAGCAGCCCACGGAAATGCTGTTTACCTTCCCGCTGTAGCGGTACCTATTTGTACTAACACGTGATTTTGAACTGGTAGGTTGGCAGGAGCTGGGACCGAGCAACATATTTTTAAAAAAACAAACTCGGAATCGGCGATCAGCTAAACACCAGATTAATTTGAACAACCACAGGCAACACGCGGCTAACAAAATATTTGCAACATTATAATGTTTCACAATACATAAGCAGAAAATCAATGGAGTAACAAATTGTTGTTGTTGTTTAGTCGTTTAGTCGTGTCCGACTCTTCGTGACCCCATGGACCAGAGCACGCCAGGCACTCCTGTCTTCCACTGCCTCCCGCAGTTTGGTCAAACTCATGTTCGTAGCTTCAAGAACACTGTCCAGCCATCTCGTCCTCTGTCGTCCCCTTCTCCTTGTACCCTCCATCTTTCCCAACATCAGGGTGTTTTCCAGGGAGTCTTCTCTTCTCATGAGGTGGCCAAAGCATTGGAGCCTCAGCTTCACGATCTGTCCTTCCAGTGAGCACTCGGGGCTGATTTCCTTCAGAATGGATAGGTTTGATCTTCTTGTTGTCCATGGGACTCTCAAGAGTCTCCTCCAGCACCAAATAATTGGAGTCAAATAATGTTCATGAACAACAATAGAGAGCGTAGTTAGTCGGTAACAAATAACCTGGAAATGGAGGCAAAATGCCTTTCAACACTCAGTCCTGCAAATGAGAAGTGATTGGTGCTCCGAACATAGCGTAGAACAGTTTTTACTATACTTCTCGGTGATTGCTGATCCTAGATGTACCTATAGGGACAATTCATTTGCTGATGAAGAATTACCATAAAAACAGTTCATCATCTGTAAAAACTGTTCTGCACTGAGTGTGACTGTTTTCTGTTTACGATCTGTGAAACATTATACTGTAATGTTATAAATATTTTGTTAGCAGATTACTAGCTGCATGTTGCCTGTGGCTGTTCAGAGTTGTCTGTTTTGCCACACAGGGGATTTCCTTTGTTGTTTATTTAAGATCCAGATTAAAGCATACACCATCGTTCTGCACACCTTAAACAAAGATGTTTTTAGCAAGCAGCAAAAAGAGCAGAGTGAAGGCACTTGCCCAGTGTCAACAGGCAGGGAATTCCAAAGTGTGGTGCTGGAAGATGGATTTCTTCCAGCCAAGCAGGAGACGTTGTTGCAGTTCAAGGTTTCATTCCAGAGAGGCAAAAGCACTCAAGGAAGGTGTAGCTTGCAGGATGTGGGCAACCTGGGAAGCGTCTTGGGGGCCAAGCAGAAAGGCCGCATTGGCCCCTGAATCTAATGCTTCTCTCGCCTGTTAACCACAAAAATCTGCCTTGCCATCCAGGCAAGCAAGAGGGACTCTTGAAGTTCAAGGACACATTCCAGCCAGGCAAAAACACTTGAGGAGGGCAATGAACAGGGTCAAGGAGATGTGGCATGGAGTGGGACGGAGAGGCTTGAGATGCCACATTCGTCCCCTGGAACTGGGGCTCCCCACCTTTGTCAGGGGAGCTGGAAGGGAGCCTGAAGATCATCTAGCCCAAGCCCCTGCAATTGCAGGAATAGGCAGCTGTCCTTTACTGGAATCAAACCTGCAACATGACAAGTTTGGAAAGCTCTGCTAAGCAGTTGAGCTACCCAGCAGTTGAACAAAGTGTATGGGGTGAAGGGGGGAGTGTTCGCTCCAGCCTTGGCTACTTTGGCCCTCCCCACCACTAGGGTACCCAGATACAAAAGGGGACAGAGCTCCGGAAATGTCAATGGGTGTTGTTTGCAGGACAAGCTATCCCTGTTGAAATCCCCTCATCTTATCTCAACCTGTGCAGTTGCAGGAGTCCTGCCCATTCACCAGCGTGCAGCGCCCAACTGCTTCTCTCCCAGGAAACAGGGCCCTTGCGAGGCAAGGAAGATTCCCCCACCCCACATCACTGCTATAGAGTTTGTTTGTATCCCAAGACAGTGGTATTCCTCTGCTGTTCTCCTTTAAAACAAAAAAATGCTGCTTGGGTTGAAAGGAGACTGTTTTTGGCCCTGTCCTCCCCCTCCGGCAGGCTCAGTTCGACATCACGGTTGCCAGTGAAATCATGGCGGTCTTGGCTCTCACAGATGGCCTGGAGGACATGAGGCGTCGCCTGGCCAAAATGGTGGTGGCTTCCAGCAAGAAAGGCGTTCCAATTACCACTGAAGATCTGGTATGTTGGCCATAATCTTCCTCAGAGGACGAAACTTCGCCGAAACTGACCTTGACGGCGCAAGTTTCCCAGAAACCTCTGCCGGACTTAATTTGGGTTCAACTTTTTCTTGGATCTGGGTGTGGAGCTCATAAACTGAAGCTGGCCCCTAAGATAACTTACAATCATAGAAGTGTGGAGTTGGAAGGGACCCAAGGGTCATCTAGTCCAGGCATAGGCAAACTCGGCCCTCCAGATGTCTTGGGACTACAACTCCCATCATCCCTAGCTAACAGGACCAGTGGTCAGGGATGATGGGAATTGTAGTCCCAAAACAGCTGGAGGCCCGAGTTTGCCTATGCCTGATCTAGTCCAACCTCCGGCAGCGCAGGAACGAAGCAGATTGTGGTGTGTGATTGTGGAATTTTTAAAATGGTGAGCATGGCATCCTCAGCTGTGTTCATTTAGCATCCTATTTCTGTCAAGGTAGAATAGTGGGTTGGCTTGCAGTTCTTGGAGCATCCTAAACCTGAAGAAATGGATAAGAACTGCCACCCACGTAACTCTACACACTTCTTTCTTTAGGGAGTTAGTGGTGCCTTGGCAGTTTTGATGAAAGATGCTATTGAGCCAAACCTCATGCAGACTCTGGAGGTAAGTGCATATTCTGTGCAAGCTTTGTGCTTTCAGTTGGAAATCGGAAAACTTACCCCCTACCCACCCACCCCCCAAAAAATGCTTTGAGGCAGTGGTTCTCAAGAACATTTTGCACCTGACAGCCAGTCACCCCTTCACTGTTTGCCTTGTTTGTTTGCTGCGTTTCTACAAGGCACGCAAAGTGGTTTACAATTAAAAAATATTAACACAAACAAATGGGATAGCTCAGTCATGAGACCCTTAATCTATGGAATAATCTCAGGGTGGGATCAGCTGCTGATGGCACTAGATCCCTGGCCTGGGTTTATCTTCTTCTGCCTGCCCCCAAGGGGGGGGGAATGTCTGGGGAAGGAGGGACAGAGGCTGCCTCAACAGATCTCCCACGCCACTGGTGGCTCTCTGCTGCTTGGCCTAATGTCACAGGGGTCGGCAGACTTTTCCAGCAGGGGGCCGGTCCACTGTCCCTCAGACCTTGTGGGGGGCCGGACTGTATTTTGGAAAAAAATATGAACGAATTCCTATGCCCCACAAATAACCCAGAGATGCATTTTAAATAAAAGGACACATTCTACTCATGGGAAAACATGCTGATTCCCAGACCGTCCCCGGGCCAGATTTAGAAGGCGATTGGGCCGCATCCGGCCCCCAGACCTTAGTTTGGAAACCCCTGGCCTGGTCTTCCTAGCTTCTGCCTTACCTCAGAGCACACAAATGGGGGTGGTCTTCATGTTGCTTAAAATAGAAATTATATAGACCTATCGAGGGCAACTGGCCATGATGAATAGAACCTGCCCATACAAAGGCAGTGTATCTTGGAATACAAGTTACTGCGAGGGAAACAAGAGGAAGTGGTTGTCCAGAGGTGGTGTTTGTCCGTTGTTGGAATCAGGATGCTAGGCCAGTTGATCCAGTAGGGATCCTTGCAAATACTGCAGGCTCTTAATCCAGAGGCAAAGCTCTTGCTATTTAAAGTTAAAGAGCCGAAATATAACGCAGCAAGAATGGACGTGGCTTACAAATTTGTCACATTCCCAGAAGGTGTGGGGGTGGCCAAGAAAGGATTCTGAGCTATGAAGGAAGCCAATTCCTAACAGGCAAGATTGCATCATCTTCCCCTACCCTCAGCTAGCGGAGGTGGGGGGGGGGTTCTGCTTCTGGAGCTCGGTTTGCTACCTGCATTCCTGAAGTAGCCAGAAAGGTGTAAACTTCCTGGATCCTGCCCGTTCTGTGCAGGAAAGGATTTGGCTCAAGGACTGAGAAGTGAGAGGTCCCTCCTCTCCTGTAGGACTGTGCGGGGTTTGACAGGCACAGAAAGAGAGTGAGTCATTTCATTTCGCTTTCAATTGGTATACCATCTTTCTATATTACTATACACAAGGCGGTTTGCAGCAACAAAATATACACACCTTATAATAATCTGATCCAATAGAAAAAGTCATAATGAAACATAACTTTAAAAACGAACAATTTACGTCATGTACAGTCATATTCAGTGATGTGTTAGACTATAATAGAACACAATAAAATTAATTCACTGCATCAGCAAATAATAATTAAATTCACTCTTAACAATTGCAATAAATATCACTCAACTTGGGGCGACACAGAAGGGACTGTGATGGCCTGATTTTTCCTGCAGATTTTCAGTTCTACCCCATTTCCACTTTGTTGGGTTGCTTCACCAGAGACACTTGGAAGTGCCGCAAGATTTTTAGAGCCCTAGCACATGCTTACTCGCAAGCAAGTGCTACCCTGTTTCTCATATTTTAAGACATACCCATAAAATAAGCCATAGCAGGATTTTTAAGCATTCAAGGAATATAAGCCATACCCCGAAAATAAGACATAGTGATAGGCACAGCAGCAATGCCAGCTGCGGCAGGAGGAGGAAAAAAATAAGACATCCCTTGAAAATAAGCCATAGTGTGTTTTTTTGAGGAAAAAAATAAATATAAGACATGTCTTATAATATGAGAAACACGGTACTGAGCTCCATGGAATTTGCTTCTGAGTAAGTGTGCGTTGGGCTTGCAGCATTCCAGGTGGCAAAGCAGCTTCTCTCCCTTTGCATTTCCCCCTTCTCTTCTCAGGGCAACCCCGTGTTTGTCCACGCCGGTCCATTTGCCAACATTGCCCATGGCAACTCATCCGTCCTGGCAGACAAGATTGCCCTGAAGCTCGTTGGCAAGGAAGGGTTTGTGGGTGAGTATGCGCCGACTTTCATGCACTGTTTACTTACGGAATTCACGAATGCACAATGCAGTGGGTGGGGGAAGCTGTGGCCTTCCATAGGTTTCTGGACTACAACCCCCATGATCCCTGTTGGCCTCTCTAGCTGGGGATGATGGGAGTTGGACTCCAGCAACATCTGGAGGGCCACAGGTTTGCCATTGCTGCTGCAGAGAAAGTGCATCTGAAGAAGTGTGCATGCACACGAAAGCTCATACCAAAATAAAAACTTAGTTGGTCTTTAAGGTGCTACTGAAGGAATTTTTTTATGTTGCACCAAAAAACATTTGTGAAATTGACCTAGCAATCCAAGGTATTGAACACAGTGGGCTTACTTCTGATTGGACATGCATAGAACTGCTACGGGTTTTTGCAAGGCAATTTTTATTTTTATTTTTATTTTTTTTAAAAAAAAAAGGCAGAGAGAAATTCAGGCATGAAACAAAAGTCTTGTGTTGTTCAGGGTTTTCAAAAAGGCTTGCAAGGAACGGCACACTGTGAGTTCTTATATTTAACAAGCCTGCTTCAGTCACTGCCCTTTCTCTGGAAGTGTGTGTTCAATACTGCAGCTCACGGATAAAATGAGATGCTTGAGGAGCAAGCCGCCCACGCCGTAGAAGGGTGTATTTTTCTGCATATATTCAGCTGCTGTCCACTGAACTGGCAGCCCACAGGGAATGGCAAAGGAAGTGGCTGTGTTTTCCATCGTATTCTCAAACAGCACCTCATAACAGCACCTCATGGGGGGGAACAAAATGGCTGCACCTCTGTTTCAAATCGCCCCAAAATAATTATAGCCAGACAAAACAGCCGGTTTCAAAGTGGGTGAAGTGGTTGAGAAAATGGGCCTTGTCAGTTTAGTTCACCCTTCCGGCTGCCATCATTTATTTATTCAGAATATTTACATGCGGCCTTTAAATCAGAAGTAACCGAGGCAGAGTGCAACATAATCTTCTTTGACAATCACTTGTAGCCGAGTAAGATTGTCTTCCGTTTGAGGACCTGGACATTCGCAGGGAAACCAAAATAACCTTGTTTCCCAAAGTGCGACACAATAACTTAAGACAATCCACAAAAACGCATGAAGCATCATGAGAGTATGAAAATCTACATACTGTATTCCAAATCTAAGGAACAGGTTTTATTTCTGGTTTTTAAAAACTCTTTTTGCCAGTTATTTTTATTGATTTTCCATAATTTTTATTGAATTGTCACCAAATTAGTACAGCTTTAAAACCTGACTTCCAGCTCCTCCTCCTGGCATTCCTTCTTTCCCCCTCCCTCCATCGCTGCTCCAAATACATTTGCTTTCCCAACTTTCATTTCAGTATTCAATAAAATCAAATATATTTGCAATAATATTTCAACCTTTATCCCTGCACATCAGCTGTACAAGTACCAATTTCTGCTTAAGACTTTTATATATATTATTGTAGCCTATCCAGAAAATAATCAGGTGAAGTAAATCCTCCTTTGTCTATGATAATCATGAATCAATAATGACATATCAGTACTGTCAGTGCCTGCTCTGTATCCAGGGGGAGACCATTCCACAAGGAATGACTATTTTGTGGGAGCCCACCTGACCGCTTGGGGTCCCCAAACCAGAGGGCATTTTACATAAACTCTTTGACACTGTTCCAGCTGGAGCAAGGACTTTGCATAGCTAGGAAAGAGGGAAGGCAATGAAGTTACTAGAGCAGACATCCCCAAACTCTGCCCTCCAGCTGTTTTGGAACTACAATTCCCATCATCCCTGACCACTGGTCCTGTTAGCTAGGGATGATGGGAGTTGTAGTCCTAAAACAGCTGGAGGGCCGAGTTTGGGGATGCCTGGACTAGAGGAATGAGGCCAGTGTGGTGCAAACAAACTGCAGAAGTGCCAGGTCGGGTTTGCTGATGTGTTTGCACCATGCTGGCCACGTCCCTGCCTTGCCCCTCTCCCTCCAGGTGTGCTGCAGTGACTCAGGTGATGGGAGGCCAGGTAAGCTGAGCACTAGGCATTGAGAGACTATGGGGCTTGCCGGATCTCTGCTAGGCATGCCTTACCCTTTGCGGCATTGTCACTGCCCTGTCTCTCCTAGTTTACTGCTGCTGCTGCTGCTGCTGCTTGTTAATGCCATGCCAAGGGAGCTCCTGCTGGAGGTGTGTGAATAGACAGGAAAGAGGAGTTATTAAAACCTCCGATTTTCATCCTTGCTGCGCATCTCTGGTTCAGTTGTGCTTCAGGCAGTTCCATTTCCTCGTTTTGCTCTTGCCGTTTTGGGAAGCTCTTGCACCTTTCCCAAAGTGTGAATTCCTCCGAGTTGAACGCAGAGTGGATGGCTTAAGGGCGGAGATTAAAATGAGAATGATGCTAATGCTGCCAAGCAAATGGAAAGGAGATTGTACATAATATAATGTGCAGTGTTCTCCTTTTGCTCCTCCTGCAGTGACAGAAGCTGGCTTCGGAGCAGATATTGGCATGGAAAAGTTCTTTGACATCAAGTGCCGGTATTCTGGCCTGCAGCCCCATGTGGTCGTCTTGGTGGCTACTGTCCGAGCTCTGAAGATGCATGGTGGAGGACCTACGGTGAGTGGCGGCCTTGGTGATAGGGAAGCCCAGAGACCAATGCTTAAGTCATTTTAGTTCCCCCATTCTGGTGCCCTCCAGGTATTCTGGGCCACATTGCCCATCAGCTCCAGCCAGCACGGCCATTAATACCTATGGATTTTATTCACATGCATGTTGTGATTTCTGAAGACTTAAAATTCAGGATAAATGAAGATACATACAGGGAGGTGATGGGACAGAAGGGGCCTTTGGGCTTTTATTCACATGCATGTTGTGATTTCTGAAGACTTAAAATTCAGGATAAATGAAGATACATACAGGGAGGTGATGGGACAGAAGGGGCCTTTGGGAGAGACAGGCCAGGACTGACAAAGAGGGAAGCTCTCCCAGGTGAGAGCTTGAGAGGTTTCACTTCTCTGTATGTGGATCAAAAAAATATACAGCCTATAATGTATATATGGGACAGTGGGTGGCGCTATGGGTTAAACCACAGAGCCTAGGGCTTGCTGATCAGAAGGTCGGTGGTTTGAATCCCCACGACGGGGTGAGCTCCCGTTGCTCAGTCCCAGCTCCTGCCAACCTAGCAGTTTGAAAGCACATCAAAGTGCAAGTAGATATTGGTACCGCCCCAAGCGGGAAGGTAAACAGCGTTTCCGTGTGCTGCTCTGGTTCGCCAGAAGCAGCTTTGTCATGCTGGCCACATGACCTGGAAGCTGTACACCGCCTCCCTCGGCTAATAACGCGAGATGAGCATCGCAACCCCAGAGTCTGTCACGACTGGACCTAATGGTCAGGCGTCCCTTTACCTTTACCTTTACTGTATAATGTATATATACAACTCTGTGCTGTCTTTCTTTTCTCGTTCTCCCACTAATTCATTTTCTGTATTGTTGTTACTGTCATTTTAATAAGTATTTTTATTTTATTTTTTACATAAAATGCAGTAAAAATCAAACTAAATAACAAAAATAATAAGAAACCAAGAAAGGAAAAGAAAGGAGGAAAAATGAGAGAGGGGGGAAAGAGAAAGAGAGAAAGGAGGGAAAAAATAATAGCTATAGGGGCCCTTTATCACATTTGTATCATATTGTCACGGTCCTTGTTTGGCTACTTCTGAGAAACTAGTACCACAGCCATTCTGTCTTTAAGGCTTTTATTTTGCCTGATATTTACAATGTGATTCAGTATCAAGAATACCTGTCCGATCAGTCTGACGAAGATTCTCCCAATGCCTGGCGTCTGCTCCTCCCCCAGCATAGTAAGCGTGGGAATCCTGCCCTCCTCCCTTTGCGCCTGTAAAGGGAGGAGGGCAGGAATGTATTAAGTAAGGCATGAACTTAAAAGGGCGAGGCATCTCCCCGCTGGACACTTCCCCTGATCCCTCCCCCTGATATCCTGTCTGAGGTTGCAGTAAGGGCTCTAGGATGCTGCCTGAGCCAGGGTGCCTCTCTTCTGCAATTGTCAGGGAATGCTCACTGCTAGAACAATCCCTGACACATATGCTAGAATAAAAACCTAACTAGTCTAAAATAATAATAATAAATGGGCCCTTTACCACTGTTGTTGTTGTTGTTGTTGTTGTTTTAGACTAGTTGGGTTTTTATTCTATCACATGTTCATAGCTGCCAAGTTTTCACTTTTCTCGCGAGGAAGCCTATTCAGCATAAGGGAAAATCCCTTTAAAAAAGGGATAACTTGGCAGCTATGCATGTTGAAAACTCTTAATAAAATTTATATTTAAAGAAACACCTGGAGGGCACCAAATTGACTTATCCTTCCCCAAAGTGTGCGGTGATGTTGAGGAATCTGGCTCCACTTTCCAGCTGCCCTTTTTGGGTAGCCAGTGCTCTCAATTCCTCTCCAATCTCCCTCCATTTCTTTTTCTGATTCTGATCCTCTCCCTACCCCTTACCGTCCGTCATGATGTTTATTCTCTTTCTTCATTGGAAAAGGGGGGAAAAACCAAAACACTTTTTGCTCTTTCCCCACCCCCTCTATACAGTTCTCTGCTTGCTCCTTATTTGAAATTTAAAAACGACAGCTTCTGTCGGTATATAAGTGGTGGTTAATGTTATGACGGCGTTGGGCTTTTAATTTGCATTGCTCCTTTCCCCTCGTGGCCCTTGCTGTTTAGATAAGCAAAGCCTCCTTGCAGAGCCTTGTCTCTGATGAATTAGGTTTACATTGGCCGGGTTAGCGGAGCAACCAGACTGCCATGTTTCAGAAACAAATCTCCATTTTGGGTAGGCGGCAATGCTTTGCTTTTCTGTTCCTTACAGATTCCTTAGGCGTTGCAGCATAAGCAAATGCAGTTTCTCTAACTGCCCCCTTTTTTTTCTTTCTGTAGCCTAATCCCTGATAAGTATTTTGAATATTTTCCATTTTTAGATTCTCCTTGCAGAGGTGTCAAGCAAAATCACTGCCCTTCTGTGTCAAAGAACATTTGCTTTTTTGCCAGTCTTAGAAATGCCTTATTTCCTTTTTTTATCTTTTGAGTTCAAAGTGATCTTATTTTTTAACAGACTCACTCTCTCTCTCTCTCTCTCTCTCTCTCTCTCTCTCTGTGTGTGTGTGTGTGTAGCTAAAGATGGAGTAAAAAGTGAGTGAGAGAGATTTTCACACACACACACAAACACACATCGAGCCTCCTTGTGACTGGCAAACAACCTCTTCTTTGCTCAGCTTGGAATACAGCTGAGACGAGTTCTTCTCCCGAAAAATATTAAGAGTCTGCAGGAGGAGGGGGAAGGTCAAATTCATTCCCTCAGCGTTGCCCACTGCTTCTTTGCTAATGAGATCTTTTGTGTGCCGCTGGCTATCGCTTTCGCAGTCTGGTGTCTCTCCTCCTTTGGCCTCAGAACCTTGTGTTGAGAGGTAATGATACGTCCCTGGAGGCAGCCATCTATTCTTTTCTGAATTCATCAGAGGGAAACAATTGCTGCTTGATTCATTATGTTAATGTGCAGGACTCCTAGACGTGAGCCAAAATTCACAACCTCGGCTAGGTCCTTGTAGAAGAACTCCCCTTCTCTCTCGAAGTGCGGACCTTTCCTAAAAGTCTTATTTGTGCCCACTCCACCTCTGGTCCACTTCATCCTGCTTGTGATGAAACCTTCTAAGCATCTAAGCAGGAAATCCACTTCATACCTTCCGGCACAGTCCATTGTTACTGGATCACAGCGCATTGGGAGTGCCTACTCTCTCCCTGTACAATTTATGACTGTGCATTTGTTTTCTTTTATTTTTTGAACTTCTCAACAGGGCTAAACGGGCTCCCAGGTAAACGCCGGGGTTGGGAATGAAATTGGAGTTCATAGGGAATGCCACCTCCAATGCCTGTCTTTGCTCTTTGCAGGTCACAGCTGGAGTTCCCTTGCCAAAGGAATACACTGAAGAGGTAACAATGATCTGCCGACTCTTATTTACTGTTCCCTGATTTAATAAGAACTTTGCAAGACACAAGGCAGCCTCAGTGCCCTCAATATGTGCCCTTAAATGCAGTACATATACTGTCGCTCTGAAAAGTGCTGCTTCCCTTCTCCGTTCTGAGGAATAAAGTAAACCATGGTTTGTTGATCTCCAAACCAGGCCAGTAAACCATGGTTTGTTGATCTCCAAATGATCTGTGTGGCCACATGCTCCCTCCTGGTGCCAGCACTTCTAGCCTAGTTTGTTGGAAACCACAGTTTTCTGTGATGTCCAAACAGAGAAACCATGGCTTAAGCCCTGCTTAAAGACCAGGATATAAAATCAGTTTGTAAGCAGCTAGCCATATGTTTCCCTAAACCTTGGGTTTGTTTGTCTAACTTTGCTTTCCCCCGTGTTTTCCGTATCTTTCCATGCATCTGGAATGACTAATAATAATAATAATATATTATTTATACCCCGCCCATCTGGCCAGGTTCCCCCAGCCACTCTGGGCGGCTTCCAACAAAATATTAAAATTCAGAAATCCATCAAACATTAAAAGCTTCCCTAAACAGGGCTGCCTCGAGATGCCTTCTAAAGGTCTGGTAATTGTTGTTCTCTTTGACCTCTGGTGGGAGGGCTTTCCACAGGGTGGGTGCCACTACCGAGAAGGCCCTCTGCCTGGTTCCCTGTAACTTGGCTTCTCGTAGCGAGGGAACCGCGAGAAGGCCCTCGGCACTGGACCTCAGTGTCCGGGCAGAACGATGGGAGTGGAGATGCTCCTTCAGGTATACTGGACCGAGGCCATTTAGGGCTTTAAAGGTCAGCACCAATACTTTGAATTGTGCTCGGAAATGTACTGGGAGCCAATGTAGGTCTTTCAGGACTGGTGTTATGTGGTCTCGGCGGCCACTCCCAGTCACCAGTCTAGCTGCCGCATTCTGGGTTAGTTTTAGTTTCCGGGTCACCTTCAAAGGTAGCCCCACGTAGAGCGCATTGCAGTAGTCCAAGCGAGAGATAACTAGAGCATGCACCACTTTGGCGAGACAGTGCGCGGGCAGGTAGGGTCTCAGCCTGCGTACAAGATGGAGCTGATAAACAGCTGCCCTGGACACAGAATTGACCTGCGCCTCCATGGACAGCTGTGAGTCCAAAATGACTCCTATAAATAAAATGAAGTGAGTGTCATAATCCAACAACAAACCATCAGGATTGTGGTTTGTTGACAGTAAACGGTAGTTCAGCCACTTGGCAGTGTTCACATACAACACGAAGCTATAGTTTAATAAACCATGGCTTGGCATTATGTGTGATCCAGGCCAGTGGCAGTCTGATATTGAATGCAAGCAAGAATATATGGTAAAGACTCAAGCTGCTTCAAGTGAGGAAATTAATCCTGAAAAGGGGGTGAGTCAAAGCTTCGGAAGAAATTTAAATTATTTAAGTATTAAGAGATCACTCTGTAGCTTGGTCAGAATCCCCACTCACAGAATCCCCGCCCACTGCATCTCAGGTTAGGAAGTCGAAAAGGAGAGTTTTTCTCTTAAGACATTTTGTATGCTGAGAAAGCAGAATATAGGGTGCTCTCAGCACACAAAATGCCTAAGAGAAAAACTCGTTTTCGACTTCCTAACCTCAGCTGCAGTGCCTCATTTTTATAATGACACTTTGGCTCATTTAATCCACAGGTCTACTTAAAATTTTCCATGCCAATAGTTTTATCTCTCTATAACCTCTCTGTAACGTGCCCGGGAGGTAGCTGAGTTCAGGTCAGGAAAATGGTAGACAGGGGCTAAGGGTAGCTTCTTGCTGTTTGGTTGAGGATTATATGTTTGTATTTCAGATAAGCCAAGCCACTGGGTGCTTTACAATGAGGCAAATAGATAAAAATCCACAAAGTCCCTAAAATAACAATCCATTAAAAACTCCTAGCAAATCGCAGAAGAGCAATTGCTAACAGAAGCAGCAGCGATCAGAGTTTGCCTCCAGACACCCTCCAAAAAATACGCATCTTGGCTAGCCATCTAAAACAAAGCGTTCACATTTACCTTTCCCACCAATATAAGCTCCTGAGGCAGCTTACAGCAAATGATGTTGCAGTGCAGAGTTTACCACGAGAAAAAAGAAGCATTAGATAGAGCAGTTGATGAAGCAGCTTAAAACCCTTCACAATTGGACGTTAACTTTCCTAACTGGCCAAGATTGGCAGGGGGGTTCCAAAGACGTAAAAGGCCATTTTCTCTGGCAGAGCGAAGGTGGAACATGCAAGAGTAGACAGAAGATGGACAGATTCATACAGACTCCCTCCATGGAGGTTTTTAACCAGAGGTTGGGTGGCCAACTCGCCGTGGATGCTTTTTGCATTGCAGGGGGTTGGACTAGATGACCCTGGGGGTCCCCTCCAGCTCTGCAGTTCTGCTATTCTGTTATTTAAGTGATCCTGAGAATATGCTTCCGAAAGAAGAGGCGAAAGATGTGATAACAGCTGTACTGGGAGCTGGCAAGTTGCAAAAAGCTAACTAGCACTTGTTCATCCCCAAACAAACTCTCTTCCCCCCCCTTTCCTTTTCGTACAGAACCTCCCACTTTTGGAGAAGGGGTGCAGCAACTTGCGGAAGCAAATCCAAAACGCCAGGACCTTTGGCATCCCAGTCGTCGTAGCTGTCAATGCATTCAAGTAAGTAAGAGCTAAAGGTTTCTGCCTTATCCATGCAGGGAAATAAAGCAGTAAAGGGGACTCGCACTACTGCAGACTGTTGTTTTGAAACTGCAATGAAATAGTAGCATATTATCGCAGGGCTGTTGTCACATGGGGCTGCCACTGAAGACTGTTCGGAAACTTCAGCTAGTGCTCAGCGTGGCAGGCAGGTGATTAAAGAACACAGGGAGGCGGGATCTCTTAACACCAGTTCTGTCCCACTTGCTGCCACTTGGTTTCCAGACTGAATTCAAAGTGCCACTTTTGACATTTAAAGCCCTATATGGCTCAGAACCCTGCACCTAGGGGTCTAAACCACTGAGCCTAGGACTTGCCGATCAGAAGGTCGGCGGTTCAAATCCCTGCGATGGGGTGAGCTCCCGTTGCTCTGTCTCAGCTCCTGCCAACCTTGCACTTTGAAAGCACACCAGCGCAAGTAGATAAATAGGTACCGCTGTGGTGGGAAGGTAAATTGTGTTTCTGTGCGCTCTGGTTTCCGTCACGGAGTTCCATTGCGCCAGAAGCTGTTTAGTCATGCTGGCCACATGACCCGGAAATCAATCTGGACAAACACCGGATCTCTCAGCCGGAAAGCAAGATGAGCGCCGCAACCCCATAGTCTCCTTTGACTGGAATTAACTGTCCAGGGGTCCTTTACCTTTAAAGGTAAAGGGACCCCTGACCATTAGGTACAGTCGTGACCGACTCTGGGGTTGCGCGCTCATCTCGCATTATTGGCCGAGGGAGCCGGCGTATAGTTTCCAGGTCATGTGGCCAGCATGACAAAGCCGCTTCTGGCAAACCAGAGCAGCACATGGAAACGCCGTTTACCTTCCCGCTGTAGCGGTTCCTATTTATCTACTTGCATTTTGACGTCCTTTCGAACTGCTAGGTTGGCAGGAGCTGGGACCCCTTCGCAGGTATTCGAACCGCCGACCTTCTGATCGGCAAGCCCTAGGCTCAGTGGTTTAACCACAACGCCACCTGGGTCCCTTCCTTTACCTTTACCTTTACCTTTACCTAAAGGATCCCCTTTTCCCATATGAACCTGTGTGTACACTGCAATCAACATCTGAAACCCTTCTCAGTGTCTTATCTCTTGAGTACTGAGGTTGGTGACTGGAGGTCTTACAAGGTCTTCTCAATAATGGCCTGCCTCCCCGGCCCCATCTGTAAAATGGGGGGGGGTAATCCTGCTGTCTCACTGTACAGGCTTCTTGTAATGATTGCGACAAGATAATGCACATGGTGTGCTTTGAATGCTGGAAAGCACCATTTATATGGGTATTATTATTAATAATAATAATAACACCTCCCCCAGTTGTGCAATGGCTCAGTGCAACTAGAAGGTTGGTGGTTCGAACCCACCCAGGGACGGCTATGCGCAGAATTCCTGCATTGCAGGGGGTTGGACTAGATGACCCTTGGGTCCCTTCCAACTCAACAATTCTATGATATATCTTGTTTGTGAGCGCAAATTAAAGCTCTCCTGCACCTGCTCCTCCTCGGTCCTCACCCCTCCTTCCATGCCATCCATGAGTCATCCTGCATGTGTCTTTCTTAAATGTGATGTGCATCCACATGAGATGTTGCTCTGAAGTGCATTTGAGAAATGTTCTGTGGCAGCACTCTGCTCTCGTCTAGTTTTCAACCTTGAATAAAAGAAACTGCCTTAGCTAATCAGGCGGTGCTTTTTCATTCCTGCCAGCTGAATCGTGGGAGGTGGTGGTTGGGATGTCATGAAGATTAAGCACTTAATGGTTTTCAGTGAGCATTAATAGTCAAAATTAAATCTCCCTAGGCTTCTCCCTCTATGGTTTACATCATCATTGGCTCAGTATCATTATATCGTCTCTTAGGTAAAGCTCAGGACGCGGGTGGCACTGTGGTCTAAACCACTGAGCCTCTTGGGCTTGCCAAACAGAAGGTTGGCGGTTCAGATCTCCGTGACAGGGTGAGCTCCCATTGCTCGGTCCCAGCTCCTGCCAACCCAGCAGTTTGAAAGCACACCAGTGCAAGTAGAAAAATCGGTACCACTGCGGTAGGAATGGAAACGGGGTTTCCATGCACTCTGGCTTCCGTCATGGTGTTCCGTTGTGCCAGGAGCGGTTTAGTCATGCTGGCCACATGACCCGGAAGCTGCCTGTGGACAAATGCTGGCTCCCTTGGCCTGAGATTTTTATCTATCCTGATACCAAATAAAACTAAAGGGTGTACAGAAAGAGGCATTGGATTTTCCTGCTGTTTGCTAAGGTGCAATGACCCAAGGAAAACCATCCACTTGTTTCCCCCAGTGATAACTCTCCGTCAATGGATATCATTGCAGATCTGATACCGAGGCGGAGCTACAGCTGGTCATCCGGTTGGCTAAGGAAGTGGGCGCTTTTGATGCTGTGAAATCCACCCACTGGGCCGAAGCAGGGAGAGGAGCCATTGCTCTGGCCGAAGCCGTACAGAGAGCATCGCTGGCCCCCAGCAACTTCAAGTTTTTGTACAATGTGGAGGTAAGGATTCTCACTGAACCCTGTGTGACTCCTCTTCCTTTTTGGGATCTTCATTGAGTTATAATGCAAAAAAAGGAAGTTATTTTGAGGAAAGGAGTCTGCAACCGAGTTAGCAATGATTCTGGTACATGGGTGAAAAACACAGGGATATAGGAAGCAGCTCCATCTCAGTGTTGCCTACTCTGGCTGGCAGCAGCTGTCCAGGGGGTCAGACAAGGGCCTCTTCCAGCCTGGAGATCCCAGGGACCGAACCAACCACTTTCTTCATATAAATTTTAAACCTTCCCCTAAACTCAGGAACTACACGTATTAAGTTTGCAAAAAGAAGAAGAAAACAACCCATGCAAACATTAGCTTATAAATTGCCACAATGAGAGGTGTTCCAGCGAAAATGAATCTTGTTATTTTTACAGGAGCTTTTCATGTTACAAATCTGATTTTTATCTCCATTAATGAAACTTTTCTACAGGAGCTTACTACGATACAAAACTTGCTTCTCCGATTTCCAGTACAGCCGTACCTTGGTTTTCGAACAGCCTAATTCTCGAACGTTTCGGTTCCCAAACGCTGCAAACCTGGAAGTGACTGTTCTGGTTTGCGAACTATTTTTGGAAGCCGAACATCCGACGGGGCTTCCGCGGCTTCTGGGTGGCTGCAGGAGCTTCCTGGAACCAATCAGAAGCTGCGCTTTAGTTTTCGAACATTTTGGAAGTCGAACGGACTTCCATAATGGATTCCGTTCACCTTCCAAGGTACGACTGTATTTATCTGTTTCGCATTATTCATTTCTTCAGTTATACATCTGTAAAAATATATATACATAATAAGCTCCCATCAATTACCAGTTTTCTTCATTCATAAACTCAAAGACCCTAGCCTTTGTTGCTCACCGATTTTCGCTATGATGGCGATCCCTGCTCTAAAGTTAGGTGGGGAGCGAAAGGGGACTTTTGCCTCCTTGCACCTTTCATAGAATCATAGAGTTGGAAGAGACCACAAGGGCCATCCAGTCCAACCCCCTGCCAAGCAGGAAACACCATCAAAGCATTCCTGACATATGCCTGTCAAGCCTCTGCTTAAAGACCTCCAAAGAAGGAGACTCCACCACACTCCTTGGTAGCAAATTCCACTGCCGAACAGCTCTTACTGTCAGGAACAGCTCTTACTTTCAAGGCAGGCTCTGCTGGCAGCAACACTGAGGTCTTTCTGGCACCAGCTAAATACCTTCTTATTTGCACAGACCTTCCAGTGTTTGAATTGGCTGCTTTTGTTTTTAATAGTTTTTTCACCCTTAGAAATTTCCTTTAACTCTTTGGAGTAGGGAACCTTTGTTGCTTTTGCTGCTGCTGCACTACAGTTCCCAAATATCCAGGCCGTGGGCTGTGCTTTCTGAACCGGATGGGAGCTTGCAATTCCACAGCATCTGGTTCCCCACACTTGCTCTGGGGGAAGATACCAATAAGCTTGTGGGAGACTTGGAAAGGACTGGCTGATGGGAGGGGAGGGGGGTTGAATGGCTTAGGGCCTCAACATTATCATAAATGCTCTTGCAGGCTCTCTTTCCACGGCTAGCCAAGCCAGGTAGCCAGAAATACCCTCTGTCTCTCTCAGGCCAAATCTAATTCCTTGCCCTTGAGTCAGCCGCCTAATCAAATTACTTTCTAATGTCCCTGGGAAGACGCAGAATTTTTTGTTCCGAATGCCCAGAATCTGATTGGCATGCTCAAAGTGATGGGGAATGATGTGGGTTGTTGTTGTTTTTTGGTTGTTGTTGGTTTTTTTTAAGTGACTTCATGAATGATGGATGACTTGAAAGAAAAACGAAGCTTGCTGGGCCAAAGTGTTCTGAGTTCCCTTCCACTGTTTCCTCCCTCCGCCTTGCACTGAATTTTAGTTCCCTCTGTAAATCCGAGAGGCTCCCCTCCCCTTACGCATTCATGCTCTCCTGGGATTTCAGCCGCACTTATGGGGCTTCTCTGGAGGCTTTACTGGTTAGGGGAGAGTAAAAATAAGAATGCACACACGTGTTGTTGTTGTTTAGTCGTTTAGTCGTGTCTGACTCTTCGTGACCCCATGGACCATAGCACGCCAGGCACTCCTGTCTTCCACTGCCTCCCGCAGTTTGGTCAGACTCATGTTCGTAGCTTCGAGAACACTGTCCAACCATCTCGTCCTCTGTCGTCCCCTTCTCCTAGTGCCCTCCATCTTTCCCAACATCAGGGTCTTTTCCAGGGAGTCCTCTCTTCTCATGAGGTGGCCAAAGTATTGGACCCTCAGCTTCAGGATCTGTCCTTCCAGTGAGCACTCAGGGCCGATATAAATACGATGCATCATAATAAGTAGCACATCATCATACATGATACGCAATGGTGCATAGTATCTAATTATAATTATTATTATTATTATTATTATTAATTTATTATTTGTACACACACACACACACCTGGCTGGGTTTCCCCAGCCACTCTGGGTGGCTTCCAACAAAGATTAAAATACATCAAAATGTCACACATTAAAAACTTCCCTAAACAGGGCTGCCTTCAGATGTTTTCTAAATGCCAGGTAGTTGTTTATCTCGTTGACATATGATGGGAGGGCGCCACTACTGAGAAGGCCCTCTGGTTCCCTGTAACCTCACAGTGAGGGAACCCCCAGAAGGCCCTTGGAGCTGGACCTCAGTGTCCGAGCTGAACGATGGGGGTGGAGACGCTCCCTCAGGTATACAGGACCGAGGCCGTTTAGGGTGCAACCTGTGTGAAAATAGTTTTGTACGATGGAGTGTTTGTGGGGAAACCCTTAGATGTGCCAGGATTTGGGTAATGAGCAATGCATGCTAAGCAGCAGTAACAGTTCTGGTTTGTCCAATTAATCCAGAATGCGGCAACTGGAGTGGTGACTGGGAGTGGCCTCCAGGACCACATAACACCGGTCCTGAGAGATCTACACTGGCTCCCAGTACGTTTCCGAGCACAGTTCAAAGTCTTGGTGCTGACCTTTAAAGCCCTAAACGGCCTTGGTCCTGTATACCTGAAGGAGCGTTTCCACCCCCATCGTCCAGCCCGGACACTGAGATTCAGCACTGAGGGCCTTCTGGCGGTTCCCTCATTGCGGAAAGTGAGGTTACAGGGAACCAGACAGAGGGCCTTCTTGGTAGTGGCGCCCGTCCTGTGGAACGCCCTCCCATAAGATGTCAAGGAAATAAGCAGCTATCCTATTTTTAAAAGACATCTGAAGGTTTAGGGAAGTTTTTAATATTTAATGCTGTATTGTTTTTAACACTCGATTGGGAGCTGCCCAGAGTAGCTGGGGAAACTCAGCCAGATGGGCGGGGTATAAATAATAAGTTGTTGTTGTTGTTGTTGTTGTTGTTGTTGTTGTTGTTGTTGTTGTTAATCACGAAAGCCAAGGGTGGGAATCTTTTTTGTTGCCTTTTGGGATCACATTCCTGTGGTGGGCAGGGCCAGAAGTGGGTGGAGCAAAGAATGTAAATTACTTTACATGTGAAAAGGATCTAGGAGTCTTGGTAGACCACAAACTTGATATGAGTCAGCAGTGTGATGCAGCAGCTAAAAAAGCCAATGCAATTCTGGGCTGCATCAATAGGAGTATAGCATCTAGATCTAGGGAAGTAATAGTACCACTGTATTCTGCTCTGGTCAGACCTCACCTGGAGTACTGTGTCCAGTTCTGGGCACCACAGTTCAAGAAGGATACTGACAAGCTGGAACGTGTCCAGAAGAGGGCAACCAAAATGGTCAAAGGCCTGGAAACGATGCCTTCTGAGGAGTGGCTTAGGGAGCTGGGTATGTTTAGCCTGGAGAAAGGAAGGTTAAGGGGTGATATGATAGCCATGTTCAAATATATGAAAGGATGTCATATGGAGGAGGGAGAGAGATTGTTTTCTGCTGCTCCAGAGAAGTGGACACGGAGCAATGGATTCAAACTTCAAGAAAGAAGATTCCACCTAAACATTAGGAAGAACTTCCTGACAGTAAGAGCTGTTCGGCAGTGGGATTTGCTGCCAAGGAGTGTGGTGGAGTCTCCTTCTTTGGAGGTCTTTAAGCAGAGCCTTGACAGGCATATGTCAAGAATGCTTTGATGGTGTTTCCTGCTTGGCAGGGGGTTGGACTGGATGGCCCTTGTGGTCTCCAACTCTATGATTCTATGATTCTATTATTTACCTTTGCACAGTAAGCTAGTTTCCACACACCCCTCTCCATCCCGATGGGCAAGAGGAATGAATTATCAAAGTTCAAGGGCATATTCCAGCCAGGCAGAAGCACCCGAGGAGGGTACAAGGCAAGATCATTGAAGGGTGTGATCTAAGGAGAGGGGTGTGGCTTGGGGAGAGTACAAAGGGCCAAGCAGAGGGTTCTGGAGGGCCACATCTGTGCCCTGGGCCTGAGGTTCCTCCCCATCGCCACCACTCCGGGTAAGCCTTCCATTTTCTGGTCCAGCCCCTCGCCAGTAAGTTTTCTGCTTGGAAAAATAATGTGTTCTTGTTGCTTTCAGATTACCAGGATTGGCTACATTCCTTATTGATTTGGCATCCCATGGCGGTAGGAAAAGAATTGGACTGACTCTCTCTCCCCGCTCCCTTTCCTGTCTTTCTTTCTAGCTTCCAATTCTAGACAAGATAAGAATTATTGCACAGACGATCTACGGGGCAAAGGACGTTGAACTGCTGCCAGAAGCAGAGCAGAAGATTCTTCTGTACACCAAGCAGGTATGCTAGCAAAACATCCTTGCAAGATTGGGCTCCTATGTTTGGATTTTATAGTGCACGTTCTGGTTTTTTCTGCAAACATAGCCTGTTGGTCAACAGCTACCAAGTCTCTCTTAATTCATTTCTTAGGAAAAAAGCCTAGAAAATGCTTCTTCAGGGGAAAAACGGGCTTCATTTGGGCATGTTGCCTATTCTTGCTTTCTCTCTCTCTGATATGATGCTGATAATTAGGGCTTATTCTTTTTATGAGCTTGTAAACTTAATTTGCATCTTCTCCCTTTTCAGTCGGATGTCATTCGGCTTTTCTTGACACCAAATTCAGACTGCCTTAGTTAAGGATGTTAACACATTTGTAGCTTGCATGTGCATTTGTAAATTCCAAAAAGAAGGTTAACATTCCTTGTTAAAATTCTGTAGGCCAATGATATGCAAAGTTATTTGCACTTTATCCCGTGAGTGTCCATTTAAAAAGCATATTTGGAGTTTTTGCTTACTGCTGCTTACTCACCGCTCCTTAATAAACTAAAGTTACGGCACTCGCAGCTCCAATTAAGTATCTCAGTTGAAACTTTGCTTCCAAATTGCTGGAATGAAATTGTTGTGTTGTTGTTGTTTTAGAAAGCCCAAGATCCATATTGGCTTCTTGCAAAAGCACACGCAATTAGCAGATCATCTTCATAGAACTGCAAATGGCAGCATTAGGGGGTCTTTTACTTTCCCTTTGGGGTAGCAGTGCTACTCCGTTGCAGCAGAAATTACGCACGAAGGGCGTAGGGTTGGAGCCAGACTTAACAGTGCAATCCTATAACACAGGCATAGGCAAACTCGGCCCTCCAGATGTTTTGGGACTACAACTCCCATGATCCCTAGCTCACAGGACCAGTGGTCAGGGAGGATGGGAATTGTAGTCCCAAAACATCTGGAGGGCCGAGTTTGCCTATGCCTGGTTCACAGCCTAAGACAATTTAACTTGTCTAGAGAACTTGTGTTAGGTCGTTGGCAATCCATCGGGCTCAAGAGACAGGAGAGTGCGTTCACTTCCAACGGTGAAGCCAAACTGCCACGTTAGCAGCACCGAAATGACCTCCCCAGGGCGCAAGCCTGGGCAGAGTCTATGGAGCCTTGGGCTGCCCAGATGACAATACTCCCCTTCTTGGCCTCGCTGGTGTGGTCCAAAGGAAAGCAGAGCAATACGTCTGGCACCACCTTGCCTGCTGGAGTTGCAAGAAGGAGGCCTGGATTTGCGTAGGGTTTGCTGCTTAGCCTTTTCTTCTTCTGAAGATATCCCATATGGCGGTGGAGGTTTAGGTTCAGAGTTTTTCTTCTCCTAGATGGGCTACCTTCCCAGGTTGATGAGCCCCATCTTCCCCACATGAGATGGCGCAAATATTCAGGCTCCTGGAGGGGATGTTGTAGCCTCCAAGGTCCATTTTACTACTTCATTACACTGAGCCCAAGCCAAGATTTGGCTTACCATGGAGGTCTGGATCCGCTGTCCCATGGGCCAGAATTGGCCCAACACAGGTCCCAGTTTGGCCTGTGATGTCTTTTCCCCTAAGCCACCTGCCCCACAAATGATCTTATGTGTGATGTTAGCATGGCACGAGATGGGGGGAAAGCTTGGCCAAAGAGCACAGCAACATCTGGGGAGGCCGCAGGATCCTCAACCATGCCCCAGATGTTTATAAAACAAGAACAGAGCAACCCATTCACACCAGCAGGTTGTGAATGGCGCTGTTTTGTTTTGTTAAAAACTCATTTAGTAACTAGAAGGAACAAAGATGACTATATCTGTGATTGATAAAGAGAATCCGGCAGGCTGGGAGTGAGCCAATTGAACAGAATTGATCTGTTTAAATCAAGGCACGACAGAGCTGAGTACACTTTAATTGGAGCAATTGCATAATGTTTTACTGGCACGCTGTTCAAAAGTTGTCCTGCTCTTCCTTGTGGTCTCCTCAATCCATCATCCAGGGTTTTGGGAACCTGCCCATCTGCATGGCGAAAACCCACCTGTCGCTGTCTCACGACCCAGAACAGAAAGGGGTGCCGTCTGGTTTCATCCTGCCCATCAGAGACATCCGAGCCAGTGTGGGCGCAGGATTCTTGTATCCGCTAGTAGGAACGGTAAGTGCTACATATTGAAAGCTTTTGTGTGGATTAAATTGAGAGCGGGTAGCAAACATGGAGAGCTGCCTTAGACCTTTTGTCTATGTAGCCCAGCACGGCCTTCCCCAACCCTGGATTCCCAAACGTCGTTGGACTACAAATCCCATCATCCCCTGCCAGCATGGCCAGCAAAGTTGAGGAAAGCTGGACTAGCAAAATGCTGTTTCCAGATGGAAAAGAGAGCTGGAGGGACTGAGAAGTTGTGTGAATCTCTCCAGTTTGTATGGATGTCATTCTCTTGGTGTTAGGCCGTAAAGCACCCCTTCTCATTTAAAAAAGTCCTAAACAGCCTCAGGCCTGTATACTCGAAGGAGGGTCTCCACCCCCATCATTCTCCCCAGACATTGAGGTCCAGCTCCGAAGTCCTCCTGGCAAATCCCTCACAGCAAGAAGTGAAGTTACAGGGAACCAGGTACAGGGCCCTCTCGGTAGTGGTGCCCTCCCCGTGGAATGCCCTCCCATCAGATGTCAATGAGATAAGTAACTATCTGACTTTTAGAAGACATCTGAAGGCCGCTCTGTATGTTTCGTGTTTTATTGTTTTTATATGTGTTGGGCGCTGGGGTAACTCGGCCAGATGGGCGGGGTACAAACAAACAAACAAGACCCCTTTTTGTGTTGTGCAAGCTTACAAAGCAGTTTTACTTTCAATGCTGTGTACATTAAGTCACTTTTGTTTTCAAAAAATCAAAAAATCTCCAGCACGCTGCATTAAACCTGCAGCCCGGTTTCACTCTTTCCTTATCCAAATTGACCTTCAATTATTTTATGGTGAATATTGCTGATTTTGGGTGAATATTGCTGATTTGTGGTCAGGAGAGAGTTGAGGGAAGGAGCCAAAAAAAAAAATGTTCTCTGGTATAAATAGCAAAGCACATGTTGCAGGAACGTTCGGAAGACTAAAACATTTTGTCTTTGTTTTGGCATCTCCAAATTTGGACGGCTTGGCTTTTAATTGAAATCCCCCAAGCATCTTACGGAAGTCTGCCTGTAGCGCTAGATTCTTGCTGTTGTTTTTCCAGGCTCTCACAAAACCATATGGCATTAAAAAAAGAAAAGAAAAGAATCTCAGGAGCTGGCAGGTTAAGGTAATGCTCCTTATGTTCAGGTGGAAGAGCCATAGCTCATTGGCAGAAAGAGCCAGCCTTGAGGTACTGGGTTCAGGCCTTAGGATCAGTCGCAGGACTTGCCCAAATCCCTGTGCCTTTGGAGCCCCATTGTCAGAGCATGCAGAACACTACAGGTGACTGAACTTTCTTGGCCTGAGGGACACATCACAAATGCAGTACCTCCATAGCTGCCAAGTCTCCAGTTTTCCCTGGGAAATCCCTGTTTTTCCAGCTGTTCCTAGCTGAAAAAACAGATTTTTTTTTGTTTTTCCCCGATTTATTCTGGCGCGGCGGCCATTTTGGAACTGGGCAAAGCAGCATCAAAAGTCACTTCTGAGCATGCTCCGCCCATTTCCAAAATGGCGGCAGCGCTACTTCCGGTCTGCTATTTCCGGCCCGGTCCCTTATTTCTCTGACCACAACTTGGCAGGTATGTACCTCTGGAAGGGGCAGGAATGCTGCACACTAGGGCTTGACGATACCTGTTTTTCAGCATTGTGATATATCACAAGCTAAACATAGCAATATACTGATACATCACAATGTCTGAAATAAGGATGGAGCTATGTAGAGGCTTTGGCTGGCTTCATGGTTTTTCCCGCATCGCGATTTTTGCATAACACACACACACCATGATTCACAAGATATTGCCAGGTCAAAAATTATGAAACCGATATCACAATACGGACTTCAAACCAGGTTTTGGACAATATGTCGCCCAGCCCTACTGTAGGCGTGATTACCCCTGGCAAGATGTCATGGACTGGTTGGTTGCAGAGGAATGGTGGGAGGAACCAGCTGCGGAACCCCCAAGGGAAGGAGGCTCAGAGCCTGGGAATTGAGACAACGAGGAGTGGTCAGACGGAGAAGAGGGAGCAGACTGGGAGGAGGAGGTGTTGGAAGCTGAAGAGGTAACAGGGTTTAGTGAGCAGGTTGAGGCTGCGGCAGAGAGCAGTGCAGACTCTGAGGCTGAAGCAGAGGCTAGAGGGGAGGGTGACCAGAAGGCAGGGTGAAGACAGGCTGCTGAAGAAGCCAGGGAGTCCCTGCTTCCTGCTGCGACCAGCTCCGCTCCCTCCTTGGTCTCCAAGAACGCACAGAAATGAAAAGAGTGGGGCGGAGGTGAATTGTGTACAGCCACAGTTTGAGACTTTGTGGGGAAACTCTGGAGACGAGGAACCTAAGAGAGGGGTGGGAAGATGGGGACATCCGGTCCTTGCAACTGCCTCATTGGGGCAAGACCTCCTGGAAAGCATAGGCCCGAGCTGTGGTTTGTTCCCCTCAACAACTATTTAACATCCCCGCCCTCGAGTGCTTTATTGTTTTTGCTGACAACCTAAGCCTGACACAAGCCACTCGGAAACCAATGTCTTGGGAGCACCGGTTGATGTCGGCCGGCGGGGAGGGGGTGCACGCAGGGGGTCGGAATGGGTCTTTGACTCCACCGACGTTCTCTTTCAAACTGCACCCTCCCGGAACAAGCCCACGTCAGCCAACGAGGTCATTAGCATAATCTTTATGCTTGCCATTATTAGAACCCACTCGCTCAGCGCAGTGTTGCTGCTCCCGTTAACATCACTTCAGAACGCAAAGATTATAAGGAGTCCTGCGGCTCAGAGCTGGTTTTGTAGCCGGGCTGGTGGAGGAAGCCTTGTATTAAGGTCTGTACGGCACGAGCCTGAGGTCCCCTCCCTCCCTGACTGTTTGCAACCTCCCGAGAGAGTGCCAAACACCTATTTGTGACGGCTCTTTCTCACTTTTGCGGAAACATTCATAGCCCTGCCGGCTGTGGGAGTGGAAACGAGAGAATGGATGTATTATGCTCTCCTGTAATTCAGATGGGAGGTGTCACAACCACCCACTCGCCCTGCAAAGCTCAGAATAAGCACCAGAGGCCTATTGAACGCAGCATCCTGTGGCCAGACCAAAGTCCTTGAGGTGCCCACAAGGAGAACAGAACTGCCCTACACCTCTCCTGCTGCATCAGCTGGAATTCAGAATCCCCAGTGCCTCTTAATCCCCCAGAGAGCAGTCATCATCCTGACTAGTAGCTCTACAGATATAGTCTTCTCCTCCATGAATTTTATCTCAATTCCCTTCTAAAGCCTTTCTGAGCTGGTGCCCAGCATCACATCTTGTTGCAGTAAGGGACAAGTGGACTGGAAAGATTGCGGCTGGAAGGCTATTGGTATAGATTATATTGTTCCGGTTGAATTTATTAGGGTGTGTGGGGTAGGAGGTGTTGTTTTTTAAAGTATTTTCAGAGTTGCATCATGTTCTCTCCATCTCCCACAGCAGAATGGGATGGTAGAAACTTGAGCTGATGGAACCTATTGCTGTGGTCTGCAAATGGGCGATGCAGTTGATTGTCGGTCCCCAATCTAGAGAAGATAAGGAGACTGTTAATCTTAGGGTCGTGGGGTCGAGCCTCACGGTGGGCAGCAAGATTCCTGCATTGCAGGGGGTTGGACTAGATGACCCTCATGGTCCCTCCCAACTCTGCAATTCTATCATTCTAGTGAGCTCTAGTGAGGAAGTTTTTTTATTTTTTTATCTGTCCTGAGTGTGCCATCGCCATATGGCTTTGTTGAATGATCCTGGCCTATAGAATTACGAGAGAGTGGGGGGAAATACGTATTTTATCCACGTTTTCTACACCGTACATTACGTTATGTACCTCTGTTGTGTGTCCTGACTTGCTTTTTTCTAAACTATAAAGTCCTAAATCTTTTAGTCTTTCCTCGTAACGGATTGCTGCAGTCCCCTGGCCATTTGCTTTCCCTTTTGCAGCTCTACAAAGGTAATTTTTTAGTTACATTTTTCCATTGATTTTTTTTAACATTTCATTGAATAGAACTGTATATTCATAATCTTCGACTTCCCTTACCCCCCCTTCCATGGTTCTCTTTATTTATCCATCACAACTGCATATTCCAATGACCCCACATGTTCACATCTCTCCCTTGTGAACAATATTCCTCGTATTGTCTTGGTCTGAGACGCCACTCACTATTATATATTTGTGTTGTTGCTAGGGAAGGGGCAACGCGGCCCTCTTGAGCAACAGAGACGCAAAAGTGACTTGATTTACGAACGCCTTTCCCCGTCCCTACGCTCATTAAGATATCTGCTATAAGAGCAAGGCTGTGGGAGAGGGTGAATACTGGCTTTGAATGGACAGATCCGAAAGTAGCAGGTGCAATGCGTAAATCTTCATCTTTTCTGTCTGATCGTCAGCCCGTGGGTGTATTTGATGTGAATAAACATCATCTCTCCCTGTTTTTTAAAAAGAAAAAGTTCTGTTATGTAAAGTTCTTTAAGAGAAGGGAGAAAGAGCTGGACACATACTAAGAGAGAGAGAGAGAGCGTACATGGTAGAGATTTTGTGCAAGAAAAGCACCCTGGTAGTCATTTTTTCGGGCTGTCCAAACCTTGTAACGCAATCCAAGGCGTGTTATTTTCAGAATTAAGTCCCAGCGTATTCATTGGGGCTTTCTCCCGGGAAAGTGTGTTTCAGATTGCAGCCGAAGGTCGTCCCAGCCACAGTGAACCGAGTTCTGCAAGCTGCTTGCTGTAAAGGCAAGGACATCTTGAAGGTTAAGCGGAAAGAAAATCCTCCTCCTCTTGCTCACTTCAAGATTAAGCAACCCTTCGCGGCACGTTCTGATCGAACGGCGCTACAGAGCTATAAATCCAAAAGGGGGGGGGAGGGGGGAATAGGAAGTCTCTTGCACAGAGAATTTGATTCCTCCTTGTTGTCGCAGCTGCTTATTTCCTTGAGCAAATGGTTAAGCCAGGCATTAAACGGCTTGGCTGGTCCGCAAGCCGTGCTACGGCCGACTTCTTTGGGCAGATTTACAGCCCTTGGTACGCTGCTTATGTCTGCAGCTTCATGAACGCCCCTAACCTCTATTAACCTGGCATGTCTGCTGCCTGCAGATGTACCCATTCAGCACTGACGCCGAAATCCCAGCCGCAAAGGCAAATGTTAAGACCTTGTAAATGGAGTTGTAGAAAATGCTCGCTTATTCTGGGTGGGAAGAGCAAGGAGCTCGGAAGCTCGTGCCGTAATAGATGTATTAGTCTCTTAAGGCCCCATCTTAGCTCCTGGCTGAATACATACATTCCCCCAACCCTCCTCTTTGCAATCAAAGGAGGTTACCAAGACCAGCAAAAACAAAAAACCAAAAACCCACCATACACTGTTTAGAATTCATTCCCATAATGTTCTGTGGAGCCAGATGGGAGCCATTTTCAGAGTGTAATAGGTTTGCTTTGTGGGTCGTTGGGGTTTGGGTCTGGTTTTTAATCTGAAATGCTGCTTGCTAGAAATCTTCCCGTCTTTTTTAAAAAACAAAACGGGTTAATCTTTTAAAAATGTCTCTCGCGAGCCCGCCCGGCACACCTGCAGAAAGAATACCGCTGATTAAGGGTTACGATCCCTTGTATGTGAAGCGAGCCTTCTAAAGAGCTGCATAAAAATGTACCATTGCTTCAGAAGTAATCTTAGGGGGGGGGTGGGAATACGTCAGCCAATTTGTAGCTCTGTCTTGCTTTAAGACTCTGCTGCCTGCATGGCCCACCAGCCAGGATTAAGATATTGGAAGCAGGGGCTCATGTCTTAGCTAAACTTGGGAGATTTCTTTCGCAGTGCTGAGCAGGAAATTCTCCATCCATCTAACTGTGCTCTCTACAAAATGGGGGAAAGTGTTGTGGCAATCTAATCAGAGACGTGATTAATGCCTGGTGTGGGAAAAGTGAGTGGAGATGCTTTTCACTCTCCCTCTCAAACTACAAGGTCATTCCATGAAACTGCAGGGTGGGCGATCAAAAGCAGAAAACAGCATCTTCCTCACACAGTAGAATTGTAGGGCTGGAAGGGACCCTGGCGGTCATCTAGTTCAACCCCCTGCAATGCAGGAATCCTGCCCACAGCCATCCCTGGGTCAGCGAATAGTTTAACTATGGAACTCGCTTCCACAAGATGTAGGTATGGAACATAAGCAGGTTGTCTGGTGGGAGGGAAAAGCCGTGGTAGCTTAACCTGGCAGGTATGTTGTTGCTGCTGCTTTCACTGGTAAGGAGAGGTGGGAAAGCTATGAGAGGGGCAGGCGATTAGCTACACCCATATGCCATAATTAAGAACTTAATTCATTCTGGAGGTCCATTCTTAACCTGAAACTGTTCTTAACCTGAGGTACCACTTTAGCTAATGGGGCTTTCTGCTCCCACTGCGCTGCCGCCAGAGCGCGATTTCCGTTCTCGTCCTGAAGCAAAGTTCTTAACCCGAGGTACTATTTCTGGGTTAGTGGAGTCTGTAACCTGAAGCGTCTGTAACCTGTAACCTTTGCACTGTATGCAAAGTTCTAATGGTGGTTGCTAGTTCCAGAGATGATCATTAGATGATCTGCGAGAAGTGAGGTTACAGGGAACCAGGCAGAGGGCCTTCTCGGCAGTAGCGCCCTCCCATCAGATGTCAAGGAAATAAACAACTAACGGACTTTCAGAAGACATCTGAAGGCTTTAAAGGGAAGTCTTTAATGTCGGGAGCCACCCATAGTGGCTGTGGCAACCCAGTCAGATGGGTAGCATACTAATAATAATAATAATAATAATAATAATAATAATAATAATAATAATTAATCAGGGTTTAAATTTGAACATTAGCAACCCACAAAGACCACAGACTCAAGATGGTAGCTGAAACGAAGCCGTACGTTTACTGGTGCTTCATTCAAAGCGCACTGTTACCTTCTCATGAACTTTGAAGCCAAACTCGAAGCAATGAGTTTTAGAATCATAGAATCATAGAGTTGGAAGAGACCGCAAGGGCCATCCAGTCCAACCCCCTGCCAAGCAGGAAACACCATCAAAGCATTCTTGACATATGCCTGTCAAGCCTCTGCTTACAGACCTCCAAAGAAGGAGACTCCACCCCACTCCTTGGTAGCAAGTTTTCCTCTCGTACTTTCCCAAAGAGCCCTACCCAAAATAGCCGGGGCCTGTTTGCAGCAACCAAGAGGGGCAGCTGGGGTTCTGGATGGGTTTTTTGTTTTTGTTTTTTGCTGGAATGCTAAAGAACTGGCAGGCAGATGGAACCGTACTTCCTTAATTCCTCCCATGCCTCCTTTCTGGTAGAGCCTTTGCTGGAAAGAAGTTCCCAGCTTTGCGCCCCCCCTCCCCCCGGTCCCGTTCTCCTTGTGAAGCCGCAGAGCGAATGTCAGCTGTACCAGTGGCAATCCTGCCTGGGAGGAGAGACGGCAAGCTTTTCAGTTGTCTAGCCAGCAGGAAGAGGGTTGAAATGCCTTTTTGCCTTGGTGGTCTGCTTCCTGCTGGTAATAGGACTTTGCTAATGAAACAGACTTGAGTCAAAATAAATCAAATAAAACATACCTTAGTGTTTGTATACAATCTGCGGAACAGGGGTCATACACATATGTGACCCCTGCTGCCTGAAGCAGGAAATGGAAAGCAGGAAATGGAGAGAGTGTGTGGTGTAGTGGTTAAGAGCGGTAGACTCGTAATCTGGGGAACCGAGTTCGCGTCTCCGCTCCTCCACTTGCAGCTGCTGGGTGACCTTGGGCTAGTCACACTTCTTTGAAGTCTCTCAGCCCCACCCACCTCACAGAGTGTTTGTTGTGGGGGAGGAAGGGAAAGGAGAATGTTAGCCGCTTTGAGACTCCTTCGGGTAGTGATAAAGCGGGATATCAAATCCAAACTACTACTACTACTACTACTACTACTCTTCTTCTTCTTCTTCTTCTTCTTCTTCTTCTTCTTCTTCTTCTTCTTCTTCTTCTTCTTCTTCTTCTTCTTCTTCTTCTTCTTCTTCTTCTTCTTCTTCTTCATATACAGTTCCACCACAGGTAACACCCTAGTTAATCAAGGCTATTGAAATTTTAAAGTAACATGCAACCTCAAGATCCCGAAAGTCATATAATTAGATGAAACAATTCAAATCTAACTCAAGAGTTCAATCCTTCTGGATGAAGCGTTTTGAACATAAAAATAAATTGTGATTCTTTTTGTCTTAAAAATTTTACATAATCACGTTTGGCGTTCACCTTCCTCCTGTTAATCCACAATTACGGTGTAAAGCAAGTCCGAGTCTGAATGATTGTTAGCTAAAAAATGCTCAGCCAGGGGTACTTATTTTTTTGTAGTTAAAAAACCGAAGAAGACCAAACCGAAACAGTACGATTACCTTGGATCACTGTCATCGCATGTCGTTATAGTGTATAAAGATAAAAACAGATATATATTTCGCCTGTTGGAATCGGTCGACGTGTTGCCTCTTTTTGTGGTATAATAGGACTTTGGCTTCAAGCAGCTACTGGTCCACTGACATGACCTAGATCCAGCAATGTTCTTTGCTCCTGTTTCTAGCTCCAGTTTTGATATTTGTTCAGTTCGTTTCAGTTTAATTTTTTCCCCCATTCCGTCCAGATGAGCACAATGCCGGGACTTCCAACTAGGCCTTGTTTCTATGACATTGACCTGGATCCAGCGACTGGAGAAGTGACCGGCCTGTTCTAAAATGAACTGACAATCCAAAGTGAGTACTTCATTGCTTGCTATCCTGCAGGACCCCCCCCCCTTGCAACTGCTGGCTTTTTCCTAGCTCTGCAATCATGCCTGGGACTCATTCACTCTTCCCTGAAATAGCTTGGAAGCCTTTTTCCATCATGCAATTCCTAGTCTGCAATCCCAGGAACATGCACGTGAAAGAACTACATAGTTGTTTGACCTACAAAGCTCTAGAGAGCTGCAGTTGTCCATCTATTTTCTGCATTTTTCATCATGGCTTGCGGTGCTGAGGACTAGTTACATGATTTGTTTTCTTTTTGTAGGTATCCAAGCAATGCCAGTTTGGCGAAACCTGAAGAAGGTGCCTCAAGGGGACACTAGGAAGTCTTTGGAAACAAATTAGGCTGCTGCATTTTTTAAAAATAATAATAATCTGTAATACTGTATTTTTAATTAGGTTGTCTACTTTTTAGTCACTACAGGTGAAAGTCTGCATCATGTTAAACGCAAAGGGTGATCACCAGAATTAGTCGTATTCAGGAGTAGATCTATGGGCTTAAATCCATTGATTTCAGAGGGCCTACTCTGGCTAATGTTGGATATCACCCAGAAACCTTTTAAAATGGGTTCAAAATGTGGTTTTAAACAGGCAGTGAAAAGCAATATGCGGTTTTAACTAGGGTAGCAAACTTATTAAAGTTGTTTTAATTGATTAATCTTGCAGTATGCATATGGGTAAACAGACTATTTCTAAGCAAAGGATAGCATTTTCTTTGTTGGTAGATTGTATGTGTCATATTTGGCAACATCAAAGAAGCGTTCTTTTGGAAAGAGATGCTAGAGAAGGCTTCTTTTAGAATGGTGTTTGCCTTCTGCGCTTTTTATATTCGCAAAACTTTGTTAAAAATCTGCCCAGCTAATTGGAGGAGACCTTTTTTGGGTTGGTTAAAAAAATGTGATCATGTAATCCTAACTGATTAGCATCCCCTATTTGTGCCTACGGTACTACACAATAGTGTGTTTTTAACGTCTTAAATCTTTGGTGTAATTATGAATGCTAGTACATTCCCATGGAATGGGGCAGGCAACTCTGCATGTACCCCCCAAGCTGCACAGTCTGTTCTGAAATCGGCGAGGCAATGCACTGTTCAATGGCAGAAGCACACAGAAAGTAACCCAGGTTCAATCCCTTTCGGTTAAAAGGATCTCTGGGAGCAGGCCTTAGAAACACCTGTGCCTGAGACCTTGAGGTCTTGCTTCTCATCATAGGCCGGGGTCATCCAGTGCTGTGCCTTCTAAATTGCCAGTCGGAATTCATGGGCATTGGAGACCAGCTAGTCATGATGGTCGTATCCTGCCTCCAGGATCAGAGACAGTACGATTGTTGGACTCCCAACTGCTGGAAGACAACAATAGGGGAGTGCCGTCATCCACATGTCCTTGTGGCATAGCTGCCAAGTACCCCGTTTTCCCCGGGAAAGCCCCATTTTTACTTACCTTTTCCCGGTGGTCCCCCGTATCACTTTGTCTCCCGTTTTTCTCCGTTATTTTCTCCTGCCGGTGGCCATTTTTTTTCTTTCCAATTTGCCCTTCTATGGGCACCAAAAATGGCCACCACCGGCTTCAAAAGTCGCATCTACGCATGTCCGGAAGTGCATAGACGAGACTTCCGGTGTCGGCGGCGGCCATTTTTGGTGCCCATAGATGGGTGGAGCGACACCGGAAGTTACGCTGACACAACTTCCGGTGTCACACGGCTGCCAGTCCCGGATTCTGCAGTCCGGGACTTGGAAGGTAAGCCTTGTGGTGGACTTCCAACTGAGGCATCTGGTTGGCCCCTGGGCCAAACAGACCAGCATTCTGACGGTACAAAGGGTTCTTTGCATGCTCACATCAGTTTACATGGCCTTCATCTCCTGTTCGGCAGCAGTCGGCTCTCCTAATGCAGGCCTGCAAATATATGATCAGCCAGTCTGAATGCACGGGTGGGGGCCCATCAGGAAACTTGATCAACCTCCCTTTTTATTTAGTAGTCCTTGGGAGGCAGCAAAAAATAAATAAAAATAAAGTAGAGGACAATTGACGAGCAGGTTGGTGGCATTGTGTTTGGCTCAGCGGACGACAAGTGGTGCAGGCCTATTCTGAGATATGTAGCTAGTTTAAATGATACAGGGGAGTGGGTGGATAATTGTGTCACCTCTAGCGACAGCTCCCCACGCAGTGGAGCAGAACTGCCCATCACTTGAGCAATGCCTCCTTGGGTAGCTGCTTGGTTTACTTGCTTGCGCACACACCTGACTGAGTGCGTGTTCGCTTTTGAGCACCCATGAACAAAGCCTGACTTCCTCATAGCAACTGGAGAAAGGAAATCTTCAAAGCCAAACTCTTCTGTTTCTGCACTGCTTGGGAATTCATTTAACAAGCGTCTTAGCTTTCCCACCGGGGATTGGGACTCGGCACATGTTCAGCACAGGCCGCAACCCAATAGGTCATCTTGCCGCTTGGATGCCAGCCAGCCAGCCATTGTAGCAAATTGCCCAGATCTCTTGGGATCCATATATTGCCCCCACTGTGTGTTGGTTCTAAGTATACTTTTCCCTGTGGATGCCTGATGTCTGCACGCTGCACCTTTTAAAGTCCTGCTGTATTTTCATTTTGGTATTGCTTCAAAGGCTCTGCTTGCTGTAGGAGTTGTCCCATTCCTGGTTTTATTCCAGATCTGGAGTTTATTTACGCCTACCCTGATCATCGCCAGGCACCAAGGATGGCTGGGAACGATGTGGACTTGTACGGTCAACCTGGATGGCTTCTCGGGTGATTGCAGGGGCATTTGCTGTAGTATGACACCTTGTTTGCCCAGGATGTTCCCCTGCACTGCGAATGTACAAAATACCCGAATACCTCTCCTTTGAGTCCTTTTCTGACTCTCAATTGTGCAAAGAAATTTAGAGATGATGGATGGGAAACTTCCCATGCTTCTCTCTTATTTCGTAAAAGGGCAAAGTCCTTGGTTTTGCATGCAGAAAAATGTCCCAGGTTCAATCTACAGGTAGGACTGGAAAAAACCCTTTTCTGAAACCCTAAAGAGCCACTGCCAATCAATGTAGACTATGCTGAGCCAGGTGGACTGGGTCTGTATAAGGCAACTTCCTATGTTCCTGTGGGTTTTTTAAAACATATTTTTAAATTAATTTTGAATATAGGGACATACAATCAGCTCCAGTTCCCCAACCCAATCACAACCCCAGCTGAGTCCAGTTGCATTAGTAACAATAAAACCTTGACTCGATGGCTGCCGATTTATAAAGTGCTGTTCCACAGGCTCCCATGTGCATGTTTTTTCTTGGTTGCAAATGAAAGAATTCCTGCGGTTTTTATGATGGGTTTACTCCTATTTGAAGTCCCAGGTTCTGACCTCCAAGGGAGACCCAAACTGACCAGTGCTCTTTCCATCTCCGTCAGCATCGCTTAAGAGAAATTTGCGTGCAGCCCTGATTGTTCTTTTTTTCAGAATCCAAAGTCAACCAAAGGTTTTGCCTTCAGTGCTCCTTGGTGGGCACCTCTTTCTATTTGTGGGGAGACTGGATCTCCCACATAAGACCTCCAGGATGGGACATTTCCTCCCGCTTTGCCTTTTTAAAAGGTCCCTAATGTTCACTGCCAAACCTTTATTTCTTTTATGCAACATTCATGTTTCTGTTCAAGTGATCAAACAAGATGCAAAAGCTGTTTTAAATAAGGTTTGTCGCACGCACGCGCACACACAGAGAGAGAGAGAGAGAAAGAAGAACATCTTCTTTCCTCTCCCCCAAAGATATATTACTTCCTAATGTGAAAATGCAATTGTTGCCAGACTTGTAATTAACACAAATAAATTGCTACATCTTTGAAAAGCTCTCAGGTACTTGATTAATGGTCTGTGATTAATGTAGAGGAACTTGTTTTTATTATGAGTTCCAGAACTGTTTTGGGCAAGAGCCCTGGTTACTGGAAATAAATGCTGCAATATTTGCATCTGCAATGCACCAACATGGATGGGTTTAAACCGGGTTCCTGTGTCTCGGGAAAGGGGAAATGTTCACATTTGGAAGGAAAATCTAAGGCCAGACAACTGGATTTTGATGTATATGTGAGGTGTTTTGATTACCTCTGACCCACCGCCCTTCATTCTAAGAGGTCGAAGGGCATACTACTACTCATTGAAACACTCATTAAAGCCTTATAGTCCTTATCTCCCCAACCCCTACTGAAAATAAACCTAGTTCATTTTAGATTCTGTAGTTTAGTGGTGGTGCGCGTATGCTTTACAGGTAAAGGATCTCTTGGGCTTGCCGGTCGCAAGTTTGGTGGTTCGAATCCCCGCGATGGGGTGAGCTCCCTTTGCTTGGTCCCAGCTCCTGCCAACCTAGCAGTTCGAAAGCATATCTGTGTGAGTAGATAAATAGGTACCGCTACAGCAGGAAGGTAAACGGCATTTAGTCCTGCTGGCCACATGACCCAGAAAGCTGTCTGTGGACAAACGCTGGCTCCCTCGGCCTGAAGCAAGATGAGCGCAGCCCCCCATAGTTGCCTTTGACTGGACTTAACCACCCAGGGGTCCTTCACCTTTTGCCTTTTTAAAAGATCTCCATTTCAAACCATGGCATCTCCAGCTAAAAAGATCAGGGTTGGAGGGGAAGGGGAAGACCTTTGCCTGAGACACTGTAGAGATACTGCCAGTCAGAGTGGGAAATGCTGAGCTCTATCGACAAATATTCTGACCTGCTGTAAGGCTGTGCCAAAACCTGTGGTCCTCCAGGTGTTGGATCACAACTGCCATCATCCCAGGCAATTTGCTGTGCTGGCTGAGACTTATGAGAACTGAAGTCCCAACAACCTCTTTAGAGCGGCAGCTTCTACACTCCTGTTCTGCTTGCAACTGAAAGCATATTCCTTGCCATTTTACTACCCATTCGCTCAGTTTGCAAATGTCCTTTTGGAGCTCTTTGCAATCTCTTTGTTTTACTGGCTGAACTATGCAGTATCATCAGCAAACTCAGCCACCTCACTGCTCCTAATTCTTGATGGTTATGTACAAGTTAAAAAGCACGGGTCCCAATACTGTGCCTGGTATTTTGTATGTGTCATAGAAGTTCACTCCATTGGTTAATCTCACCATAGGAAACAACTGTGTAGAAGAGAGAGCTTTTACCTGGCAAACACCAACACACACACAAACTGTTGGCAGTTGCTACAAGAAGTATTCACTCTCTGAGCCCAGAGAGGGTACTTGGCTTTCAAAGTCCTTGCTGTGCCAAAGTCCACAAGGCAAGTACTAAGTTGAGATGCTTTCAAAGTCCTGCAACTTCCAGAGTTCTCTTGAGTCCAGAAGACTAGTAAGTTGTCCACCTTCTCTCAGATGGGCTCTTCTCAGTCTACCACAGTTCCTTAAATTTCTCCGAAACAGTCTTCACAAGTCTCGACTACTTCCCAACAAAGAATGCCATAACCAGAGCCCTTTACATACCTAATGCTATGTGTTAGCAGGATGCTTTGTTGAGTTGGAAGGGACCACGAGGATCATCTAGTCCAACCCCTGGCAATGCAGGAATATTTTGCCCAACATGGGGCTCTCAAACCCACAGCCCTGAGATTTAAGAGTCTCATGCTCTACCCACTGAGCTATTCCCCACTCATGTCAAGTGCACACCCAGGCTGGCTTCTATGCAGTGTGTTATGTGGGCATAAAAAGGGGCCATAGCTCAGGGGCAGAGCAACTGCTTTACGCACACAAAGTCCCAGGTTCAATCCCAAGCATCTCCAGTTAGGTCTGGAGTGGGGACATCCAATGCTTGAAGTCCTGGCGTTCCACTGCCAGGCAGTGTTGACACTACTAGGCTAGGAGGACCTGTGATCTGACTTGGTATAAGGCAGCTTCGGGTGCTCCTAAGTTCTGTAGTGAATCATAGAGTTGGAAGAGACCACAAGGGCCATCCAGTCCAACCCCCTGCCAAGCAGGAAACACCATCAAAGCATTCTTGACATATGCCTGTCAAGCCTCTGCTTAAAGACCTCCAAAGAAGGAGACTCCACCACACTCCTTGGTAGCAAATTCCACTGCCGAACAGCTCTTACTGTCAGGAAGTTCTTCCTAATGTTTAGGTGGAATCTTCTTTCTTGTAGTTTGAATCCATTGCTCCGTGTCCGCTTTTCTGGAGCAGCAGAAAACAACCTTTCTCCCTCCTCTATATGACATCCTTTTATATATTTGAACATGGCTATCATATCACCCCTTAACCTTCTCTTCTCCAGGCTAAACATACCCAGCTCCCTAAGCCGTTCCTCATAAGGCATCGTTTCCAGGCCTTTGACCATTTTGGTTGCCCTCCTCTGGACACGTTCCAGCTTGTCAGTATCCTTCTTGAACTGTGGTGCCCAGAACTGGACACAGTACTCCAGGTGAGGTCTGACCAGAGCAGAATACAGTGGTGCTATTACTTCCCTTGGTCTAGATGCTATACTCCTATTGATGCAGCCCAGACAAACAAAAAAATTCTGGAGTTGCTTTCGCAAGGGAGGAGCCCCTGTGTAGGCGAAAAACTTGCTATATATAGCCTAGCTATTGGGAAGAAGGAAATTCATGCAACAATTAGTTTATTGTCTTACCTGTAAAGAGCTTTGAAGCTTAAGATGTTTCATGTTCCCTTTAACCCCCCCCTTTTAAGCATTGTGTTCAAGCAATGACAGTTGATAGGGGTTTCAAAGGCAAAAGGAACCAACTGTGTTGGTGTCCCCTTAAGGTAGGTGTTCTTCATGCAATGTGCTGTACCCTGAGAGGCTGGCAACTGGTGTGCTATGAGGAATAAATCACGAAAGACTCCTGCGCCCGGCCACCAAGGAGGCTGTTGCATGCCCGTGTGATTTATTGCTGTCCCTTTGCCCGCTCCCAGTCATTCTTTACTCACAGCGAAGCCATAAGCTCATCCATCTTCTACAGCTCTATGCTAGAAACGGGCACTCTCTTGGTGCTGAGATTGCAGCAGAAGCCCCTCCCGTCCAGCATGTTTTGTCTCTGCATAAATCATCATTGCAAACAGCGTTGCACACCCGGAACAAAAGGGTTTATTAGCAGAGGGGCTGTAGAGGCTGTGCTTTGCAAGATCAGGCAGCAGGTGCTGGGAAAGACCCCCATAGAGCTGCGGCCAGTGAGAATAGACTGTACCAGACTAGATCAATAGTTTGAACTGGTAGAAGGCCACTTCTTCTGTTTTCATGTCCCTATGTGGGAAGGTAGTTGTTATTCTTGCACAACCCAGCAGGGTTTTTTTGGGGAGGATCATAGAGTTGGAAGAGACCCTGAGGATCCTCTAGTCCAGCCTCCTGCAAGGCAGGAATATGCAGCTGTCCCATACGGGGATCGAACTGCAACCTTGGCATTATTAGCACCACGCTCTAACCAACTGAGCTGTCAGGTGGTCTAATAGAAGTGAAGAGTGCAGGTGGCGCTGTGGGTTAAACCACAGAGCCTAGGGCTTGCTGATCAAAAGGTCGGCAGTTCGAATCCCCGCGACGGGGTGAGCTCCTATTGCTCGGTCCCAGCTCCTGCCAACCTAGCAGTTCGAGAAAGCACGTCAAAATTGCAAGTAGATAAATAGGTATCGCTCCGGTGGAAAGGTAAACGGCGTTTCCTTGTGCTGCTCTGGTTCGCCAGAAGCGGTTTTGTCATGATGGCCACATGACTTGGAAGCTGTACGCCGGCTCTCTCGGCCAATATCGCGAAATGAGCGCCACAACCCCAGAGTCGGTCATGACTGGACCTAATGGTCAGGGGTCCCTTTACCTTTACCCATTGGGGAGGAAATGTCCTAAGTAGAGGATGCAACAGGTAGAAAAACAAGTGGTCTGGCATGACCGGCAGCAATTCTCAAGTGGTCCATGTGGGGGGGGAGTATGGGGACCAGTAATCTAGGGTGCATTCACAATGAAACATCTCCACCCCTCCAGTTACTTAACCAAGGCTTTCTGCCATTCTGTGGGTCCGTACTCAGAATTGCTAAATTGGAATCTCCATTCAGCCACAAACTTGGAATTGAAGAATAGTGGCAGACGTACTAATGGCACATGTACAAATCTGTGTTAAGCCGTGGGTCTTGGGGTTTTGAGAAGTGTCCCTTGGCAAGGGCATACAAGACACCTTGGAGAAAGGGGAGTGCAAATTTCCAGGAAGGAAGAGCTTCCAGAGGGAAGCAATTCAGAGACAAACTCTCTTTGCGGCATCATTTAACTCTGCAATCAGCCAAAATGCTCCGTGAGCCAAGCTAGCTGCAGATGAGCAGATAGGGAGATAGGACTCATCTCTAGGGCCAGCTCATCCGTTGCAAAGGATTAAACTCTTATTAGGACATTAATCCATATTATCTTTACAAGGCCAAGCAAAATATTACAAGATGCTGTGCAAGCTCTCCAGTTCTCCATAACTCTTACTCGGGTTTGTTGGTAAACAAAGCAGAGAGGAGAGGAAGGAGCTGGCTATTGCTAAGTTCTGGAGATCTGTAAGCACCATAGCTGTCAAGTTTTCCCTTTTCTCGCGAGGAAGCCTATTCAGCATAAGGGGATTTCCCTTTAAAAAAGGGAGAACTTGACAGCTATGGTAAGCACAGATTTATTAGCAGTTGGGTTTACATTGCTTATGGAAAAATCAACTGGCAAGATACATTGACAAAGCAGCAATGAAAATTCAGGTAGGTTTTCTGCAGCTTGCTCCAGTTTTACATCATACGCACTTAAAAAGCAGCATGAGCACGGACAGCCTACTTCTTCTGAGGAAATGGAAATACACTTTTTCTGAAAGAGGGAGATTTTGTATTATACCAACTAATTTGTTTGACAATATGCTGCACTTTGGGGGGTGGGGTGGCATTCTGTTTGTGTGGTGTAGTGGTTAAGAGTGGTAGACTCGTAATCTGGGGAATCGGGTTCGTGTCTCCGCTCCTCCACATGCATCTGCTGGGTGACCTTGGGCTAGTCACACTTCTCTGGAGTCTCTCAGCCCCACTTACCTAACAGAGTGTCTGTTGTGGGGGAGGAGGGGAAAGGAGAATGTTAGCCGCTTTGAGACTCCCTCGGGTAGTGATAAAGCAGGATATCAAATCCAAACTACTACTCTTCTTCTTCTCCTTCTCCTTCTCCTTCTCCTTCTTCTTCTTTATCTTCCTGTGTGTATAATTTATTATTTATTATAATTATTATTCAATTTATATACAGCCCTTTTTCAGAAGATCCCAGTACAACATTAAAAACACATTACAGAACATCAATGGTAAAATAATAATAAAGACAGACAACCTATCATACATATTAAAAGTACAGTCATATCTCGGTTTAAGTACACCTCGGTTTGAGTATTTTCAGTTTAAGTACTCCATGGACCCGTCTGGAACGGATTAATCCACTTTCCATTACTTTCAATGGGAAAGTTCACTTCAGGTTAAGTACAGACTTCTGGAACCAATTGTGTTTGTAAACCGAGGTACCGTACCACTGTAAGGTGAATGGCAGAGATTTACAGTTAAGGAACAATAAATGTATTTACCAGGTATGGTTGTAACTCGGGTTGCTAAGAATGTAGTCTGTCCATTTCCCTACAAAATGTTGATCATTTTTCCTACATAGGCAGTTATCTTTCTACAAGGGCTGACATGGATGCCAAAATCCAGCATCATCCGAGCTCTGGGAGCGCATATACCTGGTGGAAGTGCAGAGTGTTTGAGGAACGGGACATTCACAGGGAAACCAAAATGCTTGTTTATAAAGCTATTTTCCTACCATCCTTACTGTATGCTTGTGAAACATGGACCACTTATAAACACCATTTCCAACTCCTCGAAAGATTCCATCAACAGTGTCTCCGAAAAATTTTACACATCACTTGGGAAGACAGGTGAACAAATGTCAGTGTACTGGAAGAATCAAAGATCACCAGTGTTGGAACAATGATTCTTCAACATCAACTTTGGTGGACTGGTCATGTTGTTCGGATGTCTGATTATCATCTTCCATAGCAACTACTCTATTCCAAACTTAAGAATAGAAAACAAAATGCCAGTGGACAACAAAAGAGGTTAAAGATGCTCTCAAGGCAAATCTTTAAAAATGTAGTATAAACACTGACAATTGGGAAACACTGGCCTCCAGTTGGAGAATAGCCTCTACCAAAGGTGTCATGGACTTTGAAGACTCCCAAATTCAGGATGAAAGGGAGAAACACAATAAGAGGAAGGCACACTTGGCACACCCTCACTGTGATCAACTCCCACCCGGAAACCTATGTCCCCAATGTGGAAGGATATTCAGATCTAGAATTGGCCTCCACAGTCACTGACAGACACACTGTTAAGACCATATTCCAATCTTACTCGGTTATGAGTGATCGCCAAAGAAGAAGAAGTTCATGGATTCTTTCTCCAGGCCAAAACAGAGCCTCCTTGTCAGGTGCAGGCTACCCGCGGAAAAGCTAGATTATAAGGGTGCTGTGTTATGGAGAATCAAGGCAATCTTAACATAAATGAAGTAGGGGTTAATTTAAGGTGATGTGCTAAACAGAAAAAGTAACAGAAATCAAATCTGGTAGCAATGCTTCTTCAGAGAAAGGGATCCCATAGGCTTTTGGATGATGCTGGACTACAATTCCCATCATGCATGGCCATTAGCCACACTGGCTCGGGATGATGGGAGTTGGGAGTCCAACAGCGGTTGGCGGAATGCCATAGGCTCCCCCCTCCCTGCCTCATAGAATGAAGTCCCATCTCCAGATACCCCACATTTCCTGCATTGCAGGGGGTTGGAATAGATGACCCTTGGGGGTCCCTTCCACCTCTACAAGTCTGTGATTCTACGAAATGTCCTCTTCCTTCAGGCTAGGATCCCACTGCTGACTTTGGCATTCATCTTGATAAAGCTGGTGTTTTCATTAAAGGGTTTAATCTGGAATGTATCCCCAATGTATGTGTGAGTTGCAATGGTGGGGGAACCCACAGCATATCAACCAGTCTGAAGACATTAGTATTGCAATCACTGGCTGCATCTTTGCAGGCCTGGCCTCTTGTACTCATTTCCTGTGTGCGGGAAGACAGCCAAGGCAAATTGGATTCCTTTGATAACGTTCCAACTGGACCAGCTGCTACTGCACGAGCGTTAGGGCCTAAGCCAAGATGGCGGCGTTCTATCTCCCGTGTGAGAGGAAGGAAGACTCTGAATGCCAGTTATTGGTGATTCGATTTGTTACATTTATATGCCGCTTTCCATTCAAATGGATCTCAAAGTGGCTTATAATCAATAAATAACAAGTTAGAACATAACGGAACGTCACAAATACAGTGAGCATGCACACGAAAGCTCATACCAAAATATAAACTTAGTTGGTCTTTAAGGTGCTACTGAAGTAATTTTTTTCATTTTGCTTCAACTCAGACCAACACGGCTACCTACCTGTAACAAATACAGCATAAACTAATTAAATCATCAGTAAAACAATTGCAATCTTTTGATGCTGTAAAACAATTGCAATCTTTTGAAACAATTGCAAAGCAACAGCTTAAACAATAAGCTAAACACCACCATTAAACCAAAAGCCATATTATAGTATTAACAAATCAATACAGCATTTTTAATCTATAAAACAGGAGTCGGGAAACTTTTTCAGCAGGGGGCTGGTCCACTGTCCCTCAGACCTTGTGGGGGGCTGGACTATATTGGGGGGGGGTGAATTCCTATGCCCCACAAATAGCCCTGATAGATAAAAGGGCACATTCTACTCATGTAAAAACACGCTGATTCCCGGACTGTCTGTGGGCCGGATTTTGAAGGCGAATGGCCCAGACCCAGCCCCTGGGCCTTAGTTTGCCTACCCATGCTATAAACCAATATTAACCTTTATTGAGATCCAGCAGGGCTTCTTATGTTGCTGGCATCCTCTGTCTCGAGAGACAATGGAGTGCGCCTCGGGGGGTGGTCAAACTGCTGTGTTAGGTGCACCAAAGTAACTTCCCTGAGGTACAAGCCTGGGCAGTGTGTATTTATGGAGTCCTGGGCTGCCCTAAGGACAAGGCCCGCCTCTCGGTGCCCCTAATGTGGTCCAAAGGAAAGCAGAGCAGTATGTTTGGCACCTGTGTGGCTGTAGGAGTTGCAGGAAGGAGACGTAAAAGGTGCCATCCATCCACCTTAGGGACTCCATTCTGGATTTATAGAGGGTTTACTTTAATGGTTAGCCTTTTCTTCTCTCCAATATGTCCCCCAAGGCAGCGGAGGTTTAGGATCAGAGTCTTCCTTCTCCTAGATGGGCTACCTTCCCAGGTTGACGAGCCCCGTGTGCCTCTTGTTCGTAAACAACCCATCAGAATCCCCAAAAGCTTGTGTAGGTCACAATCTCCCATTAGCCCCTGGTCACCAGGGTTTCCTGGCTGGAGCAGATGGGAGTTGGAGTCCCACCCCACCTGCAGGGTTACAGGCTCTGCATCCTTGACCGAATGGATGTTCTTAACCAGCCTCCCCCAGTCTGATGTTGTCCAGATGTTGGGGACAACATCAGCCCCAGCCAGCATGCCCAGTAGACAAGGATTCTGGTGGCTGTTGGGAGTCTGCAAAATCAGGAGGGCACCACTGCAGGTGTAGAAAAACAAAAAGAGCCTGGAGGTGAAGAATAACAGGACAGGTGCACATACTTGTCTCAAACAGATACAGTGGGTAGTCATGGGATAGAGCACTGGCTGCCAATTAGTTTCAGGGTCAAGTTCAAAGCGCTGGTTTTGACTTGTACTTACACAGCTCAGGACCTCAATATCTTAAGGAACACGAACACCTCTCTCTCCATATGAACCAATCTGAACAATGAGTTTGTAATCTCTACATCCCCACCTCCTTGAGAGGTTTGGAGGGTGGCAGCATGAGACAGGGCCTTTTCTGTGGTGGCTCCCCAGCTATGGAACACTCTCCCTAGAGAGGTGAAAACATTCCTCTTTCAACCAGGCCTTTGTTCACTGAATAATCTATGGCCTGTTAAATGTGGGAGAGACTGTTTTTATGATTACATGATTATTATGTTGTGTTTTTTAATTATTATTATGTTGAGTAGATTATGTTCTTAATGTTGTACACCACCCTGGGACCTTTGGATAAAGGATGGCATATGAATTGAATAAATATTATTGTAACCTGCACCATAAAGGCTGGTTCACACATTCATGTTTGCCAGTTGATGGAAATAAGGTAACTTGTAGATGCGAATGGAGCCATCATTGCTCTGACACAAGGGAGGCAGTGCTCATGCTACCTTGAACCATCACAAACACCCCCATTCAAATGCCCACGAGGGAAGGGAAAGGAGCTATCTTTGCGTGAAGGTGTCAGGTTCAATCCTTGGAAGAGAGAGTTTTTGTTTTTTACAAAGGATCTGGTATGAGACGATGGGAAAGACTCTCCGCCCAGACCCTGGAGAGCCATATGGGGGCTTCAAACGGACACACAGCGCTTCCCTCCAGCGGCCTCAGAGAAAACAACCGACGCGCGTGCGAACGTGTGAACCCGCGCCCTTGCTGCAATATGCATGCGAGAAGCGCGCGTTTGCACCACATGCGTTATGGGAAACATTTCCATCTTTCCGCGCGGCAGCCAGCGACACCTGCATGCTTCCAGGGCACGTAGGTCTGGATCGTCCCCTATACGCTAGTTTCTTGGCGGGGGAGCCGATCCGGCGTCTGTTAATCCGAATTAAGGACCGGGGGGGCACTTTTCCTCCGGCATCTGCCGCCACCCGATCGGCCAGGGCCCTCCCTGGGCGGGGAGCTGCGCTGTGGCGCGCCGAGGGGGCGCCCGAAGGACGGCTCCCCGCCTCCTCTCCCCTCCCCGCGGTCGTCCAGTGGGCGGATCTCGGCGGCTCCGCGGCAGGAGGAGAGCGCGAGCAAGCAGGCAGGCGGGACGGCAGCGCGGGCGAGGCGGCCGGAGCGCAAGGTGAGGTGAGGCTCGCGGGGCAAGCGGTTGCACATTGCCAAGCCGGGAGCGAGGATGCAGATCCGGAACCAGGCGAGCCCTCTCTGCTTCTTGCACTGGGGCAGCAAACGCAGAGTCCAGCGGGCAGCAGCTCCAGCAAATGCCCGGGGATGCATCGCGCACGGCGGCCCAGGAGTGCAAAGCGCCCGGGAGAGAGAGGGGGCGGGACGGGCGAGCAGCCGCAGGCAGCACCCCACTCGCTTCCACCGGTGCAACGAGGGGGAGCGCGCGGCGTGCAGAGCCGCGGAGGCGTGCAGCAGCGTCGTGCACACTGGGGGCTTGGCGGTGGGGGTGTGCGCGCCGGGCTCCTTCTTGCAAGCGGGAGGCTTTTGCTGCTGCCCAGCGCTGCTGCACAAGGGCAGCGCGCCCTGCTTGCTCTGCAAAGAGAGGCGCCCCTCGAAGCTGCAAGGAGGGCCCGCTCCCAGGCTCTGCAGCCGGGATGAGGATCGCCTGAGCGCCAGCAACAACGAGGTGCAGGTAGCTGCAGGGTTCCGAGGGGAAGCGGTTACCCAAATGATAGGGAGGGGGGAGGGGGGGAAGTGATTAAAAAAAGAGAGAGCGGTGCATAGCCCGCGACTGGACCTCCTTCTTGGTCCGCGTAAGCCGCTTGTTAGAGATTTCGACAATTAAGCGGCATACAAATTTTTTTAAAAAGGGAGATAATGAGCAAGTCCTCACGCGGCCCTTGGGGCAAAGCGAAGGGCTCCTTCTCAGCCTCAGTGGCTTGTCTGTCGAATGGCAGCCTTGGGGATCTCTTGCAAGGTGGTTTGGAAAGGTCTCGCTGGTTCCCCGAGTCATTGCTGGCAGCTTCAATCCTTTGTCTGAAGAACAGGTGGAATTGTAGACTGGCACACTTTCTGTGAATCGAGAGTCAGCAATTCTGACTGCAGGTACCTTTACGATGTATCTTTAAAAAACAAAAGGGGGGGGGAATCCCACTTAATGGATTCCTCCAAAAGTGCTTGGTTTGCAGTACAGAACCTACCTTGTAGGGGCTTGTCGCTCTTGCGAGCGGCATCATATTTTTGCAAATCGAATTTGCATGTTAGGTACATTAGAAATGCACAAGGCAGCTTGTGTTTTGCAGGGTTTGGCTAATTGATTTAAAAGGTTATCCGGCTGTGTCAATTTTTTAAAATATGTATAATACATCCATACTCTGGCACCTGGTAGGTAGCAGCTTAGAATGCCTCCCCCTTTTTTTCTTGAATAGAGGAAAGAATGCTTTCAGTAGAACTTGATGTGACAGGTGGAAACCTTTTTTTAATCCTGGCCTTTAACACCTGTGACAGGTGTTTCCACCCTATTCCTGTGACTGTAATTGTTTTAACTGTTTTCAATACCCCTTTTAAAAAAAAATTCCAAACTTTTGTTCATTCATTTGCAAATAGTCACCAACCTAATCAGTTAATAGGGGTAGGAGGATTGACTAACAATCCTGGGGTTCTGATTGCAGAAATATATACGATAATGGCTGTCACTTGCACTTTCTCATTGCAAGGACTGCTAAAAATGTTCTTTGCGCTATATGGCTTCATTCTGTGGTCTGGTTTTCTCCTCTGCCACTGGCTGCTTTTTTTTTTTTTTTTTTGCAGCTGGCTCCATGTACCGAGTTCTGATCAAGATATGCAAAGAACTTCTCCTGTAGTTGTGTAGAATGGGTGGAGGTACTTACCACTGGGGGCCTTTTATGACCCAGCTGCAGTGTCAGACAGGACCTGGAAGACCAGGGTTCAAATCTCCCATTCAGCCACGAATCTCACCTTTTTGGGTCTAGTTCACACATGCATTTACATCGCTGGATTTCTCTGCGCCCGGTGGCTGTGTGAACTGGCTCCCATTGCGAGTGGCGGGGACATACTGCAGCAGAATGGTGCAGAAGTTCCACCAGTGGTCTTAGAACTTGGTTTGTCCCATTGCACATGCTGGTCACCGGTGGAAGCTGTCGGCAAGGACTGCTAATGTGTAGGCATGAAGCTTCCATCTCTCTCTCTTTTCTTTGCAAACTTTCTCGCGTTTCTGATCTTAACAAGTTCAAGTCCAATGGCGTTGAGAGCTGCTTTCACAGCTCGGCCAGCTCGTTCCAGAACACAGGTGCCTTCTTCTGGGAACGGTCTTGAACTTCGCCATCCTAACAAAGTTGCTGCTGCTTGCTCAAATACTATCTGCCCATGTGGAGTGGCGCCATTAAAATAGAGCGGGTGGAATTCAACGTTGCACTGTTCCACTTGCCAGGTGGAACAATTTTGCCCCCTCCCTACCTTGTGTGCTGTCCTAGGCATTCTCACCCACCACCAAAAGAGTGAATTTCACAGGGGGGGGACCCTAGTTTTGAGAGCAGAAGTCCTTTAACAGGGATCCTGCCGATGCAGCTGGTTAGGTGAATCCTGCCCAGTATAAGCAATGGTGCCTCTTTAGAGCTAGACATGGTGGTTAGAATACCAGACTTGGTCTGGAGAGAGAGAGAGAGAGGCAGGTTCAAATCCCCACTAAGCCAGGACTGGGTGACCTTGAGCCAGTCACCAGCCTACCTCAAAGGTTTGTTGTAAAGGAAAGCGGGGGATGGGAATACAGGGAGTAATAATATTTAGGTTTATACAGCACATCATTTCCAAACGGATTTGGGTTTTTACAGAAAGGAAATCATGGACGGATGAACTTCTGTTGCAGCAAATCTTCATAGAATCATAGTGTCGTAGAGATGAAAGCAGGGTAGATAAAAATCAATGATATTTTTATTTATTTAAATCAGATTCTTTTGATTTAAATCAGTTTTTTTAAAAAATAAAATGCTTTTGGGGGAAATATCTTTCTGAAGATTTACTTCCAACTATAATTCTATGATGTAAAAAGTTTTTTTTTTAAGAGTGACCTTTCCTCTTGCAACGTGCTTGCCAATTTTTTTAAAATAAATGAAAAGGGGGGGATGGAGTGAGCACCCGGGAATTATTATTATTTAATTCTACCCACCACTGAACCCAATGGTGTTTCCATTTCATGTATACATGCAGAACGCGGGAATCTAACCCTCCGCATAAGTGGGGAGAGGCCTGTACTGTTGCTATCACGAATAATTTGTAAGAGCGCAGTAATCTCAACGAAATGCTCTTAGAGTAATCGGATGTTCGGGATGAGCCTGAGGCTTTGCTGCGAATCTTGGTTCTCAGCAGAAAACTCTCTCCCTCCCTCCCTCCTTCCTCCCACCCACTTTTTGAAGCATTGCAATGGCATTTGCGGTTGAAGGGCTTCGCCCGTAGGTAGCGCCCGCAAAATGCTGAAGACATGTGCTTGCCGATTTATGCTGCAGTTGCTATGGAAAGGGAAGGCAGGGCTATAAATAAGCATCCCTCGTGCAGCGCAGATCGCGTTTTTGAAGCAGAAAGCGCTGGGTGCTAGCAAGAAAGCGCCTATATGATGTTTGTGTCGCAAACGGGGCTTGGGTTCCCACAAAGTAGACATCCATTCCTGTCCACGGCACCAGGGCATATTTTTGCAGACCCTGAGCTTTCTTCAGGGGTTTGTTGGTGGTGGGTGAGCACACTCAACTCGTTCTCTCTGCTGCTGCTTTCCTGGCCGGGCTCTGCAGGTCAGTTCTCTGCACCCGGCAGCCTTCTCTGCTTGCTTCAGCTTCCCCTGTGTGCTCTAGAACCCTGGAAAAAACAGGGTTCTGAAAGGCACTGGGAGTTTGCATGAGTGGCGCAGGCAGCTGACCTCTATCTGAGGTCCAGCTCTGAGGGTCTTCTGGCGGTTCCCTCACTGCAAGAACTGAGGTTACAGGGAACCAGGCAGAGGGCCTTCTCGGTGGTGGCACCCGCCCTGTAGAACACCCTCCCATCAGATGTCAAGGAAATAAACAACTATCTGACTTTTAGAAGACACCTGAAGGCAGCCCTGTATAGGAGAATTTCTCATGTTTGATGCTTTATTTTGTTTTTATATCTGTTGGAAGCTGGAGTTGGGGTTCGATGCAATTCTCTACAAGATAAGTCATCTGAACTAGGCAGGTGTTCGACTGATCATCACTCACAGTCAGTCCACCATTTGAAAAATTAAGATCCCAGAGCCGCCTTGCCCCCAAATGGCAACTAGACCTTTGGCGACTGTAACTTTGCTTTAAGGAGCCTTTTAGCGCCTTGCTTATACAGTCGTACCTTGGCTTTCGAACAGCTTAGTTCTCAAACGTTTTGGCTCCCGGACGTCACAAACCAAAGAAGTAACTGTTCTGGTTTGCAAACTATTTTGGAAGCCGGACATCCGACAGGGCTTCCGCGGCTTCTGATTTCTGCGCTGTGGTTTCCGAACGTTTTGGAAATCGGACGGACTTCCAGAACGGTTTCCGTTCGACTTCCAAGGTACGACTGCATATCTGAGTTTCTAACACTCCTCCCCTCCACTGTGTTTTCTGTTTACGGCTACATTCAATAGGGATGTAAACTTGGGGCCCCTACAGTCAGACCCAATACCTGCCTACAAAAGGTGGTTAAATATAAAAAAATACATGAAATGAAGCACTTCTACCTCCCCTCCCTGCAAAGCAATCTGATTTTTTTGGAGCATTAATTTATGTGCAATATTACTTTCCCCCATTTTTCTCTCTTCCCCTGCCCCCCCCTTGCAGGTGCCCACAAAGCAATCCCATCAATGAGGAAAGCTGTTGCATTTTATAACCCAAGGGATGCTCATTGGAAAATGGACCGAAAGGCAATAAGAAGCAGGCTTGGAAGGACATGGGGGTGCCTCTTCCTGAACCAGTTTATGAAGATGCCCTTCTTTGTAGTCGCTTGCACGCAAAACCCCTGATTGGGAAAAGACACATATATTTGCAAGTGGATGTTGTCTCCTGGGGCTGTCGTTAATGGAGCAGGGCCAGTCTCTGATTATCCAAAATCTATTTTAAAACTATTAAAGCGCCAAGCTTCTGATGAAAGAGTACCGCACCGAGAGATGATTAAAATTGATGTTCGGAGGCGCTGGATAGAAAGTTCTTCAGTAAGAAACACGGAGGGGGGTTAAAAACATCCTGCTGTCAAAAAAGGAAAAATCTCACTCTTTAAAAAACAAAAAAACACTAAGAGAAAGAGAAACCTGCTTTCAGGTACCAATCAAAAGATGCTTTTGTAAAAAATAAAAATAGATAGGTCATCTTGAGGTCGTGAGAAGACATCTCAAGGGATGGTTTGTTGAGTTTGATAACAGCATATCAGCGCTGCAGATACAAAGGAGTTCAACAGTCTTCTGCAGAGAACTGTGGTTCTAAGGATTTTGTCAGTACTGTACACTTCCCAAACTACAGTTCCCAGTATTCAGAACTGATATAAAACTGATAGGTTTGTGGCATGGATCTGCCATAAGGATGTCTTTCCTCTGAAGCGATAGCTAAGGGACAGGGATTTAAGAATGGAGGATGCAACGAAAGAAATTCAGACAGAGAGTATGCAAGAACCGGAAGCCCCGCATGCGGAAAAGCCCTTCCTTCTGCACGAGAGCCCGGCCCAAAAGGCCTCTGCAATTTGCTTTAAGAAAAGGAAGAAGTCCTACGCAACGGAGAAAGACGAGGATCGTGAATCTGATTCACTTGCCCGAAAGGCTACAAACCAGCTCTCCAACTCTAGGCAAGGTCAAATGGAGGTTTCAGATCCATCGTGGACGGCAGGAGGGCCCTGGTTGTCGTTCAAGCGGCTTGTGACACTGAGAAGGAGGTCCAAATCCGCTTGGAAGAAAGAAGCGCAGTCTGGCTCCCGTGTGCAGCTGGAAACAAATGTGGAAAACTCTAGTGCCAAGGAGCGCACCAGCTCCAACCATAAAATTCCCTGCCTAAGGTTCTGTAGAAGCAAGAAGTCCTGCCAGGCTGAAATAACAGAGGAGGGGGATCACGGCGAGAAGGCCAGTGAAGGGGCGAGCATTCTGGATAACAAAAGGAACGGTGAACCAGAGTCTGTGTCTGTGGAAGGTCCTCTGAACACTGACCCATCCCCCAGGGGTGCCCTTGAAAACCAGGGCGACAATGGGGTTGTGAACAACTCTGAAGGGGTGGCTCCAGCCAGGAGAGAGGACGCTTTTTCAGAGATGAGTCCCGGCCCCGATCGATACACAGACTTTACGGCTCAGTCAGAAATCATCCACTCCGAAACGGTCCTCGAAACAGAAGAGGAGAAGCAACTCTTCCAGCTGCATCACGGAAGCCTCTATGGGGAACCTGAAGAAGTGAGAAACGAGAAGTTTGATTTTGAGGGAGAGGCGGGCTCCCTCCTTGCCCAGGACCTGCCAGAAAGCCAACCCAGCGTCTCGGAAGGAGGAGACTCGAAGAACTCGCCTGCCGAAGAGTCTGGGTTGGAACAATCTGGGGAGGACATCGTGGCGGAGGCCGACGGTGCCAAGGAAGGCAACTCGGTTGAAGTGATGCTACATTGCAGTCCGCCGGCCTCTGAAGACGAGGCTTCAAGGGAGCCAAAGGGTCCCAGCCAGGAAGCGGAATCCGACGATAACAAGCTTGCGATGCCTGGGGCGGGCATCGTGATAATGATCACAGAAGCAGAGGCCTTCCAGGAGGAAGAGGAAGAGGAAGCCAGCTATAGCTGTGAAACGTTTTCCTTTCCGCAAGCCAGCAAACAGAAAGCGAAGAAGAAAACCAGTAAAGGCCTCGATTCCAGGTCGGGGAGGGAAGGCAAGACGTGCTCGCAGGCCCAGCCGCCTTTGGGTGCCAGTGACCAAGAGCACTGGGCTTCAGAACAATACGAGGTGCTTCTGATTGAAACGGCCGCGTCGCTCGTGAAGGCGGCCATACAGTCGTCCATCGAGCAGCTTGTGAATGAGATGGCTCTGGAGCAAAATAAACAAAACAGTTTTCTATGATAGGGTCACAGGAGCTCCCTGGTGATCTTTGGCCATCAGGCTTCCACAAGTACTGTAGCAGATTCTGAGCACCGAGTAAAAGGTGCAAGGGATCTGCTATTTAAGTGGCTTGGCTGAATTTTCTGCATCAGGTGCCTGTCCTAGCCTTACAGGTTAATCCAGTATTAATGCCATAGGAAGGGTGAAGAAAGTCCTACAATATTTGAACTCGGCATGAAAGGCATCGGATGAAAGCCCGAGATAAATTGCAGTACCCGCTGCAATTAGCTTAATTTTGCATGTTGGTGAGACGGATGTATCATGTACATAAAAACAGGATTTTGGGAAGGGTGGGCCCTTTGCTGCATGGTGATGTGTCAATGGCTTGTTCTGCGTGGTAGAGCTAGGAAAGCAAGAAGCCACCTCTTCTTTCCCTTGCCCATTTATTTCCCTTACTTAGAACCAAGTTGTTCGATTCCCATTATTGCCAAATGCTTGAAGAAGCCCTACGTTAATCAAATTTAACACCCGCCAAATTGCTTTTGGTTAAGTTGCTGTTAGAGGCAAGTTGCTGAACCGGGATTTAATTACAGAACAGTGAATGAAGGATACACACGTTGAAATTGGCAAGCGAGCCATTTTTATCGGAGGTCTTGCAGAGGCCTCAAGAGCCATATTAGCAAAACTTCAGTGTTCATTTAGAAAAGTGTAACTTTCTAGAGCCTTTCGGCACTGTTTTTGCTCAAAATAAATGTTTCATTTTCAGAGACTTGGAGCCCCCTTGATCTTCCAAAGGGAAACCAAAAAGCAACAAATCTCATTGAGTACAGATTAAAACTATCGTCAAATATCAGGTGGTGTAAGGGATCGAAAATAAGACTCCTAATGCCGTTATGCAAATCTGTGACGCGGTCAGTTCTTGGAGTACAATATGCAATTCTGGTTGCCGTACCTGAACCAAGGATATTGTAGAGTTGCAGAAGAGGGCAACCAAAACGATAATGGAGGTGTAGTACGTTTCCTATGCAGAAAGGCTGCAACACTTGAGCCTTAAATATATATAAAGGTAAAGGGGCCCCTGACCATCAGGTCCAGTCATGTCCGACTCTGGGGTTGCGGCGCTCAGCTCACTCTATGGGCCAAGGGAGACGGAATTTGTCCGCAGACAGCTTCCAGGTCATGTGGCCAGCATGACAAAGCTGCTTCTGGAGAACCAGAGCAGCACACGGAAACGCCATTTACCTTCCCGCTGGAGCGGTACCTATTTATCTACTTGCACTTTGACGTGCTTTCGAACTGATATATATATATCTTTTTTAAAATTCAAAGAAATTGAAATGAAAATTAAAATTCAAAAAATAATTAAACTGTTCCTTCTAAGGCTTGGTTTCCAGACCCTTGATTATTTTGGTCGCCCTCCTCTGCGCATGTTCCAGCTCGTCAATATCCTTAAACTGTGGCATGCAGAACTAAACACAACTGGAATGCTAAAAAGATTTGCTGGAGTGAGTGTTTCTGAGGAGATCCAGCAAGCTAGGGCACTGCTTTGGCGCTTAACCATTTTCAAATGCAAGGGCTCTATCTACTCCTTAGTTTTCCGTAGGTCCACATAGGTTACCCTTGCACAAGTGCAAGAATGAATCATGCCTACCCATTTATTTCAGAAAAGAACCTGATCCGTGTGGGAGGCACATTTGCAACCCGCAGCGCTGCATCTGCGCACAGACGTGACACGATTCGGTGCTTATGCTCAAAGTGCGATTTAGTGCTTCGGTGCATGCGCGAGCACCGAAACCTGGAAGTAACCCTTTCCGGTACTTCTGGGTTTGGCGCATTTCTAACCCGAAAACGCGCAACCTGCAGCAATCGCAACCTGAGGTATGACTGTTTATCCCTCAAGCCATTTGAATTTCAGGAAGCCGGTAGAAAGTCTCCAGAAGAGTGGTTTTTTCTGGGAGTTCACCAGAGATCCAGGATGGAGAATGTTTTCAAGCTGAGGGCCACCGTCTCCACATAGGAAGGGGCCACATGTGGAGGTGGGCGGGGCCAAAGACAAAAGTGGGTGGAGGAATAATGTGACACTTAACCTTTGCTGGCTACATTCCAACCATGCAAATATCAAGAAGTTTCTACACCTGCAGATATAGGTGACCAATAGGCACTTGAGGCAAAAGATTCTGGTAGAGGTTGTTACCTGGGGATAGGACCTAAGGGTCCTAAGGGCCAGAGAGTGGCCTGCGGGGGCCACATTTAGCTGCGACAGATGTTCCTGGGGCTGCCATCAAGATAAGAGTGTCATTCATTCAGTATTGCTGGAGTTGTCACAAAGCAGTACCTGCCCATAACATTTGCGGTAATTAATAAAGGCTCTGGGATTGTTTTCTGGAAATGCGTGTTAAATCTGATGTCAACACGGGTGAACTTGGGAGTTTGCAGCTGGTCAGACCTACACAGTGTCGGTCCATAGGCATTTTGCACTGTCTCCAGATGTTAACCAAACCTCCTGCATGCATAGCAGTGGGCAATGCAGGAGACAAAGGAGTGACCCTGAGCCTTCTTGGTGTCGATTCTAGTCACCCCCTTCCCAAAATTGGGAGGGAAAAAAATGAAAACTGCTGCAGAGAATTGGGCAGTTCATACACTTCACACACATATTTTAAAACACACACAATTCTTGATTGGCACGTAATTATAGGCAAAAAGGATAGTGGAAGCTGTTCAAAGGAGGACCTGAAGTCAATCTCATTTTGCCAGCACCCAAACAGTGATGCTGTTTAATTCAGGTCCAGTGTACATGTTTATAAAAATCGCATGGTACAGCCCTATTAAGCTGGGACTGTACCACTTGAGAATGGAGGTAAATTTTTGGTTGGGGTATTACACACTTGATTGCTCCAGTTTGAGCCTAGGCTACTCCCTGGTGTTCTACTTTTCTAGGTACATGGAATACGGTTCTGGTTTTTGCTTCAAGTGAGAGTCCTAGAAGTGCAGAGTTGGGAGGGACCCTGAGGATCATCTAGTCCAACCCCCTGCAATGCAGGAATATGCAGCTGCCCCATATGAGGATTGAACCGGCACTCTTGGCATTTTCATCACCAGGCTCTAACCAGCTGAGCTATCCAGTCCTGCAATCCCGAATCTGCATTCTGAAATGACAGCCTTGGAGGTTAGGGATACTGCATAAAGGCTAGTGTCAGAGGGCCTGGTATGGCTACTCTAGAGTAACGACTCCAGCATGGTCTTTTAAGGTTTTTATTAAGTGCTGATTATTTACAGTGTTCAGAGCAGTAAAAATGCATCCTTAAGGTGCGGTGTCTGAACTCCCGAATGGCGATTGGCGCGTTTTCTTCCAGCACCACAGCTTTGGCAGACCCAACCTCTTCCCCCTACGTTTGCGTCGCAATTCGGGAGTTGGGGGAATTGGCCTCCCCCCTGTGCGTCCTACTTCCTGTCCCACCTGCGGCCTGGGCTCCACAACCTTGCCTGAGCCTCGGACACCACTTCCTGACTCTCCGCTGGAGGCAGAGCTCTCCTTACTCTCTCCCGCGCTTGGGGATGGGCTGGAACTTAAGATGGGAGGGACTTCCCTGTATCCCTCGTCCCTCACATCCATCCCCCTCCCAGGCTCCTCTCCCCCCCTTCCTAGTGGCTCTCCGCTTGCTGGGGACGAGTGAAACCCCAAGAAGTCTGTGGCATCCGAGCCTGTGGGTGTAAAAATTTCCCCCCAATCCTGCGATCTTTCTCCTTCCCCCTGAGAAGACGGGAATCCCAAGAAGTCAGTGGCGTCAGAGCTGGTGGGAGTAAAAATGTTCTGCCAGTCCTCTCCTGCCTCTGACGTCGTTGACCTCGGTGAAACCCACACCTCTTCTTCCGTGTCCTCAAATTCCGCTTCCCATCTCCATGGAGAGCTGCTGCCTGCTATCCCTTCCTCCTGCCCCTCCCCCTCTCCCTCCCTTTCCATGTGCCAGGGCTTGGGCCTGTGGGGGAACAGGGCGTGGAACTCTTCCACTAAAAATTCCTCAGGTACTTCTGTGGCCGGTATCCACTCATTGTGGGACGGCGGAGTGTCCTCCCATGCTATCAGGTACTCCAGTCCTCTCACCCCTCTCCTTGAGTCTAAAATCTCAGTTGCCTCATTGAGCTGTCGGGCGTCTCCCGTCTCCCCCCCTCCCTCTGGAGGCTGATCGCTGTCCCTGAACCTGGTACTTTCCCTGTACGGCGACAGCAGCGATCTATGAAACACTGGGTGCACTCTCATGTCCTCCGGCAGTGCTAGCCTGAAGGCTACCGGGTTGACCTGTTGCGTGACCGTGAAGGGGCCCAGCCTCCTGGGTGCTAACTTCTTGCATCGCCCCCTGGTGGGAAGACCTTCCGAGGATAACCAAACCTTGTCCCCCACCCTGATGACCTCTCCCGGTCGTCTGTGGCGATCTGCCCCCTTCTTGTACGCTTCCTTGGCCCTCTCCAAGTGTTCTCTGAGCTGCTGGTGCACCGTCTCCAGGTCCTCTGCCCAATCCTCTGCCTGTGGGCCCTCTTCCTCCTCCTCCCCCTCCCTCTCCGGGAAAGATCTGAGGTCGCGCCCGTAGTTGGCCTTAAAGGGCGACACCCCTGTGGAGACGTGCACCGCATTGTTGTAGGCAAATTCTGCCAGTGGCAGGCGATCCACCCAGTCCGTTTGCCTCTGGCTGACGTAACATCTCAGGTACTGCTGCAGAATGGCGTTGACCCGCTCCGCCTGTCCATTGGTTTGCGGGTGCCTAGCCGTCGACAAGCTGACCTCCACCTGCAGGAGGTTCATGAGCCGCCGCCAGAACCTGGAAACAAATTGGCGGCCACGATCCGAAATAACCCTTAAAGGCAATCCATGCAGTCTGAATACGTGGTCAACAAACAGTTTGGCCGTCTCTTCTGCCGAGACCGCCCTGGCACACGGTATAAAATGGCACATTTTGGACATGAGGTCCACCACCACCAACACTGCGGTCTTGCCCCTGGACGACGGCAGGTCTGTGATGAAGTCCATGGACACTACTTCCCACGGCCTGTGCGGTGTGGCTAAGGGCTCCAGCAAACCAGCTGGTGGCGCTCTGACCACCTTTGCTCGCTGGCAGGTGTCACATCCCCTTACATAATCCCGAACATCCTCCCGCACCCCTGGCCACCAGAAGTGTCTCATGACTAGGTGAGTGGTTTTGTCCCTTCCAAAATGACCCGCCGTTGGGTTGTCGTGCATCTGCTTGAGGGCCTTACCTCTCAGCTGTTTGGTTGGCAGGTACAGGGCTCCCTTGTAAAAAAGCAAACCCCTCCTTTCCTCAAAGTCTTTGGCCTGCTCCCCCCCCCTCTCAGTTCTCTGAAGATGCGGGTGGCAAATTCATCAGCTGCTGTCAGTGCTGTGAGTTCTGCCTCGCTCACCACTGTTGCTCCGCAGGACCATGCTGATGGGGGGGAAATATGCCTGGGTGCCGGTGGCAACTCCTCCTCCATGTACTCTGGCTTGCGGGAGAGGGCATCCGCCCTGACATTCTGCTCTCCCGGGATGTAGTGGATGGAGAAGTTGAAGTTCGAGAAGAACTCTGCCCACCGTATCTGCCGCTGGTTGAGCACCCTGGCAGTTCTCCAGAACTCCAGGTTCTTGTGGTCTGTGCACACCTGGATGGGGTGCTTGGCGCCCACCAGGAAGTGTCGCCAGTGCTGGAACGCAGCGTGGATCGCGAGAAGTTCCCTGTCAAACACTGTGTAGTTGCGTTCCGGCTGGGTCAGCTTCCTGGAGAAGAAGGCACAGGGTCTCCACTCTCTGTTGGCGTCCAGTTGCAACAGAATCGCTCCCAGAGCCTTGTCCGAAGCATCTGTCTCCAGGCGTAGGGGCGCATCCTGCACCACGTGGAACAGGTGCTGGTCTGAAGCGAATACCCTCTTGAGGCTTTCGAACGCTGCTTGCGCCTCTGGTGTCCACCGGAACTTCTGCTTGCCTCTCAGGCAGTCGGTGATAGGAGCCGTGACGCGAGAGAAGTTCCTGATGAACTTCCTGTAGAAGTTCGCGAAGCCTAGTAGGCGTTGGGCATCTTTGCGCGTCCTGGGGCTGTGCCAGTCCAGGATGGCCTGCACCTTGTCCTTGTCCATCGCCAGCCCCTTGTCTGACAGCTTGTAGCCTAGGAAGTCCACTTCTTTGGTGTGAAACTTGCACTTCTCCAGCTTCACATACAGGTGGTTGTCCTTCAGGCGCTGCAACACCTCCCTGACATCCTTCACATGCTGCACTGGGTCATTGGAGTAGATAAGGATGTCATCCAGAAAGACCAAGCAGTTCTTGAAGAGGAGGGACCCCAGGACGTGGTGCATGAAGGCCTGGAAGCATGCTGAGCCCCCTTGCAACCCGAAGGGCATCACCAGATATTCAAAAGAGCCCAGAGGCGTGAACATCGTGGTTTTCCATTCATCACCCTCCCGGATCCTAATCAAGTTGTACGCCCCTCTTAGGTCGAGCTTGGTGAAGATCTTGCCCCTGCGTGCCGCTGTCAGGAGATCATCCACTCTGGGCATGGGGAAAGCCATTGGCTCTGTCACCGAATTCAGCCGTCTAAAATCCACCACCAGACGGCGCTGTTGCGTGTCTTTCTTGTCCACCCAGAAGACCGGGCTGCCCCCTGCTGCCTTGCTTTCTCTGATGAACCCCCGCTTGAGGTTCTTGTCGATGAAAGCGCGCAGATCCTCCAGTTCCTGATCCGACATGGCGTACAGCTTGGCTGGGGGTATAGTTGCCCCTGGCACCAGGTTGATCTGGCAGTCAAAAGGCCTGTGTGGGGGTAGGTGGTCGGACTCCGCTTCGCTGAAGACCTCCTGCAGGTCCCAGTACGGCTTGGGTATTGCCTCACCCCCCTTGACGTGCATGGTGGCCACCGTGGCTATCGGAGGCCCCTCCCCTGGTTGGTGCTGCATGCAATGTTCCAGACAAAAGTCCGATCCAAAAGTGATGCATCTCTGGTGCCAACTTATGGAGGGGTCGTGGCGCGTCAGCCAGCTCATGCCCAAGACGATGGGGGGGTCTGAGATGGTTGTGACGTTGAAAGCCAGTGTCTCTGAGTGCCTTCCCACCGTCATTCTCATGGGGGGGGTTTGATGCGTGATGGCCCCTCCCAGCAGCTCTCTGCCGTCAATGGTGGCCACGTGCAGGGGAAAATCCAGCTGCAGAAGTTGGATCTGGTGCTCTTCCGCAAAGTTTCTCGAGAAGAAGTTGGCTGAGGCCCCACTGTCAATTAAGGCGAGGACTGTCAGGGGATAGCCATTTGGGAGCGTGAGCGTGACTTCTAGAACCACTCCTGCTCTGGGAGGGGTGGGCTGGCTGTGCTCCTCTCTGTGCGGGTGGGCGGGCGGGGGCTGTTGTCTGCTGACTGTGCCTGGCCGCTCCCCCTTGTCTCCTGCAGCCAGGCTGTCTCGTTTCCCTGCTGTGGTGCTGCGTCAGCTGGGGAAGGTACAACCGTTCCCGCCTTTCCTTGCCACTCTCTGCGATGAGGGCAGTCTCTGACGCGATGCCTGGGGGAGTTGCAGAGAAAGCAATTCCCGCCTCTTCCCTCCTTGCGTCTTGGCGCCGCCGGGGTTTGAAAAGCCCGCGCGCGCGCTCCTCCGATCTCCATCGGTTCCGGCTCTGGGCTTGGCCTGGGCGGGTGTGGGGGCGGGCCCTGGGGTGGGGTTTGGTGATGTGGTCTGTCCTGGGAGCGTGGGAACCAAGGTTTTGCTGCGCGCGTCGCTTGTTTGTCATTCCATCTGGATTCCTGTCTCACCCCCACCGCTAGCGCCGCTTTGCTTAACTCATCCATAGTTCGCGGTTTGGGACCTCTTGCCAGCTCATCCTTAACGTCTGCGTGCAAACCCATGTAGAAGGCTGATTTCACTGGCTCACTTTGCAGATCCCACCCCAGTTTGTGCACCAGCATGGTGAATCTCGCCCAGTAGTCCCTAACTGTCGATTTTCCTTGTGTTAAGTTATGAAGCTCCTCTTTAGTGGCCTCCATTTCACTGTCACTAGCGTACATTATTTTTAAAGCTTCTAGAAATAATTTTGCGTTCTTCATGCAAGGATTTTTTTGCGCGATGAGCGGTCTTACCCATTCTCGGGCGGCCCCCGTCAAATGCTCTATGATAAAGGAGACTCTGTGCGCGTCATCTGGGAATTCTGCTGCATGCAATTCCAGCGCATAATTTATTTCTGTCTCGAATCCTAGGTACTCCCTAGGGTCGCCGCTAAACTTGGTGACTAGGCTCTGTCCCCTTCTCACTTGGACTAGCTGCGGCTGGGGCACCCCCCCACCTCTAGCGGCTTTCTCCTCTTCCAACTTCTTCTGTAGGTCCAAAACCATCACCCTTAGCTGTTTCTCAGTCTCCTCTTTTGTCCTCACCTGGTCCACCAGCTTGTTCAGCTCCTCCTGCGCCCCTCGCGCTTCCTCCTGAGCGGCATGCAATTGCTGCTGTGCGTGCGCTGTGAGGTTCTGCAGCTCCTGCTTCGCTGCTTCGGCCTCCAGCCTCCAATGCTCAGCCTCTTGAGCGCTCATCGCTGCACTCCAAAGTAGCCAAAAAAAAGATTCGGGAGTTGCTGTCAGAGGGCCTGGTATGGCTACTCTAGAGTAACGACTCCAGCATGGTCTTTTAAGGTTTTTATTAAGTGCTGGTTATTTACAGTGTTCAGAGCAGTAAAAATGCATCCTTAAGGTGAGGTGTCTGAACTCCCGAATGGCGATTGGCGCGTTTTCTTCCAGCACCACAGCTTTGGCAGACCCAACCTCTTCCCCCTACGTTTGCGTCGCAATTCGGGAGTTGGGGGAATTGGCCTCCCCCCTGTGCGTCCTACTTCCTGTCCCACCTGCGGCCTGGGCTCCACAACCTTGCCTGAGCCTCGGACACCACTTCCTGACTCTCCGCTGGAGGCAGAGCTCTCCTTACTCTCTCCCGCGCTTGGGGATGGGCTGGAACTTAAGATGGGAGGGACTTCCCTGTATCCCTCGTCCCTCACAGCTAGCAACAGCCCCTTCTCCCCCAAGATAATCCATTCGTGTCCCCATTGCAGTACAGTGGAACCTCGGTTTATGAACACCTCGGTTTATGAATTTTCAGTTTATGAACGCCGCGGACCCATCTGGAACAGATTAATTCACTTTCCATTACTTTTAATGGGAAAGTTCGCTTCAGTTTATGAACGCTTCAGTTTATGAACAGACTTCCGGAACCAATTACACCCATGTTTCAGTTTATGAACGCTTCAGTTTAAGTACTTCATGGACCCGTCTGGAACGGATTAATCCACTTTCCATTACTTTCAATGGAAAAGTTCGCTTCAGTTTATGAACGGTTACTCCGCGGACCATCTGGAACGGATTAATCCACTTTCCATTACTTTCAATGGGAAAGTTCGCTTCAGTTTATGAACGCTTCAGTTTATGAACAGACTTCCGAAACCAATTGTGTTCATAAACCGAGGTACCACTGTACCTTACAAAACTTCCCTTCCTTTAAAGAGGTTTGGTCTTCGGTGCGATCCTGTGCATGTCAACTCAAGTTTTATGACCAGGGTTTGCTCTTGGGTAAGATAGGGTGGCAGATCCACACACTCGGCCCCTTTCTGCTGCTGGCGATGAACAATTTATATTTGAGATAAATTGATGTATTTCACATACCACACGGCGTGCATCGACCTCCCCCCTTTTTCCCTTACAGCTTTTGTCCCGTACAAAGGTGACAAAATATGCAGGAGAGAAGAAGCTCACAGGTGCGCACACAAAATAATACAAAAGAAAAGGAGCTAAACAATGAAACAAGCTATTCCTTGCCTTTCCACTTTCATTGTGCTAACACAAAAGAGAACTGCAGAAAGAAAAAACGAGGCAGCATTGAAAGAAGCCTGGAGAAACTGCAGAGAATGATGGAAATCAGACATAAGGAAACATTTGCTTTCAGAGAATAAGCTGCTTGAAACCAATATAGACACCTTGCCTCCTGTCCTTAGCAGGTGATATTATTGTTGTCTAGGGATCCTGTACAGCTGGGCTCCATCACAGGAAACCTTCCTTTCAGTTATATGTATGCAGGAGAATCGGCTAATCTAAAACAATCCGTTTGGGTTAATTTTGTGTGGGTCAATGGCTTCTCGTTTCGTTCAATTTGCTTTGGTTTTGATTACTTTAGGACACTCCCTTGCTATTTTTTGGCGGTGCTATTTTTGAGTTTCACAATACGCCTCTTTGGGTGCTCTTTTTTCCGGTCATGAACATCCCTACAAATAAATTGCAAGGTAAAGGTAAAGGGACCCCTCACCTTAGGTCCATTTGTGACCGACTCTGGGGTTGCGGCGCTCATCTCACATTATTGGCCGAGGGAGCCGGCGTATAGCTTCCAGGTCATGTGGCCAGTATGACAAAGCCGCTTTTGGCGAACAGGAGCAGCACACAAACACCATTTACCTTCCCGCTGTAAAGGTAAAGGGACCCCTGACCATCAGGTCCAGTCGTGACCGACTCTGGGGTTGCGCGCTCATCTCGCATTATTGGCCGAGGGAGCCGGCGTATAGCTTCCAGGTCATGTGGCCAGCATGACAAAGCCGCTTCTGGCAAACCAGAGCAGCACATGGAAACGCCGTTTACCTTCCCGCTGTAGCGGTTCCTATTTATCTACTTGCATTTTGACGTGCTTTCGAACTGCTAGGTTGGCAGGAGCTGGGACCAAGCAACGGGAGCTCACCCCGTCACAGGGATTCGAACCGCTGACCTTCTGATCAGCAAGCCCTAGGCTCAGTGGTTTAACCACAGCGCCACCTGGGTCCCTTCCACCTTCCCGCTGTAGCGATCCCTATTTATCTACTTGCACTTTGACGTGCTTTTGAACTGCTAGGTTGGCAGGAGCTGGGACCAAGCAATGGGAGCTCACCCCGTCGCGGGGATTCGAACCGCCGACCTTCTGATGGGCAAGCCCTAGGCTCAGTAGTTTAGACCACAGCGCCATCCCTAAATTGCGGGGAGCACAACATAAGTAGAGAACTAGGGAATTTGCAGCAAGAATCTCTGATCAGCAAGTGAAAATGTCCATTCGTTTTGCTTGCTTTCCTTTTCCAATTGCACCCTGATCTGAAATAAGTCAGATGTGAATTTGCACTTGCATATTTAAGTATTTTTACTCTGCCCTCCAGTGGGAAGGAAAGGGTTGCAATAATCTGGGACTCTGGAGATAATGAATCTTCTAAAGAGGGCAATGTGTATTACTTGCTTCAAAATGTGGTGAGCTAGCCCTGTTGTGTTGGGGGACCCGTCTGCTCATTCTGCTGAGTGGAGCCGTGGACCTCTCTGCCCTAAAAGTGCCACTGCCTAAAAGTGACAGCACAAAAGGAAGAAGGGATGAGGTGGGGAAAGGAAAACAAGACACATGTTTTGGGAGGGGTTATCAAAAAGAATCCAGCAGGAAGAGAGCGCTCAGAATTCATGGCTGCATTTCCTTACAGTCCAAAAGAAAAGCTTTTAAGTTTTTCCCACCTTCAATAAAAAACACATCTTTAAAAAAATCTTCTCTTTCCCGCCTCCTCTTCATGCTCTTCTGACATGTGTTTAAAATTCCCTCATAAATCTGGGTGACTCACCTTGCGTGTCAGAGAATTGTTGCAGAAGAACAGTGGGAGGCATGGAGGGGGCGTGGAATAACAAAAGGCCTTTTAGTAGAGTTTACAACTTTGCAAGTTCACATTTTGATTTGAGAAAAGAACATTGTTTGCGCCTTTACTGCCACCTGCTGGCTGACCAAGTTCTGACACATAATAAATCTGACAAGACGACAAAAACTGGAGGCGAGGACTTTTGCATTCCCATAGAAACCAGGGCCAAATCCAGAGCTATGCCCCTTCCTAACACACCCCCTGCTTTGCTACATACGCCAGGCCTTTGGTCCGATACAGTCAATCACTTTCAAGTGTGGTTTTATGGTGAAAATCTGGAAGCTGCTTTTGGACCAAATAACCTACTAAAAGGACCAGCAGCCCTATCTCCAATGCTCTGGGCAAACCCACCGCGTGATCAGAATTTTTCTACAGGAAAATAGAAAGCACAAGCCGATGGGAGGTTCAGGAGATTTTGGTTTAATTTCTTAATTTTTTGTAAAAAAATAAAAATGAGCGAATAACTTAAATGGGCTGGGAGTCTTTGGGAGCAAACAGTTGAGAGAATCTAGAGGTTGTTCTGTAACGGGGAAGAAATCTATCTTAGGCAATGTTAAATCCAAAGAAATGGGTCACCAACTAATATGAAATAGTATGAGGAAATTTAAAAAATCACACAGACTATCTAAACCTAGCATGGGCAGAGCTTTTTATTGGATCTGCTGGTAAGGTTCCATGCCCCTTTCTGGCTAAACTGGAAAACTTGTAGGGCTGGGATAGAATCAAGGAATCCTAAGAGTTGGAAAGGACCATAAGGGTCATCTAGTCCAACCCCCGAAAATCCTCAGGGTTGTGGGTTCGAGCCCCACATTGGGCAAAAAATTCCTGAATAGCCTTGTCGTTCCTAAGGCATCTATCTGCCTAGAACTACATGATTTTGAAGTGCTTCCCGAACTTCCGAAAATTGACAAACGTGCGCCTTTTTCTCCTGAAATGGAGGAACGCATCACTTACATGTGAAAAGATTTTTCCAAGCAGTGTTGGGAGAACCTCAGGCCTAGAGGGACAAATGCAGGATTCTGCACCTCTGTGAGTGTATAGAGTCATGATTTTGGAGTGGGTGGGCTGTAGCCTGCATCTATCCATTGCTCTGCCTACTTTTACCCCTGATCTTGCTCATCACTTCCTTTGCTGTCTCCAAAAAGTTCCCCAGAGGGACCAATTCTATGTGTTTTTGCAGTGTCACTGATTTGAGACAAGCCTCGTGGACAGCAACTCGTCCAGAGAGGAGACTAGAGGCTTCCCCCGAGGCTGGGCAGTCTTGTGACCATCTCCCGCATTGCAGGTTGAACTATCCAAACACACCTGGATAGCAGGTGCCACAAAATCGGCCTCCCAGGTGGAAGGTCTTTGGAAGAGCACGAGGCCAGAACGGGGAAGCCTGCAGAGATGCAGCAGGGGCAGCCTTAACTGCGGCTGAATCTTTCAGGCTCACGGGAACTCAATCTAGCTGCAGCCCTCGAAAGTGGCTTCAGGGCACACGACTGCTCCTGGCCACCTTATGTTACTCTTTTTATCCACTGGCGATAGCCCTATGTAACAAACTCTACAGAATATTCCATCAGCAAGAATGCTGGGGTTAGCATAAAATGTGTTATGTGAACATATGAAATTGAGATCTCTGGCCCAGCTAGCTGTTTTCCTTGGTCCCTGAAAGGGGTATTTCCTGGGTCTGAAATCTAGTCCAGGGCATGTAGGATCCACTGGAGGGACATTGCCAGATAACCACTGTCAAAGGGGCACATCACAGAGCAGTTTCCCAAACTTGGGCCTCCGGCTGTTTTTGGACTACAATTCCCAACTTCCCTGACCTGCTTGCTAGGGATGATGTGAGTTGTAGTCCAAAAACTGCTGGAGATCCAAGTTTGGGGAAACCCTGTTGTAGAGCCTCTTTGAAGTTCATCTGCAGGCGTGGTTTGCATTCAAACCTCTCCTGCAAATGGGCAAAGCAGGGCTTGCTGACAGCAAGAATCAGCTCTGACAGTAAGTCCTGCTTGCAAAAGAAAACACTTGGAAGGGGCACTATAAGCATGTCTGATTGTTCCTTTGAAGCTCATTCTTATCTGTACCTACCTCTGACATCTCTCGTGAATTGTGGTGTGGGAGTGCACTCAAATTAGTTTGCATTTTGCAGCAATGCACAGCCATGTCAACTGCCCCTCCCACGTGGTTCTCCCCAGTGCATATGTTACTGGAGCAGTGTGAGAAAGTCGTACAACCGAGCCCATGAGACAACCCAGAAGAGGGCTTTCAGTCTGCCGATTCCTATTTCGCAAGACAACAGAGAACACCTTCAGCGACAATGAAAGAGACGGTGAAAGGAGCGCAGGAATTCACAGGCAAAAAACGCACACAGGAAAAAGGGAAGGAGCTATTCAACTAGTATGGTGTCAATACTCTCTTGGGAGAGGTCAGGATCCGGCGCGTTTTGCGAATCCATGTGAGCTTGCGAGACAGTGGTGCTCTTCACCGGAGTCCAGCTGCTGCTGAGCAGCTGAAATTTAGGGGCTGCTGAGCCGCCAAGCCTCTGGCACCGGCCCAATTTGAAGTGTTTGCCTTTGTGGGTGTACATGTGCTCAAGCAGCTGGCTCTTCCGCAGGAACTTGTGGCCGCAGACCGCGCAGCTGACCTTCCTCTTCCGCGAAAAGGAAAAGTTGCAGTTCAGTTCCACAGGCTCAGAATCCTTGGAAACGAGAGACAGCTGGCCGATGGGCAGAGGCTCCAAGCTGCCGTGAGTGGGATGCTCCAAGCGGCGCTCGTCCTCTTTCCGGAGGAAGGAGCCGAGCCGGTGGGTTTCCGCAGCCTCGTTGTTCTCATGCAGGGGCTGCAGCTGGCCCAGGTCGCTGCTTTCCAGGATCGAGGCCGGCACCCCAAACGGCAGCGACCCCGAGACATGTGTGAAGAGGTGTTCGCGCAAATTGCTCCGGGATTCGAAGTGCTCCCCGCAGTACTGGCATAAATGGACCTTGAGGTTCGTCCTAGAAAAGGCCGGGCCGCTGACATCCGGGGAGGATGATGAGGTGTGGCTCTGAGACACCACTTGTTCCGGGTCGCTCTTCTCCTGTTTTATAGTCACGGGAGGGTTTGGAAGCTCGCCTGCCGGCTTCACAGCCGCCGGGAGGGAAGGACGAGAAAGCTGCTGGTCCAAAGAGCCGTCGTCGAGCCCAATAGCCAAAGAGAGCTGCAGCTGGGGGTGGTCGCTTTGGCCGGCGGTTCTGCTCCCGAGGCTCGTCAAACTTTCCTTCGCCTGGAGGCTTTCCTTGACGGATTTGTGCGTGGTGGAGATTTGGATGCCGTACAGGTTCGAAGACTGCACGGACTCCGGCGAGAGTGTCTGGTTCATCTCGACTGCCATGCGGGAAAGGTAGTCGGCATGCAGGAAATGGATGCCTTCCTCCAGCCGGGTCTGGTTGACTATTTGTTTGGGTCCTTTGCCAGTGTACATGATATGCAGCAAGTAGCTGAATATGTCGGGTTGGATATCTGTTGGCTGGATCTTTATGCAGTCGCTGCTTGAAACAAAAGAGGAACGTTAGGGAAGCAGATTGCAGCGCTGCCATTCAGAGTGAAGACAAACATAACAACGAAGAATCCAGCAGAAGTTTAAAGACCAACACATTCACTGTGACATAAGCTTTTGTGGATTTTAGTCCACTGCATAGAAGTATGAAGTGCTATCCCAAGTTGACATTTTTATATACACATGAGCGCAAAAAAAAAAATGTGCGAGCAATGAGGGGAATGAAATTTAAAAATATATATATACAAGCTGTCAATTATACTGAAGCTGAGAATGCATGTACATTAAGTACAGTGACCATTCACAAGGCAGTACTGAGGATAATGTAAATGTTCAGGCAATCGTAAGCCAATACCAGGATTTAAACCAGACTGCTCCTACCCTTGAGGAACAGCCAGAGGTCATAACATACTGTGCTTCTGAATAAACCAACAGCATGCAGAAATTTATGGAAGGGGAATTATACTGTGGTTTCTCCTAAGAAGGAGTTATTCTTCATTTATTTATGTTATAGTCAAACCTCGGTTTTGCGACCACTTTGGCGAGCGACCGCCGCAAAAAGTGTTTACATCCGGGTTCTGCGGCATCGGATGCGCAGACATGATCTGCGCAGCTCGTGCATGCACAGAAGCACTCTATCAGTGCTTCGTGCACGCGCAGAAGCATGCCTTCGGCGAGCGACCGCTTCAGCGAGTGACCGCCTCTGCGGAACGGATTGCGGTCTCAAACCGAGGTACCACTGTATTCATTTCTTTCTTGGCTTTACAACTAAAAAATACCCCACAATTGATTGTCTTTAGAATAACAAGAAGCTGAATATGTATAAATTTTGAGAGGTGACATTTTTGGATGCGGTCTAACACATTTCTCTCTTCTTCTTCCCTTTCATATTTGAGGCAATGTCTGTCCCAATTTCTTAATCTGTATTTTACTTCCTTTTCTAATGAATTAAAAATCTAAAAATACGGGTGCACCTTCTGGTCTCTAGGATCAAGTTCTTTTCTGACAATCTACAGCAAACTTAGTGATGGATGCAGACACTCATCTGGTTGGCCGCACTGAAAACAGGATGCTGGCCACAGGCCTGATTCAGCAGGCTCTTCTTCTGACACACTAACTGGCTTTTTAATCAGGCTATTTATGGCTGACAACGGCTATGGGCTAGGCTGTAAAGACTTGGATTTGGATTGGGCAGTGTTTAAAGGGGGGGGGGACTCAATTTGTTTTTAAGACAATCAATGAATGTAGAGCAGGATAAGCATAAATGTTGCATACTGAACAAAAACAAGTATTTTTTTCTTTCCTTTTTTAAGTATCCTGTCCATCTTAGATAATGTTTCCTTTTATCTGAGCTCCTGACATATGTAAGGGTTTGCACTTCGGCAGGAAGAACCAGATGCACGAATATAGGATGGGGGGAACCGGGTTTACTAGCAGTACATGGTAGAACACAAGCTTCATATGAGTCAACAGCAGCAAAAAAGCTAAAGCTATTTGTCAAGGGGACTCCCTACAACAGAGGGCAACAGAGAGTGTAGTGGTTAAGAGCGGTGGACTCATAATCTGGTGAACCAGGTTTGCTTCCCCGCTCCTCCACATGCAGCTGCTGGGTGACCTTGGGCTAGTCACACTTCTCTAAAGTCTCTCAGCCTCACTCACCTCACAGAGTGTTTGTTGTGGGGGAGGAAGGGAAAGGAGAGTGTTAGCCGCTTTGAGATTCCTGAAGGGGAGTGAAAGGCGGGTGTCAGGGGGATTCCTTACAGGGAGCCTCCCTCCCCCCCCCCGTCATCCTGACCAGCAGTTCGCCCAGTGACAGCGGTAGCAGCGGGTCAGGCGGAGGGAATGAGGAATGGAGCGGAATGGAGGGAGGGCTCAGTGAGGCATCCGAGCCCTTGCACCGCCCCAGCCATCTAGTGGAGGAAGGAGGGCTCAGCGATGTATCAGAGCCCCTGCACTGCCCTAGCCAACAGCTGGAAGAGGGAGCGCAGCCGCTTCTGGCGCCTTAATTGAGGCGCACACCCAAACACAGGTTTAGGGGGCAGCGTTTCAGGGTCCCCAAGCTATAATGCTTGCCCCGAAGCAGAAGGGTGCCATTGCCGGATTCTGCGAGTGACTAGGAGGTCATGTTTTCTGCTATCTCTGCACTGTAAATAATATGCACAATAAAACCTTAAAAGACAGATCGGACTGAAGCGTCTTTACTCGAGAGTAGCCGCAACAATCCCTTGACACTATCCTAGGCTGCATCAACAGAAGTCTAGGGTCCAGATCAAGGGAAGTAATGGTACTACTCTATTCTGCCTTGGTCAGAACACACATGGAATGCTGCGTCCAGGTCTGGGCACCAGAATTTAAGGAAGATGTTGACAAGCTGGAACATGTAGAGAGGAGAGTCAGCAATGTGATCAAAGGTCTGGAAACCAAGCCTTATGAGGAACTGGGTATGTTTAGCCTGCTAAACAGTAGACTGAGAAGAGATAGGACCACCGTCTTCAACTACCTGAAGGGCTGTCACATGGAGGATGGAGCAAGCTTGTTTTCTCCTGCTCTGGAGGGTAGGACCTGAACCAAAGGATTCAAGTTACAAGGAAGGAGATTGTGATTAAACACCAGGAAGAATTTTCTGAGGGTAAGAGCTGTTTGACAGTGGCGGAACAGGCTCCCACACAAGAGGGTGGACTCTCCCTTCCTTGGAGTTTTTAAAGAAGAGGTTGGATGGCCGCCTGTCATATACGTGAGATTGGACGTGATGACCTTTAGGGTCCCTTCCAACTCTACAATTCTGATTATGCCATGCAGAAGGTCAGTGGTTCGAATCCCTGTGACGGGGTGAGCTCCCGTTGCTCGGTCCCAGCTCCTGCCAACCTAGCAGTTCGAAAGCACGTCACAATGCAAGTAGATAAATAGGAACCGCTACAGCGGGAAGGTAAACAGCGTTTCCGTGCGCTGCTCTGGTTCGCCAGAAGTGGCTTTGTCATGCTAGCCACATGACCTGGAAGCTATATGCCGGCTACCTCGGCCAATAATGCGAGATGAGTGTGCAACCCCAGAGTCGGTCACGACTGGACCTAATGGTCAGGGGTCCCTTTACCTTTACCTTTACTATCGTTGGAGGCAGCTATAATATTAAAATCAGCTTCTTCGCTTCTCCCCTTTGCAATTCCCATGAACCACAAACATTCCAGGTACTGTAGTCAAATGCTGGGAAGTCTATGTATGTGAGGGAGATATTGTGGAAGTCCTGAAAGCCTCCTCTTCCCAGAAAACAAGTTTGTGATTGCAGTGGCAATGTCCCAAAAGACATGCACTGCCTTACCTTGTCTGGTGAATGAATATCATCTTAAAATAGTTTGAGAAGGCAGCCAGAACAGCTCGGTGAGCTTTGAAGTAGACGTCTCCTATTGCCACAGTGCAGTCACAGAGAAAGCCAAATTCCCGTTGCATGTTCAGCTGCTGCAGAAGGATCAGGCTGTGGCTGGCAGTCTCCATAGTGTTTCTGCAGGACAAAACGAGCTCTTATGGGTGTTCAGGCTTCAGGCTTGTGAGATCTTAACTCTGTTTTGTTTTTTTACTAAAATCCCAAGATCTACCTGCTGGAGTCAGCTGCAAAAGAAGGAAGGAGCCACAAGGGTTAATTACTCCACACACCCCTGCAATGCAGGAATGTTTTGCCCTAGATGGGACTCGAACCCACAACCCTGATATTAAGAGTGTCATGCTCTGCTGACTGAGCTACCATAGGTCATGCAGTTAAAATTAAAGAGCATGTTCTGAACATAGGATTTCGTTTCCAGTGCAAGAACTGAATTAAGATCACAGTCCTTTCACACACACACACTCTCGATTCCCCCAAACTCTCTTCATTTCACCCGTCTAGTTTAGGTGGAATAGCTGTTGCTATTGCAAGACATCAGGGGATCAGAAGCCCTTGCAGGTTTACTGCAAAACAGACAGACATCTATCTGCAGATTTCCATCTACCTTCTGCCCACCCTGCCTGAGAAGGCATGCCCATTTCAGTGTAGCAGGAACTACAACTCCCATCATTCCTCACTACTGAGCAAGGACAATCCAGAATACTTGCTATTTCTGCCTGTATTTTTTTTTGTTAATACTAATATGATTCAAACCACCAAAACCACAAAAGACTTAAAACAACAATATCAAAAATACGAGGCTTCAAAATGCCTGAGACATTAAACCAGCCTTTGCCAACCTTGTGCCTTCCAGAGGTTTTGGACTACAGCTCCCATCAGGTCCAGGTCGGCCAAAGGCTGCATTACAGCAGGGGTCAGCAAACTTTTTCAGCAGGGGGCCAGTCCACCGTCCCTCAGACCTTTTGGGGGGGGGACTATATTTTTGGGGGGGTAAATATGAACGAATTCCTATGCCCCACAAATAACCCAGAGATGCATTTTAAATAAAAGCACACATTCTACTCATGTAAAAACACGCTGATTCCTGGACCATCTGCGGGCCGGATTTAGGTGATTGGGCCGGATCTGCCTACCCATGCATTGCCAGTTGGTTTAATCCGGCCCTTGTGGCAGTTTACTGTATTTCCTAGGGTAAAATCCTAAAAAAAACACCTCAACAACTTCAATCCTAAAAGCTCGACAACTCCAACCCCCCCCCCAAAAAAGCTCAACATCTTCAATCTTAAAAAAAGCTCAACTTTGGTTGGCCCTTTGGTTGACCCCCACGGCCCTTCACTTCATCAAATCTGGCCCTCTTTGAAAAAAAGTTTGGACACCACTGCATTACAGTTTCAACTGAGTTGGCTACAACCCTTAAAAGTGTTCCCCCTCCCCTCTTCTCCAGTGAAAGCAGAGGGTTGCAGAAGCATCAGAGGAATCTAGGACAGCATCATCCTGTTCTCACAGTGGCCAAACAGAGAGCAGGAGCAGAGCACAAGAAGAGCACTCTTTCCCCTCGCGTGATTTCCAGCAACTTGGTTTTCGGGGCTGCTGATGAAATGCCTTACCGAAGGTGCAATCTTAAAGCAGAATCACCCAGTTGCAACCCGCTGGCAACCGTGCACAACCGCGCACTCTCAGCGGCGAAGCATCCGCTTTGCAGCGCAGAAGATCCCGAGTTCAAGCAGGCTGGGGGGGAGAGGGCACCCCTCGCGCCCGGGAGACCCTGGAGAGCCGCTGGCAGCCAGTGCAGTCAATACTGCGCTAGATGGACCTGCGCAAGGCGGCGACCCGGCAGCCCTAAACACCTGTGCGCCCTCCGGCCCCACAACTGGAGGCTAACCCCCCCCCCCCAAAAAAGCCCTCGGTCGCCGCGCATGCCCATAGCAAGCCACGGAAATGCAAACGTGCCACACGCGCGCGCACACACACACACACACACACAGAGAGAGAGAGAGAGAGAGAGAGAGAGAGAGAGAGAGAAAGGCAGCCAAGGCCGGCGGTGCAGCGGGGTCGGTTTGCTAAGCTTGCTTGCAAATAGCTCCTCGTCGGCTCCTGTTGCAGACGCGGCGCGCGACTGCAAAAGGCGAGGCCTGAGGAAGCCATCCCACCCCCGGCATCTCTTCCTGCCCCCCTTCGACCGTCCCCTCCTACGGTGGAAAAGGGGCTCCTCCCTATTGCAAGGCGCTCCCCGACGCCACTCCGCACCCACATCTCCGTCCCGTCGGCTCTCTTGCAGCCTCCCGTCGGTTCCTTGCCCCCTTACCCCACAAGGCAGCGGGCCTCTCGGCGCGTGGGAGCGGCGGCTGCGCAGCGACGGCAGGGAACAAGGGCGCGCGCGCGCTCTCCACGTTGCTTTTTTTTTTTTTTTTGCTCCTCCGGCCCGAAGAAGGGAGAGCAGAGGGAGGGGAGAGCAGAGAAGAGGAGAGAAAAGGGGGCTTGGGAAGGGGTTGTGGCGCAAGGCACAAGGAGGCAGCTGCAAAGCCTCTGGATTGCCTGCCTTCCTCGCGCGCGGGAGAGCACCTTGGAGTCATTTCGACAGGGGGGGGGTCCGTTTTATTTAATGCATTCCCTGCCTCTCAGCGACGGCTCTCGGGAAGGTTGGAAAGCCGGCCTGCTCACGTGGCAGTTTACAAAAGACACAACAGGGTAATGTTGTTGTATCCTCAGGTCAATAGCTTGATGTCAGGGTTGTGGGGCTGGACTAGAGGACCTTTGGGGTCACTTCCAACTCTATTGGTTTCAGGCTCCAAGATCAGCAGCTGGTGGGATGAGAAGCCCCTGCATTTGGTCTCTAGTATGAATGCACGTCTGCACACATCTGGGAGCTGCACTGAGGTTCTGTGTAAGGTGCGCAGCCTGCCAGTCATATGATGAAGCACCTGGCAAGCTTTATTTTGAAACTGTTGGCCACAGTTTATGGGGCGCTCCTGTTGCTTTTCCAGTTTGTATCTTTAACCTGGAGGGCAAAGACGCTCTCTTGGCATCCAAATCAGTGGAGAAAAGCCTAATGCAGGATAAACAACTACCGGTAACAGCCTGCAGCAGGCAGAGAAAAGCTTCTGGCAATGCATAATTGTGGGAAAGGGGAATGAGAAGCCATAATCCTTGGAATGAAAATATGTGGCTCTTGCTTGATGTGGCAGCAATTGTCCTTGTGTCCTCCTGGCAACCTCCTAGATTGGTTTGGGTTTTTTAAGAACTCCTCAATTGGGGCTTAGATTATACCCTGAAACAAGAACTGGGCCTTCAGAGCATCTGCCAACCTTGGTGTCTCCAGGTATTCAGGACAATTAAATAAAACGCAGCATTTCTTCCTGCTCTTTATCTTTGGTTTGACCACACAGAAAAATATCTTGCAAAGTCTTTTTTATTTTTTACGTTGCAGCTTCACTGAGTTTACACTTAAATGGCTTAAGAAGAGGTGAAGTTGCATAGGATGGAGCTGTTACAGTTTAGAAATCTAACTATTCTAAGCAGAAGAGAGCGACCCTTTTCCCTGCTTACACTTCTGCTGCAAGTATCTTAAGTAAAGGCGAGTTGTATAGTTCAGTTGCAAGAGAATTGTGGTTAGTCCCAGCCAGTTTAGACAGACATGTGGCAATTTCACATGTTTAGGGAAATTCTGTAAGAAGGGGTGGAGAGGTCGAATTTTGATAAGAGGGCCTGTGGATGAAGGAGGAATGGCAGAGTCCAGAGAAGGCTTTATTGCTTGGTTTTAACAACTAGAAACTAGGCCCAAATCCATCCAAACAAGGCGGGGAATGGGGCCATGTTAAGCAACTAGTGCAGAGAAGGTTGGTTTGGTGCCGGGGTGGGAAAAATTAAAACACACGCAACCCAAGCCACAAAGTGTCATGCACTTTTAGACTCCACCTGCATTGCAGGAAACATCTGGAAGGGAGGTGGGTTAAGGTATCATTTTTTACTTGCTAAGTTCCGAAAGTGTTCAAGATGGTGTGGTACAGAGTCCTGGTGCTTTGCATGTGGGCTTGTGGGGGATGAGACGCTCTGTTATCAGGCTTTGCAGGGATCAAAAGAGCTGAAAATGTTACCTTGATGCCGCAGAGATCCAGTTGGTATCCTCCAGTTAATTGGGCATGAGTTGTTGTTGTTGTTTGTATACCAGCCTATACCCGCAGGTCTCAGGGTGGTTCATAAGATAAAGTCACAAAATAAAAACATAAAGTACAGAATAAAAACAAGAACAATCCAATAATCTCCCCTCCCACAACACATTTTAAAAGGGCATTGTATGTCAATCAGGCAAAGGCCTGGTTTAAAGAGAAACAGGTTTGCCTGGCACCTAAAGGTGTATAAGCAAGGCACCAGGTGAGCCTCTTTGGAGACAGCATGCCACAAACGGGGAGCCACTGCAGAAAAGGTCTGTTCTCATGTTGCCACCCCCTGGACCTCTTGTGGAGGAAGCCCATGAAGAATGGTATCAGAAGGTGATCTCAGGGTCTGGGTAGGTTCATATGGAAAGGCAGTCCAAGAAGAAGAAGAAGAAGAAGAGGAAGAAGTTTTGATTTTATATCCCGCTTTATCACTACCTGAAGGAGTCTCAAAGCGGCTAACATTCTCCTTTCCCTTCCTCCCTCACAACAAACACTCTGTGAGGTGAGTGGGGCTGAGAGACTTCAGAGAAGTGTGACTAGCCCAAGGTCACCCAGCAGCTGCATGTGGAGGAGTGGAGACACGAACCCGGTTCACCAGATTACGAGTCTACCGCTCTTAACCACTACACCACACTGGCTCTCTAGACAAGAGTCATGGATTAACACAGGAGAGACGCAGGTTGTAAAGGTTGTTCTCTGGGGTTAAGGGGCAGTGGGGAGGACCTCCATGAATAATAACATTAATTAATTAACATACTGCTTAATTCCCACTGTGGCTTTTATACAAGCATGAAACCAATTACAAAAATATACATAAGTACACTGAGCTTCTTGGGAGGGTGAGATAAAAATATATAATAAAACACTTTGCTTTGGTGGCCCCCAAATTCCGTGTTCCCCCCTCACCATGGAGCACTTGGAAATTGCTGAGGGTTTCGGCAGACAACTTTCTATTTTGTCTGCTCGCTGCATCAACTGTCATGCACTGAGCACAATGCTGCTGCTTTACTACATGCATCGAAGAGACTCTGAAGCAGGCATAGAATCAGAGAGTTGGAAGGGACCCTGAGGGTCACCGTAAGCCCCCCCCCCACAGTGCAGGAATATGCAGCTGTCCCGTATGGGGATCAAATATGCAACCTTGGCATCCTCTTCACCACTCTTTAATCAGCAGAGCTATCATACACACACAAGGTGGTGGTCTGCAGCCAGCTACATTTATTCGGTCAACCCATAAAAAGGCTGGCGCCGCTGTTTTGATAGACTATAGCATTTGTTGTTAGTCGCGACCCCATGGACCATAGCACGCCAGGCCAGGGGCGTACCCAGGATCAAAATTAGGGGGGGCAAGGGGTGGGAGGGGAGGGGCCACAGTGGGGATGTGGGCGGGGCTACGTGGCCTGCACCCTCCCAGCTCTTCCGAGGAGGCGGCCCCACGCGCCGGGAGTGAAGCTCCAGAGGCGCGCAGGGAACGTGAGCCTGTGGCTGCCTCCTCCGCTTACGCTCCCCGCTCCCGCTTAGCGCTCCTCCGCTTATGCTCCCCGCGCGCCTCTGGAGCTTCGTGCCGGGAGCGGGAGCCTGGGGCTGCCACGCTGCGCCCCTTAGCCTTTTGCTTCTAGGGGGGGCAATTGCCCCCTCCTGCCCCCCTGCCTACGCCCATGCGCCAGGCACTCCTGTCTTGCACTGCCTCCCGCAGTTTGGTCAAACTCATGTTCGTAGCTTCGAGAACACTGTCCAACCATCTCGTCCTCTGTCGTCCCCTTCTCCTTGTGCCCTCAATCTTTCCCAACATCGGGGTCTTTTCCAAGGATTCTTCTCTTCTCATGAGGTGGCCAAAGTACTGGAGCCTCAGCTTCATGATCTGTCCTTCCAGTGAGCACTCAGGGCTGATTTCCTTCAGAATGGAGAGGTTTGATCTTCTTGCAGTCCATGGGACTCTCAAGAGTCTCCTCCAGCACCATAATTCAAAAGCATCAATTCTTCGGCGATCAGCCTTCTTTATGGTCCAGCTCTCACTTCCATACATCACTACTGGGAAAATCATAGCTTTAACTAAACGGACCTTTGTCGGCAAGTGATGTCTCTGCTTTTTAAGATGCTGTCTAGGTTTGTCATTGCTTTTCTCCCAAGAAGCAGGCGTCTTTTAATTTTGTGACTGCTGTCACCATCTGCAGAGATCAAGGAGACCAAGAAAGTAAAATCTCTCACTGCCTCCATAGCATGGGTAGGCAAACTAAGGCCCGGAGGCCAGATCTGGGCCAATCACCTTCTAAATCCGGCCCGTGGACAGTCCGGGAATCAGCGTGTTTTTACATGAGTAGAATGTGTCCTTTTATTTAAAATGCATATCTGAGTTATTTATGGGGCCTGCTTGGTCTTTTTAAATGAGTAGCATGTGTGCTCTTATTTAAAATGGATCTCTGGATTATTTGTGGGCATAATAATTCGTTCATTTCCCCCCTCCCCAAGGTCTGAGGGATAGTGGACTGCCCCCCTGCTGAAAAAGTTTGCTGACCCCTGGACTATAACAAGAGGAAGCTCAGAAGTTGGATGTGCAAAAGGGAACTGCAAAAAAAATGTTATCATGCGGAGTGCTCCTGGTCAGGAGTTTCAGACAGTCAGTTCCATTTCCCCTCCACATGTCCTCTTCCACAAGAGTCAGCCAGCATTCCAAGATGAACGCTCAGGCTCTGGTGGTCTCGGTTCCCCCCACAAAAAGATTTAATGTACTTCTGGATACCTTGGATTCCCCCCCCCCCATCTGCTGACACTTCCCCTTGCGGGTGGTGCTATTTTAGCTCCCAAAGGGCCGCACATTTGGAGCATGACTTTGCTATTCAAATACATCATGCACAAAAATATCCAACTGAAAGCCGCATTGCTCTTCCTGGAAGGTCTGCAGGCATCGGCTTTCTCTCCTTGCCTATTTTTACGCTTTTTTTTTATTACAGTGGTACCCCGCAAGACGAATGCCTCGTGCAACGAAAAACTCGCAAGAGTAAAGCGTTTTGCGTTGCACAAAGCGTCTCGCAAGACGAAGTTTACTATGGCTGCGCTTCGCAAGAATAATAGGAACACATTAATTAAATGGGTAGACCGGGTAAATGGTAAACTGCGCTTTGCAAGATGAAATTTTTGCTATGCAAAGCGACTCGACTCTTGCGAGGTACCACTGTACATTTGCACCCCCACTCCCACCTTTCTTCCATTGTGGAACCCAAGGGAGCAGGCACACACTCAGGGGTCCCAGGTACAAAACTCTGGCATCTCCAGGGAGGGCTGTGAATGTTCCCTCGCCCGAAACCCTGGAGCGGCGCTACCAGTTAGTGCGGGCAAAACGTGCGCCACTGGTCTGACTTGGGATAGGGCAGCTTCCTACATTCCTAAGGTACAGAGAATAAGTCGGCATGAAGAGTTCACCACCTGTCATTCCCACAATCTTTTACAATCCCCATAATGATATTATTTATGCATTTTCAAATTAAATTTATATGCCACCCTTCACCCAAAGAGCACCAGGGTGTGTGTGCGTGTGTTACAGTATACTGTTAATGGACGCCTGACTCCCATCCTTCCCAGTCAGGATGGCCAGGAATCAAGGATGATAGGAATTGTAGTCCAGAAGCACCTCATTACACTAGACATCCTGTCTGAGGCAGAAAAGCCAGGCAAAGGCAACCAAGGGTGGTAGGGAGAAGTGGCTGGAGCAGGTGGCACTGTCTCTAAAATCCAAAAAATGCCAAAATGGGCAAAAATAAGTTGGTAATTCTTGTTGCCGAAACTCCACCCTCGAAAAGCTCCCCAGAGGCAGACCTACATTGGGGCAGGGGGCTGATAAGCTTGAACTGTTATGGGGACCCCTTTGCAAGCAGCAACAAGGTCTGAGTAACCACTGTTATCTTCTTCAAAGGGGTTGTTCCACAACAGATCACACTTTCAAAAAAACACTTAACTGCTACAGCTCAGATTTTTATTAAAATTGCTGTACTGTACTACTAGATTATTTCAAGGTCAATGATGCAAATTTAAAATTCCTATTCCTTACTGTTTTCGAGTTATGAGGAGGGGATAAAAATTAGGGAGATGCATCATAGAATGATGAAATTGAGTCTACAAGAGCGTCCCTCCCCTTTTAAAGCAATGTGGACGAAAATCGCTTCTGGGGCCCCTCTAGGATTAGGGGCCATGAAGTTTAAAGGGCATCATTCCTGCATTGTAGGGGGTTGGATTAAATGACGCTTGGGGTCCCTTCCAGCTCTACAATTCCGTAATTCTAATAGCAGATCCACTCTTGCTGGGTGCCTTTGAAGTCCTGTCCCCCACCCCACCCCCCTTGCACAGCCTGACATGGACACACTGGTCTTGGGCACTCCGGCGGAGGACCCCCTCCCCACCAAAGACGGGGAATGAATGGGACCGTGCAAGATAACGCGGAGCAGTAAGATGCGCCGGGGGGGGGGGGCCGCTGCACCCTGGCCGCACCCGCCGTCGCCAGCAGGGCCCGGCGCCGCTCGCTGGCCGCCAGCCGGGGGGAGGGGTCCGGCGGCTCCGTGCGGTCGCGGCGGAGCCGGAGCTGCTTCTGCTGCAACATAGCAGGGGCGGCAGCAAGGGAAGCAGCAGCAGCAGCAGGCGCGGCCGGGGGCGGAAGTCCTTTGTTGCTGCAGCCGGAGAAGGCGGCCGCGGCGCCGGGAGAGCAGCTGGCTGCCCTTCGAGCCCCCGCGCGGCTCGCCTGCCTTGTTCTCCCGGATTCCCCCCCCCCCCGCGCGCGCGCATTCTGCATGCCTGCATCGGCCTCGGGTAAGTGGGGCGCGGGGGGCAACCACGGCGGCGCGGCGCTCGCTTCCCCGGTTAGAACTTGCGCAGGCCGCGGGAGTAGAGAGCCTTCCTCGGTGGCGCAGCGCCGGAGCGAGGCGCGTTGCAGCCGGGGCGAGGCCTCGGGCCTGGGGGAAGCCGAGCGCAGCGCGATCGCGGAAGGGCAGCGCCCGATCGCAGACGGAGAAGCGCGCTCGGGCAGCCGCCCCTGCGTGCGCCTGTTTGGAGAGGCTGGTTCCGTCCTCGTCTCTCTCTCTCTTTCCTGCGCGCGCTCCGGAGAGGGAAAGGCGGCGCTAGCTGGCACGCCCGGCCTTGGATGCATCGGGGCTTCCCGGCCGAGGCCTCTGGGGCTGCTTCCCCGCCCTGCCCCGCTGGAGCCATGTGGCTTGCGTCCTGCGCCGCCATCGGCGCTCTCCTTGAGGGAGAGGGCGAGAGGCGAGGCGGCAGGGCGCCCCTGGCGGCATAGCTCCCTCTGCTGCGCGGAGGGTCGGCAAAACTTGGGTCCGGGGATCGGGAGCGGCGGGGGAGATCGAGGCAATGCCGTGGATCCGGGAGATCCAACTGCTCTCTTAAAGCCGAGGTCCCACGGACATTTCGTCCGGCGCTGGTAACTTTTCATACCAAGTGGGCCGCAAAAGTACTTGGGCACGAACCCCGGACCGGGTGGTGGGTGACGAAGCTATAATTGGACACACACACACACACACAGCCCTCATGCTGCCTTCCCAAAGAAGGAGGCATGAGGCTCTGGCAGGATCCTAGAGCCCTCCTACTTCCTTCCCCAAGCTGGGAAAATGCGAACTAGGCTTTGGGAAGATGGGCACGTCCTTCCCAATGCGCAGAGCCTGGCTTACCTGGTTTTGGGAAGGCAGTGCAAGGGCTGGGGCAAGGCATCAGATGTTGCTGAAGGCCACCAAAACATTGAGGACTGCTGGACCCCCCCTGATCTAGACGCTTGTCCTGCTTTGGTGAATGTGCAAGGTCTGCAGTTCACAAGTCACAGTTCCCGTCCCCACTCTTGGAATCATTGAATTATAGAGTTGGAAGGGATCCTGAGGATCATCTAGGCCAACCCCTTGCGATGCAGGAATAGGCAGCTGTCCCATGTGGGGATTGAACCTGCAACCTTAGCATTATCAGCACCACACTCTAACCAAGCTATCCAGGCTCTGAATATGGCCTACCTTAAAAACCATGGCCCTTTAGGATACTGTACTCTGCTGGGGGAGGGGGAATACTCCTTGAACTGCTTTCTTCTCACTTTGCTACAAACTGCCCTGAGATTTGTGGTTGTAGATTTATAGGTATGTTTCTGCTCTACCCCACGCTCTGTTTCTTTCAAATTTGATTGAAACTGTCAAGCCCAAGGGGTGCTGAGGCTTATCGGCTGTCAAAGGTAACTTTGGTTTGGTTTGGTTTTTTATGTTCCTATGGCAGCAGTGCAAGATGGGAAGTTCAGAATGTATAAAATCTGTTCTCAAGTGTCTGCAACCTCTGAAAAAAGGGGCACTTAGGAAAGGACACCCCTTCTTCCAGGTGTGCTCTTATACTAAAGCCTCATACTTTAGTGGTGGAACACATGCCATGCATGCAGACGGTCTCAGGTTCAATCCAGTACTCAAAAATTGCCAGGCACGTTTTGCACATGGCTATTGGCCACCTGCAACCAACTGAAGGTGCCCGGGTGCCAGGATGTCGCCTGACATCTCTACCATCTGGAGTTGCATGCCTGGGGATCCTTGGATCCTGACTGTTTGCACACACTAGCAACACATCCTGTAGAATTCTACCTGCTATATTTTTTATCTGCACAAACAGAATGAATTTCAGGAACCAAAAAGTCTCATTGAAAAGTGAGACTTTCAAGCTGTCTGCCCCCAAAATGGCAACTAGGCATTCCATTTGGTGACTGTAACCCTGGTTTAAGGAGCACCTAGATTATATATTTGAGTTTCTAACACTGGTTCAGTTCTTCCCTAGCATCACCAGTTAAAACCAGTACTCGGCTATTTGGATGGATAGTCTAATGCAGGCGTCGGCAACGTTTTCCGGCTGTGGGCCGGAGCATTCCCACGGACTATCGTCCATGGGCCGGACATGCGCAGAAGCGATTTCTGGCGCACTGCCCATGTCCGGGGGGCCGGAAACGGCTTCTGCGCATGTCCGCAGCGCCGGAAATCACTTCTGCAGCTGCGCAGGCGCGATTTACAGTGTTGGCGCAGGCGCCATTTCCGGCACCGCTCGGCAAGTAGCCGTGCCGCACTGTGCCAGTTTAGCGCAGCAGGCGGGGGACTTGCCAAGCGGGCGGCTCGGTGCCTGGTGACTGGGCGGCTCGTGGGCTGTATACGGCCTATGGGCCGGAGGTTGCCGATGTATGGTCTAATGTGCCATAAGGTTACTTCTTGTGTCCATCCATGTATTTTTCACAGGCCCCTTGTTCAGAATAGTATTGCGCTGACTTGGTCGCCTGTGGTGAGCAGGAGTTTTCTGCAGGCGACCAGACACGGAAGTTTTTTCATGGTCTTATTCTCAACAATGCAGGAGCAGAATCCAACATTGTGAGAAATCTTAGGGTCACAGGAAGCTTCCTCCTATAGAGCCAGACCCAGGGTCCATCTAGCTTAATATTGTCTACACTTAGTGGCAGCAACTGTCTAGGGTTCAAAGCAGGACTGCTGCCCTGCTCTGTCTGGAGATGCCTGGGATTGACCCAGGACACTTTTGCATGCTAAAAGTGTACCACTGAACGTTACCAGACTCCATGCATCTATGGTTAAAGTAATTATCTGGAACCGCCATCGGACGTGACACTGACAAGAAAACTTCACCCTCTGCATTGTGGTAGATTTCCCCATGCATTATTTCCTGTCACCTCCCTATTGGGAGAACTGATCCTTGGGATCTAAGGAAGCCTTGCACAGTTGGGCCAGACCTTTTATTTAGTAAGACCAGCTGAGATAGTGCAAAATAAAGAGCCAGCCTTTGAGTTGTTCAGGGCTCTTGGACAGGCTTGATGTTGGAACACAGCCATGGGGTTGGGGGAAGAGAAAAGCTGCCTTGATTCTTAAGCCACAAAAACCTGCATTTGATCAGATTCCACTGGGCTCCATCTCAAGTGCAGCGCAGGAGGAGAGATTGGTCTTGCAATGCAGTTCTTGCCTGTCTGCTCACTACTCTCCCTGAGTTCAGTGGTTCTTGCTCCCATGCCTAATAGGATTGCAGGCAGCGCAGGCATGCACCAGCTTGCTCTGATAATTGAATGAGCTCTCCTGGGTGCTGCGTAGGTTTCAGGCTGCGCTTAGCAACACGGGGACAAAGACAAGCCGGGGTTGTGTAGTGATTAGAATGTCAGGCAGGCTAGGACCTGCGAGAATGGGGTTCAAATCCACACTCAGACATGAAGCTCACTGGGCGACTTTGGCGCAGGCACTGTCTCTCAGCCTAACCTACCTCGCAGGGTTGTTGTAGTGGCAGGGGATGGGGTTGGAAAAGAACCAAGTAGGCCATCTTGAACTCATCGGAGGAAAGGTGGGGTAATTTGCACAGAAGGCACTTTGGTAGCCAGTCCTCAATGTTTTAAAATGCCTTCAGCGAGGTGGGCATGAAACACGCTGGACTAGTAACTTGGGAAGATCAGTATCCTCTGCAGTGGCTGGCAATGGCTCTCCAGGATTGCAAGCAAGAGCTTTCTCCAGCCTTATCAGGAGACGCCAGGGATTGAAGCTGGGACCTTCCGCATGCAAGGCATGTGCTCTGCCCCTGAGCTACGGGGAAGAAATCAGGGGGCTCCAGGAGTCTGCAGTTGAGGGGTGAGCCTCAGCAGGTTCCCCGTCATGCTGCCCCTGCCGAAAAGCAAACTACTTTTTGGCTGCAAGAATGAAATGTTTCCCCCCTTCTTAATCCTGCGGCTCAGAAGTTTGGGAATGACATTCCTCTCGACACAACCGAGCCCCCATTACCCAGGCCTCCCCAGTCACAGAAAATCAGTATCTCTCTTTGCAGAATTACTCTTGGCTTAATTTGCTCAGAAACATTCTGTTAGTTGGCCTCCAACCAACAAATATTTGTTTTTTATTTTTGTCCCTTTCGGGCAGCGCAAGCCTGGGAAACCTCCTCTCTCAGTGCTGCCTTAGTGCATTCAGCCAGCCGGAGCCGTGACGCTTAGGGAATTGTGCAAATACTGTGGCGGAATTTCTTCTTCTTCATTTCAAAGAAACGCTCTTCTTGCATTAGCGGGTGGAGAGGTGGGCGGATGGGAATGGAGGACAAGTTGCAGAAGCAGGAAGCCAGCGTATGCCTGCCCGGCTGATAGATAACTTGCGAGAAGACCGCTTTGCATCTCCCTGTTAAGTTTCTCGGAGGCAGAATCTGTTCCCCCCCTGCATGCTTTCTCACCGCATTTTGTGTGTGGGTGCTTTTGCCCATTGCTGCTCCGCCGACTGTTTGTTGCAAACCAATATAGCCGGTGATGTCATGAGCGGCATGTGGACTGGAGCTCTCGCTGCTTAGGCAACCGCTCCTGCGGAAGGGAAAACAGGAGGAGATGCTGGGAGTCTTCCTTGGCTTGGAAGGCATTGCTCGCCTCTGCTGCATTTCCTGCGTTAAGGCCCCCCCTCTCCGCCCCCTTTGCAGTTTATTTCAAGTTTATTAATTTTTCCAGTGCTCTATAGCAGAAGCCTCACGGTCGGGGAAGGAGCGACGCCGCAGCTACGACTGGCTCACAGTTGTTAGGAGGGTGTCGGAAGGATGCGGAAAGGATGGTGATAACAAAGTTTAGGAAGCGAGTCGGGTGAAGCGAAGCTGCAGGAATTGGGTAGGTTTGGTGGCTCAGCTCGGGGAAGGGTGCACCGGCAGAGCACCCGTCAACTTTGCATGACGTAGATTCCAAATTTCAGGATCGGGAGAGAGAGACTCCTGCTTGAAGAGCTGCTGCTGGTCAGTGTATACATAATGCTCCAGACAAACCGATAGTCTGGCTTGGTATAAGGCAGTTCCTTGCATTCCTCAAGCCATGCCAGCACCTGTGGCAAGAGGCATGTTGTCCTCCTAAGCCACCCACCCAGAGCTCCTCTTTTTCTCTTCTTCTGACACAGGCTGTCCTCTAGGAGGTTCGAGATGTTGTGTGGATGTTGGTTGACACATGAAGCATCCTGCGTTGGTTTGAGGAGGGATGCCGAGCTTGCTGTAGCATTGTGGTCAAGGGCAGAAGTGGCACCAAGCAGGCGTGTTGATCTTCCCGTGGGTCTTGTTTGTCTGTAAGGATGTAAAAGCAGTTGTGGGGTGGGAGGGGAGGAAGAGTTGGGTTGGCATGGGGCAGCAGCCCTTTCCTCTCGCCTTGCATTCCTGATCGAAATGCCTTGCCCCCGGACATCCAGCTTGCAGATACAGGAACATGCATTTTTCTTTTTCTTCGCACCTTTGGAGGAATGCTTTAGACCAGGGGTCAGCAAACATTTTCAGCAGGGGCTGGTCCACTGACCCTCAGACCTTGTGGGGGGCTGGACTATATGTTGGGGGGGGGAATGAACAAATTCCTATGCCCCACAAATAACCCAGAGATGCATTTTAAATAAAAGCACACATCCTACTCATGTAAAAACTCCAGGCAGGCCCCACAAATAACCCAGAGATGGCATTTTAAATAAAAGAACACATTCTACTCATGTAAAAACACGCTGATTCCTGGACCGTCCGTGGGCCAGATTGAGAAGCTGATTGGGCTGGATCTGGCCCCCGGGCCTGAGTTTGCTTACCCATGCTTTAGACGAGGAAAGCAGTGTGGAAGAAAAGAGTTAAACGCGCACAGGCTCCCTCTTGCTACTGCCCTGATTGGGATCGGTGCCTCCCTATTCCTGGCAGCTGCTTTTGAGCTTTCTGGAAATTTGACCAGGGATCTTCCGTGTCTCCTTTGGCCCTAAAAGCCTGAGCGTCTGTGATTAGACTCTGGCCCCAGCCACAAACTCGTTATATGTGGCTTTTTGCCTGTTAGCCTCAGTCCATTACACTCACCCACCTCTTAACCCCCCTTCACAGATCCCTCAATGTGTTTTAAAGATTACAAGACAGGAACACGACACATTATTCAGGAGGTTGTGGACTCTCCTTCATTGGAGGTTTTTAAGCAGATATTGGGGGTGCTTCAGTTGAAATGCCTGCATTGCAGGGGGTTGGACTAGATGACCCTCAGGGTCCCTTCCAACTCTACAATTCTGTGATTCTATGATCCCCGAACATAAATGGGAGATTTTGTGTGGGAATGGATGAGCAACGTGCAGCTAAAGTGCCTCGTCGTTTGCACCCCACAGAGACCTAGGTTCATTTTCCCATTGAGCTACGGAGCTTCCTTGGGCCATTATTTTATCTTAATTATTCTTCTTAATTAATTGACATAGGAATACCCTTTTTAAATATGTCTAGAGGAGGTTGACAGACACCACCATAGGCAGGGCCGTCTCAAGCAGGTCGGGCGCCCTGGCGCTGAGGCGCGGAGATCGCTCTGGCGCCCTCGCAGCGCGGATTCTGCACGGCTTCGCCGCGAGCGCCGGGCCAGCGCCCCACGCCACCGGGACTACACCTAGAGCCGTGCCTGACCATAGGAACAGCTAGAAGCCGTTCTCAAAAACAGTACAAAAACAACTGGGAAAGGTACAAAATGAACATCTAAGGCAGAGACTTTTTTCATTCATCTGGAAAAGCTCGTTGAAACAACAACAACAAAAACGTCTTTGGTTGTTTTTGGAAAGTACAGAGAGTGGGAACCTGTTTTATCTCAATAGGAATGCTGTTCAGGGACACCCTTACTGAAGGCTCTGCTGCAAGTTCCCATTCAGTCTTCCTCAGCCTAACCTTCCTTACAGGGTTGTTGTGATAATAATAATAAAAAGAAATTCCACCATTCTCATGGTGCACTGTCCTGCGTGTGTGTGAATGAATGAATTTATTAATACGGTCGCAGACCAGCGTCAACGCGCACAATATCACAGATCATAAAACATATCAAAAATACAAAGGACAGTATGAATATAGCAAGGATTTAAATTTAAAAATTAAAATTAATTATTAGCTAGCTACCCCCTGTAGTTAACATTTAGGGGTTTGATCATTATGGGATACCACTTGCTTCCTGCGATTGATTGCAGACACACAGAATTTGGCTACATTTAATGTAGTCTTGGGATTCTTGTCCTCTAGCAGTAGTGTGTGTGTGTGTGTGTGTGTGTGTAAATTGTAAAAGTGATGGCAATGTTTCTCTTGCACACCTCATAGAAGAATATACCTTATGAACAATTGCAACTTAGGATTTTCCAATGTATTGGAAGCCATTGGTATCTCGCTGAAAAGGCATACGTCTGCGGTTAACTCAGGCTAGAGATAAAAGAAGGCAGGGGAGATAAGTATCCAGTTTGGAAGAGAGTTTGTTTTGGCTGCAGGAAACCCTGCTCATATCCCCACTCAGCCATGAAGCTCCGCTGAGCGGTTTCCCTGCCCATCTGTCTTCCTGTCCTTCTCCCTCCCTCTTATTTCCTGCCTGCCTTCTTGTGAGAATGAAATGAGGCAACCTCCATGAAAAGCCGCTCTGAACTCTTTGGAGGAAGATTGGGATACGGATATTTGCAAAAAAAGGAAACACTGTTTGCTACCACCCCCTAGTTTGCTAGTTTACTTAAACAGATCTCCATCGTGTTGTATTCGTTGCTCTAATGGATGGTGGCAATTTGCTCCATATGTTGGGCTGCTGTTGACGTATGTGAACTGGCACCTGGTTTACTGAGGCTAGAGAACCATCTCCCTGCCGCCCAAGAGGAAAGCTTTTGTAAACTGGATTAATGCTGAGTATGCATTTGCTTCTGTTGAAACTGCTGTCTTGCACGAAGTCAGGCCACAGGTCTGCTGGGCTCACTTTTGTCTACACTGGCTGGCAGCAGCAGCAGCTCTCCAGGGCTTCTGATGGAGGAGCTCTCCCAATCCTTCCTGGAGATGCTGGGGATTGAACTTGGAACCTTCTGCATGCCAAGCAGATGAACAACCTGTTTGTCGCATAGAGCCCCTATCTAGACTTTTTAAGCAGAGGTTGGGTGGACATCTATCATGAATGCTTTAGGTGAGATTCCTGCACTGCAGGTCGTTGGACTATCAGGGGTGCTAAACCTGTGGCCTTCCAGATGTTCTTGGACTACACCTCCCATCACCCCTCATCACTGGCTGTGCTGTCCGGGGCTGATGGATGTTGTAGTCCAGAAACATCTAGAGGGTCGCAAGTAGTGCACCCCTAGACTAGATGATTCTTGGGGTTCCTTCCAATTCTACAATTCTGTGATTCTATCATTCCTGCTCTTTTAATTCTTTTAGCTAGTGTTAGTATATTGATGATTGCTGTGCTTTTGACTCTATAGAGATTCCTTTTGTAAATAGACTATTTCTGCATTGCGTGGCAAGTAACAACAACAACAACAACAATATGCAGACTTGTAACCTCTGTGGATCCATTTGCCAGGCCTCATGAAAGGCCCTTCTCAGCCGTCCTGTTTTGCAACAGCGACGTCTCTCTCATTATTAGGAATCCAGCATATTTGCCGTAGCTCTGTCCCACTTCTGGCAGCAAGCCTGCCTATTTTTGGAGACTATGGAGAGATCGCATTGTGGTACGGTGGAGCTCCAGCCTCTCAGTAACAAACTCCTCGCATGCTTGTTTGGCAGAGCTTGGGTTGGGGGGAATGTGAAAGCTGGCAAATGGTTTTCTTTAGCAAAAAGGGCTAAGGACCGCAACGCAGAAGTAAAGTTGCCCCTTCTCCTAATCACAATTAGGAACACCCCGCCAGGATCATATTCTCTTTCCCTGCCCCCTTCAGCAAATTTGCTCTTCTTTGCATTATCAGAGAGAACATGACGTGTGCATTTATCTTAATTCTAACCAAGTTCTATTCGTGGCTACAAACCTGCATGTTTTGCTAACCATAGTTAGCTCTGCAAGGGGAAGGCGAGGAGGGTGCACATGAGAGGGGGAAAGCAGGACATGATCCTGTGAACATGAAGAGGGAGAAGCAAGCTGCTGGAGCACTTGGGATCGCCTTGCTATGCTTAGGAATTTCCTTAACGAAACCGGTATTTTTCCATGAGCCTTTAGAAAGCACGTCTTCACTGTTTGCAGCCCATGATGGTTTTAGCAAACTGTTTCTAATATGTCCTAAGATGAGCATGGTCAAACGGGCACAGAGAATGGGAAAATCCTAAATGAGACATGGATTCGTTTTCACCACCGTCCCAAACAAGGACAAAATATGTTGGTGGTTGTTGACATCCATATGTCCCGGAAGATAGTAGAGCAGTGATGGCTAAACTTGGCCCACCAGCTGTTTGGGGACTATAACTCCCATCATCCCTAGCAAACAGGACCAGTGGTCAGGGATGATGGGAATTGTAGTCCCAAAAGAGCTGGAGGGCCAAGTTTGGCCATCACTGTAGTAGAGGAATGTGCCTTTGGGGTAAGGGTCACCCATGATTGCTAGATGCACCCTAGCCTAGGGGCTCATTTAGACAGTAGCATCTGTTGCTTCTGGCTCAGTTCCATAATGGACAAATGAATGTGCAGGAAGCTGCTATGGGAAGAGTCAATTATCACCCCAACACACCCACAGAGAGAGAGAGAGAGAGAGAGAGAGAGAGAGAGAGAGAGAGAGAGAGAGAGAGACTCTAGGTGATTTTGATGGGCAAGCACTAGATCAGTTTCATCATTACTGTAATGTTCTTGACACCCCCACCCCCCCAAATATTGGAATGGTTGAATGACCCTATAGCATTTCTCAGCCAAGCAGCAAAGCCAAATCACATTTCCAAGTGTCTGCTGTTAACAGAAGCTGAAACATATTGCGCGCACTGCAAATGCAGCACATGTGGCCTTTCTGCAATGTGCAGAGCTGAAGTAACAACCATCGTCCTAAAATATCGTACAGTGCGGTTTGGAGATTCCACCATGGAGAATTGAGTCTCCCCCCCCCCATCCTTTTAAAGCCCTCACAGCTGAAAACTTGGTACTTTTTTGTCACATGACAGGGGAGCGGCAATGGTATGAGTTGATTAAAACCAAAATGCAGCCCGCTTAGCAAGAAAAACAGGATGGCTACAAATCTCTGCAATGTGCTTTTTGAGTAGTTGAGCACACCTGCCCTGGGCTGCATTGGGGCAAGAGTTTCACCACAGCTTTACTGCTTATATTACCTCAGGAAGTGGCCCCTGTTTCTCTAGAACAGTGTTTCCCAACCTTGGTGCCTCCAGATGTTTTGGAACTACAACTCCCATCATCCCTAGCTAGCAAGACCAGTGGTCAGGAATGATGGGAATTGTAGTCCGAAAACATCTGGAGGCACTAGGTTGGGAAACACTGCTCTAGAAGCTGTGCATTAATGGAAGCCCATCAGCTCCTGTGACAAGTAACCAGGATGAGGCCTTGGGATTGGACCAGCCAGCCAGAATACTAGAAGCCAGGTCTTTTTGACTTGCATAATTAGCACAGCATAATATCTTGCCTGCTTCACTCCAGTTCCCGCTGCAGCACATAATACCCTTTTGCTGTAATTCTGAAGACAATTCCTTGGAAACAAGAGCATGGCAAGATGTTCTTCCTAGGGTCCTGCAGCATGGTGCTTTTAGACACTGCATTGCCCTTGGACCTTCTGCTTCGTGCTCTGCCCCTCCTGATTTTATTTTATTTTAATTACATATTGGCAGTGGCTGGCAGGATGGATGGATTTTATTTAGATGACTGAAATTAATAAGGAAAAAAAGGCTGATTTAAATCATTCAGCTGTTTTGCAGCAGTGTCCATGGTGTTTTCGAAGGCTTCAAAATAATTCCCCAGGTCTAAAACAGCTGGGGACCTGTGCATTACTCATACAGGTAGACCACAAATCTTGCCTTCTAAGACTACTGAAGACTCCCAGGAATCATAGAATCATAGAGTTGGAAGAGACCACAAGGGCCATCCAGTCTAACCCCCTGCCAAGCAGGAAACACCATCAAAGCATTCTTGACATATGCCTGTCAAGCCTCTGCTTAAAGACCTCCAAAGAAGGAGACTCCACCACACTCCTTGGTAGCAAATTCCACTGCCGAACAGCTCTTACTGTCAGGCAGTGGAATTTGCTACCAAGGAGTGTGGTACCAGGAGCCAGCTAGAAAACTTGCTACCAGGAGCCAGCTAGAGAAAACTTGAGGAGAGGGTGGGCAAACATTCAAGAAAGGAGGAGCTTCTGGCCACTTTTTTTCCTTTATCTCTTATTATCTTCCAGGGGCTAATTTCCCCTGGAACATACCCCTCCCAACTCATTGGAAAGGTTAGTTGCTGAGCTGTGCCAAAGAAGCATCTGCTTCTCTCTGAGACCTTGTGAGACCTGAGCACACACTCCGGCTTCTCTGTGCGGTAGCTTGAAATCCCGTGCCGCCAGCCTTCAGGGGGGAAATCTCAACAAGCTGAGCTCCACTAGGCATGGATACTTTTCACACAGCATGTGCAATGTGTCACCAGGCTCTTAAGGCACGTTGATTTCAATGAAGCTTTTTCTCCCGCCTAGGATTTCTAGGATCACAGCCTACCCTCTCCAGCTCCTGCAAGTATTTTTATTCATTTAATCTTCCTACTTTTATATCCCACCTTTCTGTCATGGAACCCAAGTTGGCCTACAGGTGGGCCCCACATAGGCACAGATGCCTGCTTGCTTATTACCCTGGGTAGAGGCAGAGAAGCCAGTGAGTAAACCCAGTGAGTAACACACACACTTACAACACAGATTCCCCGAGGTCTCCTGTACCTCTCATTTGGCTCCAGAAGCTTATCAAAATGCATTCCTCCTTGGCTAGTATGGTAATCAGTTAGGGCATGGATAACCAACAAAGATGTTGCTGGACTACAACTCCCATCATCCCTGGCCATTTGGCATGCTGGCTGGGGCTAACGGGAGATGGAGTCCAACAGAAGCACCGGAAGGGTACCATGATGTGGTCCATGAACGTGTCCAGAAGAGGCCAACCAAAATGGTCAAGGGCCTGGAAACGATGCCTTATGAGGAACGGCTTAGGGAGCTGGGTATGTTTAGCCTGGAGAAGAGAAGGTTAAGGGGTGATATGATAGCCATGTTCAAATATATGAAAGGATGTCATATAGAGGAGGGAGAAAGGTTGTTTTCTGCTGCTCCAGAGAAGCGGACACGGAGCAATGGATTCAAACTACAAGAAAGAAGATTCCACCAAACATTAGGAAGAACTTCCTGACAGTAAGAGCTGTTTGGCAGTGGAATTTGCTGCCAAGGAGTGTGGTGGAGTCTCCTTCTTTGGAGGTCTTTAAGCAGAGGCTTGAAGAGGCATATGTCAAGAATGCTTTGATGGTGTTTCCTGCTTGGCAGGGGGTTGGACTGGATGGCCCTTGTGGTCTCTTCCAACTCTATGATTCTATGTTGGCCATTCCTTGGTTAGGATCATGAGGTAGTGGGGCTCTTCTTGTTTCAGTTGTAAAAACCTAGCTGATAACTATATATTTATTTTCTCTCCTCCTCCCTTTTCCTCTTGTTTGCACAGGCCTGTGATTCCGGCGCAAGATGGCAAGGACCAGCCACAGCAGCTATGTCCTCCAGCAGCTCAACAACCAAAGAGAGTGGGGTTTCCTCTGCGACTGCTGCATTGCGATTGACGACATCTACTTCCAGGCGCACAAAGCCGTCCTTGCCGCCTGCAGCTCTTATTTCAGGATGTTTTTCATGAGCCAGCAGCACAGCACGGCACAGCTGAACCTCAGCAACATGAAGATCACGGCTGAGTGCTTTGATCTCATTTTGCAGTTCATGTACCTGGGGAAAATCGCCACGGCCCCCAATAACTTTGAGCAGTTCAAGGTGGCCATGAACTCACTGCAGCTGTACAATGTGCCAGAATGTCTGGAAGATATACAGGACACAAACTCCTCGGGTCTGGGGTGCTCCTCTTCCGCTTCCAGCACCCAAAATAGCAAAATGGTCTTTGGCGTGCGGATGTACGAAGAGACGCTGGCCCGAAGCGGGAGCGAAACGAGCAGGTGCGTCGCTGAGCCGCCAAGTTCAACGGTGAGCACATCCCAGAGCAGGGAGGTCAGCGACGAAGCTCTGCAGCTCAGCAGCTTATCCGAGCAGCCGTTGGAGATCTGCAAAGGGAGTGCTGCGCGCAAGGCCAAAGACCGAGTGTCCATATCGCGCCGCTTTGGGAGGAGCTTCACCTGCGACGGCTGCGGCTTCAGTTTCAGCTGCGAGCGGCTGCTGGACGAGCACATCATGTCCTGCACAAACAGGCACTCCTATCAGAACGCCAGGTATTACGGGGCCGATAAGAAAGACGGTGGCGAGAGAGACCCCGCCCTTAAAACCCCGTCACCCCAGCTAGACAAATTCAAAGCAGAGGCAAGCCAAGCGACAGATGGGTCATCCTCCCCAGCGTCGAATGTAACTAGCGGGAAAGGCAGTACCGTTTCATTGGAGGCACTGGGCAAACAGCGGAGCCGAGCCATGGAGAGGAAAAGGATCATTGTCAAGGTGGAGCCAGAGGACAACCCCATTGACGACATGAAAGAGTTTAACATTATTAAGGTGACGGACGGCAACGATTCCACTGACAATGACGAACTGGATGATGACGACCCGGTTTACAGGTACTACATTGAGGAAGAGGTCAGTGAAAACAGGCGTGTTAGGAAAGCTTTCTTAAAACCTCACATGCCTATCGATGAGGAGGCCAGGAAATATTTTAGAAGCGCCAGGGTCCTTAGCAGTAAAGTCAGTGCCGTCGAGGAGGGCCCGGAAAACGCGTCCTGTGAACTGTGCGGGCAGACAATCACCGAGGAAGACCTCTCTTCTCATTACTTGTCCAAGCACATAGAAAACATATGTGCATGTGGGAAATGTGGCCAGATATTGGTGAAAGGGCGCCAGTTGCAGGATCATGCGCAGTCCTGCGGGGAGCCCCAAGACTTGACCACCAACGGCTTAAGGAACATGGAGGAGAAAATTGACTTGGAAGAAAGCCCCGAGGAGCAGTCTGAAATCCAGGAGATGATGTACGTGGAGATGCTGGACGAGTTCGGAGACGGCCATTTCCAGATGAACAGTCTTCCAAAGAAACAGCTCTACAGGGATTCAGCCTGCCCTTTCCGGTGCCCTAATTGCGGCTTGCGTTTCGAGACGGAGAATTTGGTGGTTGAGCACATGTCCAGCTGCCTGGATCAAGATCTGTTCAAGAATGCCATGATGGAAGAGAATGAAAGAGACCACCGGCGCAAGCATTTCTGCAATCTTTGTGGGAAGGGCTTTTATCAGCGTTGCCACTTACGGGAACACTACACGGTGCATACCAAGGAAAAGCAGTTTGCTTGCCAGACGTGTGGCAAGCAGTTCCTAAGAGAGCGCCAGTTGCGCCTTCACAACGACATGCACAAGGGTATGGCCAGGTATGTCTGTTCCATTTGTGACCAAGGAAACTTCCGGAAGCACGATCATGTCCGGCACATGATATCCCACCTGTCAGCTGGAGAGACAATATGCCAGGTCTGCTTTCAGATTTTCCCAAATAACGAACAACTCGAGCAGCACATGGATGTTCACCTCTATACATGTGGCGTATGTGGTGCCAAATTTAATCTGAGGAAAGATATGAGATCTCACTATAATGCCAAACATTTGAAAAGAACATGAATGCATAATTACGCTTACTGGCAAGAACTAAAACAAAAACAAGTGGAACACCAAAGCATAGCAAACAATCATACATTTTTTAAAAAATTAAATGGCCTGTTTTGAAATGTTCTGGTTTTGTTTGTTTGTTTAAAAGAACCTTTAAATCATGTGCTGCTTCATTTAGGCTGCAATCCTAGGCTCACTTACCTGGAAATAAGCCCCAGTGAGCTTATTGGGACTTTCTTCTAAGTAAATAGTTATGGAATTGCGCTGTTAGGGTATTAAAGTTCATAAAAAGCACCAAATGTTTAATTACTGCATTTTTACTCTTGCCTCATGTTAAGTTCTGTTTCTGTGTTTCCACCCTGCTTTCTTAAGTAGATGAATCAAATCATTATTTTTAAACTCTAGACTTCAAAAGCTCACTGTAGTATTACCTGATTCACCGGCTTCTATTAAACAGCTTCTCAGTTCCATCCTTGTAAGCTGTCTCCTTTTCTATTTCCATGTGCATAGAATCGAAGAATTGTACAGTTGGAAGGGACCCTGAGAATCATCTACTATTCTAGTCCAACCCCCTGCAATGCACGAATATGCAGCTGTCCCATATGGGGAGTAAACCTTCATGTGGAAATCAAGACTGCATAATTTTTAATATGTGCAGGGATTGGGAAGAAATATCCACTGGCCACACCCCAACACATAGCGTAAGCATGCTTAAACCTGTTGAAATCAATGGGCTGTGTTGACTGTACCTATTGAGTGGTAGTCAGTTACGTTTTACTCAAGAGTAGACCCAGTGAAATTAATTAAACAATTAACTTGTTACTAAGTTAGGACTATTAATTCCAGTGAGTACACTGAGTAAAACCCATTGGGTTTATAACTTGTACATACTGGCTATCACAGACATCTTGTTTGATATTTAAATCTCATGATCCAGAGCACTTTGGGTGACTTTAGTTAATTCTGCAATGCTATCTTGGGGTGAAATGAGAGGACTGTACACCCACAGGAATTCCCTGCTGTGCAGATGTGCTGCAACAGAAAAATCAGGATGTTGCAGCATAAGCACATTGTAAAACATCCAGGATATACTCTTCCCCACCCTTGCTACCTTCCATTCTTTGGACTACAACTCCGAGGGTTGTAGTCTGGCAGTTCCCTGACTGCAAGAAATGAACTAGGCAGAGGGCCTTCACAGCAGCCGTGGCCTCCCTGTGGAATCTGCTCCCGTCAAGGAGATAAAGAACTACACAACCTTTAGCAGACACCTAAAGGCAGACCTTTATCAGGAACAGGTAGGTATCCGTGTTGGTCTGAGTTGAAGCAAAATAAAAAAATTCCTTCAGTAGCACCTTAAAGACCAACTAAGTTTATATTTTGGTATGAGCTTTCGTGTGCATGCACACTTCTTCAGATACACTATCTCAGCGTTTCTCAACTGCTGTTCCGTGGCACACTAGTGTGCCGCGAGACGCTGGCTGGTGTGCTGCGACGTGCGGCAACGAGAAGGGCGATTTGCATTCTCATGTGCCTGGCGGCCGCCAATGAGCTACACTAACCCACCGGAAAGCAATATTTCTCCTCCTCTTTTCCAAAGCTCAGTGCAAACGACTGGAGGGTGGTTTTAGACAAACTTAAAGAAGCTGGCTGGATGAGCTCAACCTGAAACTTGCTGAGCAAAGGATTGTGCTGGCAGAGAAATCAGCGGCTTGTGAAGCCTTATTACAGGAGATTGCAACCAACACAGCAATTGGCAAGTGTTTCTTACAGTCATAATTATATAGTCAATATAGGGCGGCACAGAGTTAAATTTTTTAACTTTTTTAATGGTGGCGTGCCTCGTGATTTTTTTTCATGGAACAAGTGTGCCGTGGCCCAAAAAAGGTTGAGAAACACTGCACTATCTGAAGTAGTGTGCATGCACACGAAAGCTCATACCAAAATATAAACTTAGTTGGTCTTTAAGGTGCTACTGAAGGAATTTTTTTATTTTGCTTTATCAGGAAGTTTTTGATGTTTGACTTTTTATTATGTTTTTATATGCCCTAGAAGCCACCCAGAGTGGCTGGGGAGACACTACTACTACTACTACTACTACTACTACTACTACTACTACTACTACTACTACAGTATTAACCAAAGCCTCAATAAATGGCTACCACAGTACCAATTCTTCATTAAAAATAACAGGAAAAACTGGTGATGGAAGTGTGGGAGGAATGGGCAGCCCAATAAGGAGGATACCTTGTCCCAGATCTATGGTGCAATGTCTACTTAATGAGGGCCAAAATTATCTGTGCGGAATATGGAAAATGTATCTACCGTACACAACACCACCCTCAGTGTGATATCCTATGACTTACTGTGCAAGATCTGAACGGAGGCAGAGCTCTAGTTAGTGGGAAAGTTCTCTTTGTGCCCCTAGACCCTTCCTTTGTCTCCCAAGTTGCAAAACAGACTACAAGCCGTCCTTGATTTTCACACGCTACAGAAGCTTGTATTGTTTCCAACCATTCACCATTTAGAATGGTTTCAGTTGATGTATGAGCTCTGCCTGGTGACTAATCTATAACATGCATATTCTGTTGGAACAGAAATAAATGCTGGGTGGTTTGAAGATTGCAAATTCAGATCCTGTGGTTGTACCTTCATTTAAGACGGGAACTGCAGGGCAAGGGGCCAAGTTCTGCCCTGCAAGCCTCTCTAATTTGGCCCTTGGGAGACCTTCCCCATGCCCACACCCTTCTCCCACGGCCAAGCCCCACACCTATTTTGCACCCTCATTGAGTGTCCCCCCCCCGATATGTATACTTGAACTCTCATAATACCTCTTGCTTGAATGGATGGAAGATACAGAATGGGGGAGATGAGTATCTGTAGGAACAAGCGTACAGTGGTACCTCGGTTTAAGGATTCTTATCTCATTATACATGATAAAGCAATCTTCAGCCATCTCACCTCTTGCTTTTTCATGCAAGACCATTTGCATCGTCAACAGCTATCAGTCAGTCAATCACCCATTTCCACCACCCTTCTGAGTGATGCCCCTCCCCACCCTTTCTCTACATATAAGTGTCTGGGGACTTCTATTTCAGTGTATCTGAAGAAGTGTGCATGCACATGAAAGCTCATACCAAAATAAAAAAACTTAGTTGGTCTTTAAGGTGCTGCTGGAAGGAATTTTGTTTCTGTAAACTGCAGTTTGTGCCGGTCTTATACCTAGCAGGCGTTGGCAACCAGAGGTCATCCTAGGCCAAAAGTGGCACCTGTCCCATTTAGCAACACAAGGTGTGTTGGTATTTTTAGCAAAGGGACTCTAGCAAACCATGGGTAGAGAAAGTTGGGAGTTTTGACTGTTGATATTTCAGTGTGTAGCTGTGCCTTTAACAGCAACTTAGAATCATAGAATAGAATCAGAATCATAGAGTTGGAAGAGACCACAAGGGCCATCCAGTCCAACCCCCTGCCAAGCAGGAAACACCATCAAAGCATTCTTGACATATGCCTGTCAAGCCTCTGCTTAAAGACCTCCAAAGAAGGAGACTCCACCACACTCCTTGGTAGCAAATTCCACTGCCGAACAGCTCTCACTGTCAGGAAGTTCTTCCTAATGTTTAGGTGGAATCTTCTTTCTTGAAGTTTGAATCCATTGCTCCGTGTCCGCTTCTCTGGAGCAGCAGAAAACAATCTTTCTCCCTCCTCCATATGACATCCTTTCATATATTTGAACATGGCTTAACCTTCTCTTCTCTTATCACCGCTTAACCTTCTCTTCTCCAGGCTAAACATACCCAGCTCCCTAAGCCGTTCCTCATAAGGCATTGTTTCCAGGCCTTTGACCATTTTGGTTGCAGACATTAGAATGGGATAATGTCTATTCCTGTGATGTGATAAATTTTGTCTGTTCAGCCTGCTGTTAAAGGTGCAGGAGCAGTCTGGCTGTTCCCATGGTAGCAGGCAACCATATTGATCGGCGAATTCTGTGCCCGTAAAAAGACCAAGAGCTGCTTGGGCCATATGGTGTGTCTCTTTACTCTTTGATGTGATCCATTTGAAATATGGCTGTGCCTCTATAGCGAGCACTTTCCATACTGGCTTGGCTGCTACCAAGGCCTTGCCATAGAACAGCTGCGTGTTGCAGGGGATTCTGGAGCATTTTCTAAGGTGCAAAAGAGTTCATGGCAAGAGGATGCACCTTGCATTGTTCCTTTGCAATGAGATATTACTGCAGAGAAAATCAGTAGTGGTGGACAACTTTCTGGGAAGCTTCTCAGCTGTTACTGATTTTCTCTTTGAGAAATACCCACTAAACTTGTAAAACTCCCAGAAAGACAATTTGATACGATTTACTATTCAAATAGCTACAGTGCTTCTGGTAATTTGTATCAACTCATGGGCTATGTGGTTGCCATGGGCTATGTGGTTGCCTTGTTTACAGAAGGCAGCTTTGTGCATTTAACAGCAGCATTGGAGGCAGAAATTCCACAACTGCATCTGTTGAAAATTCTACCTGCCAAAGGTAGCAATCCTGTTGCTGTCTTGACCTAGGTTTGTAGTTTGTAAGCAGGCAGGTTCTGCCACTTTTCTTTTCTTTTCTTTGTTTTTTTGAGGCAGTGTGAGCCTTCCTAAAACAAGTGATTTATATATTTAGTTTTGGTTAGTGTTAAATCTGGGCTCGCCAAAGAGAAGTCGATCATGCAACACAAAAGTGAACCTGCGTTTATCAGTTCTTTGCCTTAATACTTATTCAAAAGTTCCTAATACGACTTCCTGGCAAATAGTTGTCAGCTTGTAACTTTAAATGCCCTCAAGACAACTTGGAAAATGAAGTGGCAGGGGCTGCTTCCCTCTGTTCCTCCCCTGGTCCTTTCACCCAACCAACCCTAGCCTCTAAAACAGGAGGTAAATGAGGCACCCTGCTCATCAGACCCTGCCTTCATACCCTGAGTCTGTGAGTTCAAATCCTTGCTGTTGTCTTTAAATAGCCTCTCTATTTTTAGAGGCAGAGAGGCAGTGTTGTGTAGTGGTTAGAGTGCTGGACCACGACCTGGAAGACCAAGGTTCAAATCCCCACTAGGTCATGGAGCTCACTGGGTGACCTTGGGCCAGCCATTGCCTCTCATCTCAACCTACTTCACAGGGTTGTTGTGGGGATTAAATGAGGGGGAGAACCATATTACACCACTTGGGAGCTGCTTGGAGGGAAATGGTGGGATATAAATAAAATAAAAATAAAAGAAAGGGAGGAGCATGAGAACCAGAAGACAGGTGACATCAGCTGCAACTACTTTTATCAGTGTGCATTTAAAGGTAAATGTGGGTTTTTCTGGGTTGCAGCCTGAAGCCCTACTGCAATGGTTCCCAATTAGGGGTCTGCAGAATGCACCCAGGGGGTCTGCAACCCCATAAGAGCAGTGGACTTGTAATCTGGTGAACCGGGTTCACGTCTCCGCTCCTCCACATGCAGCGGCTGGGTGACCTTGGGCTAGTCACACTTCTCTGAAGTCTCTCAGCCTCACTCACCTCACAGAGTGTTTGTTGTGGGGGAGGAAGGGAAAGGAGAATGTTAGCTGCTTTGAGACTCCTTAGGGTAGTGATAAAGCAGGATATCAAATCCAAACTCTTCTTCTTCTCCACAACTTTTTCTTGGGGTGTGTGTCATTTTTGCATGGTAATATCACAAATTTCATGGCCTATCTTAGCGCTGTGTGGTTTTTCAATATATCGGCCAAAAAAAGTTTTGAAATCTCACCGCGATAATGATTTTGACCTGGCAAGACGCAGCGATATATTACTCCTTGTGCGAGGGAAAGCAGGGCAGGCGATTTCAAGGCACCGCTGATATTTCAAGATGATCTGAGCTGCTAATGCTGCTGATCTGAGCTGCCTTCCCTCACGCAGCACTGGCACTGAGGGAGAGCAGCTTTTCTCAGTCAGCAGGAAAGCAGCAGCAGCCACAGTGGACGTGCATCTTCACTGTCTGTCGCCACTGCATGCCCCACTGACAGTGACATCCATCCCCATCCCCTCCCCCTCAAACCATGCAATGGAGGTGACTTCACTTCCTCCTCCACCCACCCACCCAATCTCTGTGACTGCTCCTTCCCTCATCCCCATGCCTGATCTCCAATTTCAGGCATTGTGATATATCGGAATATTGCAATATATCTGACATTGAGGTATCGCTCAGCCCTAGTCTGTTTTTTATAATACCTAAAAATCCTTTGCTTATGAGGGGCTACCCCACATTTTGTTCCAAAAATTACTTTGCAGAGGTAACTACCATAGAGTTATCAAACTTTTCAAAAGAAGGGGGTCCATGGCTTGGCTTTTGAAAAATAGGGGGTCCTCAGTTATTAGCTAATTGGGAAACGCTGCCCTACTGGCAGAATATCAGTTAAAGAGCAATCAAAATTTTAGCACTTAAACAAATAATTCTTTGCCAGCAAAAAGCCAACACACACACACACCTTTTATACACAAATATATGTTTGAATTCAGCCTTATTGAAGATGTGGCTTATAAGTAAGGAGATCTTGTCTCCCATGCTATATATACAATGTTATTGTTGCTTAGAGGCACAAGTGGCCTTGGTGACAAGGAGTGCTTCCCCCAGCAACAACCAGTTTGTCGGCTCCGGCCATTCCAAGCCACTGCGATTCATGGTCTGGTAAGCTCTTAATTGGAATGTACTGCCCTTGGATATAAAGTGCTGGCACCAATTTTCTTTCAGCATCATTTGGAAACTCACCTAGTTCAGCAGGCTTCCATGAAGGTAAATTAGCTTGGCTGGGGGTTGATTATTTTTGCTGCTGTTCATTTGTGTGTGTGTGTGTGTGTGTGTGTGTGTGTGTGTGTGTGTGTGTGTGCATGCGTGTTAATCAAATCATTGTGTTTGTGTAGATTGTAGTTCTTGGTTTGAAATATTTTTGTTATTGTCCCCCGCCATGGTATCACGCTGCGATGAAAGGTGGATTAAAATATTTTAAATAAAATGAATCAGACTGGAACAATGATGAACTGCAATGAAATGACTATTATTACTGGAGGTGTGTGCTACATTTTCCACTTGTTTACTAGATTCAGTGGAATTGTATATAAAGTTTAATAGCGTAGGCTGAACTCAAATTCAGAAGTAATTTGTTGTAATTATTTGATGGATTGCAGTCACTGTCTTGAGTGAGCAGAACACCAATATTTAGGGTGCTTCTAGACTGTCACCGCTGTGTGTGTGAGTTGCTGTCATTGTTTGCTACCAAGGTATGATTTTTGTGCTTCTATATTATAAACCGTGCTGTGATCTTCAGACGAGGATCAGTGTATAAATAAAGTCAATAAATACTTTCAGGTGGGATTTAGTCACATACTGGAAAATTCATGTTGTGCAATTATAGCTGATTGGGAAGCACTGTGCAACATGGCGGCTAAAAGATTGAGGTTGAAACCTGACAAGACAGAAGTACTGTTTGTGGGGGACAGGAGGCGGGCAGGTGTGCAGGACTCCCTGGTCCTGAATGGGGTAGCTGTGCCCCTGAAGGACCAGGTGCGCAGCCTGGGAGTCATTCTGGACTCACAGCTGTCCATGGAGGCGCAGGTCAATTCTGTGTCCAGGGCAGCTGTCTATCAGCTCCATCTGGTATGCAGGCTGAGACCCTGCCTGACTGCAGACTGTCTCGCCAGAGTGGTGCATGCTCCAGTTATCTCCCGCTTGGACTACTGTAATGCGCTCTACGTGGGGCTACCTTTGAAGCTACAACTAATCCAGAATGCGGCAGCTAGACTGGTGACGGGGAGGGGTCGCTGAGACCATATAACACCGGTCTTGAAAGATCTACATTGGCTCCCAGTACGTTTCCGAGCACAGTTCAAATGGCCTTGGTCCAGTATACCTGAAGGAGTGTCTCCACCCCCATCGTTCTGCCTGGACACTGAGGTCCAGTACCAAGGGCCTTCTGGCGGTTCCCTCGTTGCAAGAAGCCAAGTTGCAGGGTACCAGGCAGAGGGCCTTCTCGGTGGTGGCGCCCGCCCTCCCATCAGAAGTCAATGAGAAATACAGCTACCAGATTTTTAGAAGACATCTGAAGACAGCCCTGTTTAGGGAGGCATTTAATGTTTAATAGATTATTTCACTTTTCTGTTGGAAGCCGCCCAGAGTGGCTGGGGAAACCCAGCCAGATGGGCGGGTATTATTATTATTATTATTATTATTATTATTATTATTATTATATTATCATTACTTCTCCCAAATATCAGGCACTGTGCAATAAAGTAAGAGATGGGGAAATGCACTGAAAAGTGTGGGATAACACTTTATTTCATTTCATTTTACTTTATTTCCCTTTCCCTTTCCCTTTATTTATTTATTTTAAATATATTTATTGAAAAATTTTTCTCAAACAACAAAACATACAAAAAATACAAAACACAAAAAGAAAATACAAAATACAAAAACAAAACAAAACAGAAAAATTCTAACTTATAACCCTTGTTTCCATTCTATTGTCTTCCTCATTCCTCCTCCTTCTGCGATTCTTTACATATCATCCGTAGTAAACTCTAAATCTTATATAATTTCTAATTATTACTTTAATACTACCTTATTTCCTTATCTTTTACATCTTATCATTTTATATTCTATCTAAATCTTTCTTCTTAATTGAACTATCATTAACTTCTAACAATACTTATTCCACACCATTGTATTAACTACAACCTCTATTTTATCTCCCTCACTTCCACTAATTCTAATCTATTATATGTTTATTCTTTAAATAAGTTTTAAATTGCTTCCAATCTTCTTCAACTGCTGCTTCACTCCGATCCTGGAGTCTCCCGGTCAACTCAGACATTTTCATGAATTCTATCAGCTTCTTCTGCCATTCATCCACTGTTGGTAATTCTTCATTCTTCCAATTCTTTGCAAGTAGAATTCTTGCTGCTGTTGTGGCATACAAAAAGAAAGTAACATCCTTCCTAGGTATTTCATCCCCCGTTATCCCCAGTAAGAAGGCTTCTGGTTTTTTAGAAAAGGTGTTTTTCAACACTTTTTTCAGTTCATTATAAATCTTTTCCCAGAAGTCTCTCGGATAACACTTAATTTTAAGCAGGATGAATGATAAGTAAATAGCTGAGCCATCCCCTCTCTCTACCAACATAGCAAGCTGTTTTATTTATACTGAGTCAGACCACTGATGGATCGAGCTCAGCATTTGTCTACACAGCCGAATAGTAGCTCTCCAGGATTTCAGGTGAGTCTCTCCCAGCCGTACCTAGAGATGCCAAGGGATGGAACTTGGGAGCTCTGCATGCAAAGCAGATGCTCTACCGTTGAGCAATGGCTCTTTCCCAAGCAAATCAGGAATGCTCATTAAGCTGGTGATCCGGGAGCGCCATCAGATTCACCTTTTAAATCTGCCATTTACCCACTGCTACCACATGGTGTTCTCTCTGCTCATAAAAAACCCAAGAGAAAACTCACTAAGGTGGTAATCTTCATATCTCACCTTAAATAGATAAGAACATTGGCAGGATTATTGTAATAACCTGCAGTTTTATAAGAGTATATATTTAAAGCAGATGAATAAATCAGTAAATTAAAAAAATTCCTTCAGTAGCACCTTAAAGACCAACTAAGTTTATATTTTGGTATGAGCTTTCGTGTGCATGCACACTTCTTCAGATACACTAGAAACAGAAGTGTCAGACCCTATATATATACAGAGGGTGGTGGGGGTGGGTGGGAATGGGAGATGGGCTGATGGGAGTGGTAAACCTGTAGATGGGTGTTAATGGCTGCTGATGGCTGCAATTAGTCCTGGGCTGAGGTGCTAAAGAAAGCTTGATCATGCATAATGAGATAAGAATCCGATATCTCTATTCATCCCAGGTGCTTCCATGGTTTTAAGCTTGGTAATGATTTCCAATTCAGCAACTTCCCTTTCCAGTCTGTTCCTGAAATTTCTCTGTAATAAAACAGCTGCTTTGAGATCTTGTATAGAATGTCCTGGGAGATTGAAGTGTTCTCCTACTGGTTTTTCAGTCTTATGGTTCCTGATGTCAGATTTATGTCCATCAGATTTATGTCAGATTTATGTCAGATTTATGTCAGATTTATGACATCAGGAACCATAAGACTGAAAAACCAGTAGGAGAACACTTCAATCTCCCAGGACATTCTATACAAGATCTCAAAGCAGCTGTTTTATTACAGAGAAATTTCAGGAACAGACTGGAAAGGGAAGTTGCTGAATTGGAAATCATTACCAAGCTTAAAACCATGGAAGCACCTGGGATGAATAGAGATATCGGATTCTTATCTCATTATGCATGATCAAGCTTTCTTTAGCACCTCAGCCCAGGACTAATTGCAGCCATCAGCAGCCATTAACACCCATCTACAGGTTTACCACTCCCATCAGCCCATCTCCCATTCCCACCCACCCCCACCACCCTCTGTATATATATAGGGTCTGACACTTCTGTTTCTAGTGTATCTGAAGAAGTGTGCATGCACACGAAAGCTCATACCAAAATATAAACTTAGTTGGTCTTTAAGGTGCTACTGAAGGAATTTTTTTATTTTGCTTCGACTCAGACCAACACGGCTACCTACCTGTAACTAGAACATCAGTAAATTAAGTTAGTTTGGAATAGGCAATATATATATAATTAGGGAACCGCAGAAAGGGGGAAGGAAGTTGAGTTTCAAAATGATTGTAAAATGATTGAAATGAATAAAACTGAACATTAATAATAGGAAGAAGAAGAAGAAGAAGAAGAAGAAGAAGAAGAAGAAGAAGAAGAAGAAGAAGAAGAAGAAGAAGAAGAAGAAGAAGTTGGTAAACTTCAACCCATTGTCACAGTTAAACCTATGCAAAAAGAGCAATGCCCTAATTGTGATCCCCCACAGACACCATACAGTCATGCACAGAGACTCCATGTGGGCACAAGAATGTAAGGGGCTGGATTTGCAGTTACTGGTGTCCTTGTGCTCCAGAACTCTCAGTGGCACTGTTTGCCCTTCTCACAGTGGAGCTTAGACATATCTAGGATTGTGCTGCTACTTAGGAAAATACTGTCTAAATCAATTCAAAATAATTCTGGCTAAAGGCATTTGGCATTTTTCTCCAAAGGAAATCATAGCATTGTAGAGTTGGAAGGGACCCCATAGTTCAGCTCCCTGCAGTGCAGGAATCCTGCCCACAGCTGTCCTTGGGTGGGCTCAAAGCACCAAGCTTCTGGTTAACAGCCAGACACACTTTGCCTTTGGGGAATGGTGGCTTAAAAGTGGTCTGCTACAAAATACATTGATTTGCCACTAATGAAAGTTGTTGAAATGAACTCTTGCCTGGCTTCTTCTAAACTTGCAAAGACCTGCCTCCAAGAGCACCAATTCATTGTCTTCACTCCCGCAATGCTCCTATGGTTACTTACTTCCTATCATGATCATGACTAAGCCCGCAACTCCCAGCCCCATTTCCCACTTTTCTTTAGCCTTATTCCATATCCCTAAAACCCAGCTTATTATCTGCCTCCTGATCTCCTACCCTAATGCTCCATAATCGGTGTGTGTGTGTGTGTGGTAATATTCCAAAGAGACAAGTCATACTAGTAATTTTCACGTGAAAAAACTATGAAGAAGTAGCGGTTATAGAATGTGTAAATGAATACTGCTCAGCCTACCATTTTACATGTCATTTTACATGTCAGTAGAAGGGAAAGGAGTGACCGAAGGGAGATTTCTGTTGCTGAAAGAGGGAAGATTTCAAGGAGTCAGCAACATCGCATGCTTTCTGGATGCCTTTTAAGCTGGACCCCTACCCGCCCCCGCCCCCGCCCCCACAGTGGTGACCAAATTTCCTTTCTGGTTTCTCACTAAGGAGTGTGATGGAATTCTTCCACTACACCCAAAAAAGGTCAAGTTCCTCTCTAGCTCTTTGTTTGCTTAAAGATGGTATTTGACATTCAGCTGAATTTATAAGAATTACAAACAGTGCCATGCAGGCTAGAAATACGAGACCCACGCTATAAATCAGGAACTTTAAAGTACAGTACTGCTTGTCTCCTTTTTCTTCTTTGGTTGTCACTTTTCACTTTGGGTTGCTGCCCAATTTCTTTCTAGAGCAGGCATAGGCAAACTCAGCCCTGCAGATGTTTTGAGACTACAATTCCCATCATCCCTGACCACTGGTCCTGTTTGGGATGATGGGAGTTGTAGTCCCAAAACATCTGGAGGGCTGAGTTTGCCTATGCCTGTTAAGTCTATCTCAATATTACCCCTTTCCACTAATTGCTGTTCCTGTCCTCCCCTCCAAATGCTGACATTTCAGATCCACCATCCTTATTCTTACATCCTGCTCCACCACTTTCTCCATATTAACCGCCCATTGTCCTGTCCTGTTGAGCCTGTATGCCTCTAGTCTAGTAGTAGTAGTAATAATAATAATAATAATAATAATAATAATAATATTTTATTTATACCCCGCCCATCTGGCTGGGTTCCCCCAGCTACTCTGGGCGGCTTCCAACAGAAAAATAAAACACAATAATCTATTAAACATTAAAAGCCTCCCTGAACAGGGCTGCCTTCAGATGTCTTCTAAAAGTCTGGTAGTTGTTTTCCTTTTTGACATCTGTTGGGAGGGCGTTCCACAGGGTAGGCGCCACCACCGAGAAGGCCCTCTGCCTAGTTCCCTGCAACTTGGCTTCTCGCAACGAGGGACCCGCCAGAAGGCCCTCGGTGCTGGACCTCAGTGTCCAGGCAGAATGATGGAGGTGGAGACGCTCCTTCAGGTATACTGGACCGAGGCCATGTAGGGATTTAAAGGTAAGCACCAACACTTTGAGTTGTGCTCGGAAACGTACTGGGAGCCAATGTAGATCTTTCAAGACCGGTGTTATGTGGTCTCGGCGGCCGCTCCCAGTCACCAGTCTAGCTGCCGCATTCTGGATTAGTTGTAGTTTCCGAGTCACCTTCAAGGGTAGCCCCACGTAGAGCGCATTGCAGTAGTCCAAGCGGGAGATAACTAGAGCATGCACCACTCTGGCGAGACAGTCCGCAGTCAGGCAGGGTCTCAGCCTGTGTACCAGATGGAGCTGATAGACAGCTGCCCTGGACACAGAATTGACCTGCACCTCCATGGACAACTGTGAGTCCAAAATGACTCCCAGGCTGCGCACCTGGTCCTTCAGGGGCACAGTTACCCCATTCAGAACCAGGGAATCCTCCACACCTGCCCGCCTCCTGTCCCCCACGAACAGTACTTCTGTCTTGTCAGGATTCAACCTCAATCTGTTAGCCACCATCCATCCTCCAACCGCCTCCAGGCACTCACACAGGACCTTCACTGCCTTCACTGGTTCTGATTTGAAAAAGAGGTAGAGCTGGGTATCGTCCGCATACTGATGAACACCCAGCCCAAATTCCCTGATGATCTCTCCCAGCGGCTGCATGTAGATGTTAAAAAGCATGGGGGAGAGGACAGAGCCCTGAGGCACCCCACAAGTGAGAGCCCAGGGGTCCGAACACTCACCCCCCACCACCACTTTCTGAACACGACCCAGGAGGAAGGAGCGGAACCACTGTATAACAGTGCCCCCAGTCCATCAGTCTGTTTCAACAGCAGCCATCAAGATGCGTTTGCAAAGTTTTACAAGCAAGGCATGAAGGCAACTGTCGTCCCCTAGTGTTTATTCCCAGGAAGCACCTGTGAGCACGGATATTTCAGCTACTTATCACAGCCATACTGTTTACAGGATAGTTATATACAATGAACATTTGCCTTCATTCATCCTGAATTGCTTTTGGGGAGCTTAGGTGTCTGCCTGTCAATCATTTGTTCACCCCTCACTTTTCAATGCTTTCCCATCACTTCTGTAACTGCAAGGTCTTTGGTGTTGTTGTTTTTTTAAAAAAAATATTAATAAAATAGGATTTGTTGCACTAGGATGACAGAACAGTTTAGGTCTGCACAATTAAAGTAGATTCAGCTTATTGCATGTTCTTGAATCCCTCCCTGAGAGAATAAACTAAAATCTCTCTATTTGCTTTCTCCGTACTTGGCGTAGTGTGGGAAAACATACATTATTATTTTTTGTTCGTTGCTTCTCTGTTTTGGAAATTGAGAGGAAAAAAGAGAGAAACCTCAATTCAAGTGAATTATGGCACAGCCTTCCCCAGCATGGTGCCCTCTACCTTTTGGACTACAATTCCCACCAAGTCAGCATGAGGGCACCTGGTTGAAAAAAGGTATGTTATATTAATCTCTAAAAAAAAAGGCTCCATTTTGAAAGGGCCCGTTAGTTATGACGTTGTAATGTGAGGTGAGGACAAACGCACTCTGGACTGCTCAGAGACATAGCTGTCAAGTTCTCCCTTTTTAAAAGGGAAATTCCCTTATGCTGAATAGGCTTCCTCGGGAGAAAAGGGAAAACTTGACAGCTATGCTCAGAGACCGTCTTTTCTCCTGCTACAACTACAGCATTGGAAGGTGATTCTAAAACACGATGTTGGGGACTCAGGCTGACCTTATTTTAAAAACAAAACAACCCTTCCCTCAAATATTGCTTTTATTTCAATTATTTTATCCCCCTCAGTCAACTGCCCCTTTCTCCTCATCCTGCTGCGTCACGACTCGCTACCCGCCCCCACCGCCCGCGCTCTTCGAATGTTCCCGACGCCGTTAGAAGCAAGTAGAAGGCGCTCGAGCTTCAAAGTTAAGTAGAAAGATGACGGAACTTTTTTTTTCTGGTCGCGAGGCGCTGAGGGGCGCGCCCGAGCTACTTTGCATAACGGCCGCCCAGAAGGCGTCCCAGAAGGCGTCCCTTTCGTCCCTCCGAGCCCCTATTGGTTGCGGGTGACATCAATCCTCTCCGTCTGATCTCGAGCCCTGTGGAAGCTTCTGGTTGGGACGGGCGGATACGGGAAGGAGGCATAGCGGAGCGATTGGTCAGAGGTCCGCGGTGTGCGTCACGATTGGCCGAGCGCGTTCTGGCAGGTTCCAGAAGCGGGAGCGCCGCGGGTATAAAAACTGAGGCGAAGGCGACGGCAACGGCAGATCGCACCTCAGAGCCGAAGCGAGAGCGTTCGTTGTGAGGGAAGCGGCGGGCGAGATAAAGCGAAAACCAAAACCGTGAGGGACTTTCCAGTCGGCGGAGCTTTCGAGAGGTACCTGACCGCGTTCCTGCAACCATGTCGGGCAAAGCGCCTGCCATAGGCATCGACTTGGGCACCACGTACTCCTGCGTGGGGGTCTTCCAGCATGGGAAGGTGGAGATCATTGCCAACGACCAAGGCAACCGCACCACGCCCAGCTATGTGGCCTTCACGGACACCGAGCGCCTCATTGGGGATGCAGCCAAGAACCAGGTGGCCATGAACCCCAACAACACCATCTTTGACGCCAAGCGCCTCATCGGCCGCAAATTTGACGACGCCACCGTGCAGTCCGACATGAAGCACTGGCCTTTCCGTGTGGTGAGCGAGGCAGGGAAGCCAAAGGTGCAGGTGGAGTACAAGGGGGAGGTAAAGACCTTCTTCCCCGAGGAGATCTCCTCTATGGTGCTGACCAAGATGAAGGAGATAGCCGAGGCTTACCTTGGGCGTAAGGTCCAGAGTGCTGTCATCACGGTGCCTGCCTACTTCAACGACTCGCAGCGCCAAGCCACCAAGGATGCTGGCACCATCACGGGGCTCAACGTGCTGCGTATCATCAATGAGCCCACGGCAGCTGCTATTGCCTATGGCTTGGATAAGAAAGGCAGTGGTGCCGGTGAGAAGAATGTGCTGATCTTTGACCTGGGAGGTGGCACTTTTGACGTCTCCATCCTGACCATTGAAGACGGCATCTTTGAGGTGAAGTCTACCGCAGGCGATACTCACCTGGGCGGGGAGGACTTTGACAACCGCATGGTGAGCCACTTTGTGGAGGAGTTCAAGCGCAAGCACAAGCGGGATATCGCTGGCAACAAGCGGGCAGTCAGGCGGCTGCGCACAGCCTGCGAGAGAGCCAAGCGCACCCTCAGCTCCTCCACCCAGGCTTCGATTGAGATTGACTCATTGTTTGATGGGATTGACTTCTACACGTCCATCACCCGTGCCCGCTTTGAGGAGCTCAATGCTGATCTTTTCCGTGGCACCCTTGAGCCTGTGGAGAAGGCCCTGCGTGATGCCAAGCTCGACAAAGGGCAAATCAATGAGATTGTGCTCGTTGGTGGCTCCACCCGCATCCCCAAGATCCAGAAGCTGCTGCAGGACTTCTTTAATGGCAAAGAACTCAACAAAAGCATCAATCCTGATGAAGCTGTGGCCTATGGCGCTGCTGTGCAGGCTGCTATCCTGATGGGGGACAAGTCAGAGAATGTGCAGGACCTTCTGCTTCTTGATGTGGCACCGCTGTCGCTGGGTATCGAGACAGCTGGTGGGGTGATGACCGCCTTGATCAAACGCAACACAACTATTCCCACCAAGCAGACCCAGACCTTCACCACCTATTCAGACAACCAGAGCAGTGTGCTGGTGCAGGTGTATGAGGGCGAGCGGGCTATGACCAAGGACAATAATCTACTGGGCAAGTTTGACCTGACGGGTATCCCACCAGCCCCCCGTGGTGTTCCTCAAATTGAGGTCACATTTGACATTGATGCAAACGGCATCCTCAATGTCACAGCGGTGGACAAGAGCACCGGCAAAGAGAACAAGATCACAATTACTAATGACAAGGGCCGCCTCAGCAAAGATGACATTGACCGTATGGTCCAGGAAGCAGAGCGTTACAAGGCAGAGGATGAGTCCAACCGGGAACGGGTGGTTTCCAAGAATGCCCTGGAGTCCTATGCGTACAACATCAAGCAGACGGTGGAAGATGACAAGCTGAAAGGCAAGATTAGTGAGCAGGACAAGCAGAGGGTGCTTGAGAAGTGTCAGGAGGTGATCAGCTGGCTCGACCGCAACCAGATGGCCGAGAAGGAAGAATTTGAGCACAAGCAGAAGGAGCTGGAGAAGCTTTGCAACCCCATCATTGCTAAACTGTACCAGGGTGCTGGAGGAGCTGCGGGGGCTCCAGGCGGTGGGCCCACCATTGAAGAGGTAGACTAAACTACCATAGACTGGACTATAAGAGCAATTGCCATCATCTGCTCTTCCCTTATTCTTCAGTCAGTGCCATTGCTGGAGGGATTTTCCTGTGGGTGTGTATGGGAGGAGGTTGTTAACTTGCTCTCTACCAGGGGAAGAAAAGCCAGCTTAAAAGTTTGTTGCAGATAATGTTTGTCTTTGTATTCAGATATCCATGCTAGTCTGTAGATTTCTGTTTCTTTATGTTCACTGTTTTTTAAAGTATCCACTTGAGCATTACAATTGAGGGAGAAACATTTCAAGAGAGCATGGAAAATGTTAAAACATACCCCAAAGAAAGGTTTACCTTTTTTTGTAACTACATTATTTGGTCTGGTTATTTTAAAATTTTGGTAATAAAAAGTTACTTGAAGCTTAACAATACCCTCCTTTTTCATTTTAAAAGTAAATGGTTATGGGATAGAAGAGGTAGCAACTCTGGGTTTAAATTGACACTAAGTGCTCTAGTGGGAAAGAATAGTTAAGCACTTGCACTCCTGAAATGATTGTTGGGTTACAGGCAGAATATTTTATTGGTGGTCTGGCTCAGTCTGTTACCGGTACTACTTGGTACAAATTTGCCACTATCCTTGATTAAAAAAAACCAAGCAGACAGAAATGCAGTAGGTAAACCTTTCTATCACTGTATATATGCACTGGGACACGATTTACAAATCACCTCTCAGTAATGCAGTTGTTAAAGGTAGAAGAGCTGTTAGAAAAAGTGGCACCCAGTTAACTGCAGTTAAGTCTTGCTTTGATTATCTTTAAAACTAGACACTCAAATGGATTAAAGATTTTTGCACAATTGCCATCTGGTCTAATGTCATAAAACATAGATCCTTTCAGCAGCTTAAGTGTTTTACTTCTGGCGGAGTCCAAAGCTAATTGGTTTCATACACCAGGGGAAACTAAAGAGCCTTATTAAAAATAATACTTAATAGAGGAGCTTTCCTTTATAATTAGCTTTACTATGTAATCAAACCAGCTCAGGAGCTGACAACAGCATAAAAACAGTTTGCTAACAGGGTGGAGCTAGATACAAACCCTTGCATAAACTGGTTTTGGTATCTTATCTATCTGAAGGGGTGAAACAAATGGGGTCAGAACAGCAAGAAGAAAATCAAGCTGGGTAATATTAATCGTAAGAACTATTTTGGGGAGATCCTAGTTTCTCATGAAGTAATAACTTCCCAAGTGCTGGTGGTGACCCTTGTAAAATATTTAATGTTAACAGCTTGTAAAACTGCTTAACTAGTGGAGCAGAAGAACTCTGTGTTGTGAGCTGATCTTGTCCACATATGGTGAAATCAAGGGCTGTAGGAAACTCGGGTTTAACTGATTTTATGGTAAAACTGACAAGGTCCTGCTGGGATGGTTTAGCTGGAAGATTCTTGAATGAAAGAGACTAGATGGCTGAACGCGGTTTCTATATCTGGAAGGAAAAAATGATAACTTCTCAAATACCTTTAAAAAAATCATAATACTGGATATTACGGTATCTGTTCAATCCAAGGATTCCCCAAACAGTCTGGATCCAGGAGCCTTGGTGAGTGACCTAGAAATGGAACCAGTACAATGTGGGTGGGTATGTAGGGGGGTTTTAACTTCTAACAACTAATCACAGCACAGCTAAAATTTAAATCTAGGTTACTACATGCATAGGTATTTTTCATTGTCCTATTGCATAGGTATTTGTACAGCCTAGTTACTGTTAAATAGTGAAGTAAGCCTGAAGTAGATAACATTTTCTAACATATGCCAAGTCCTTAGTTTTGTTTTTCCTTTTCCTTATAGGGTTATCAGATGAAATAAAATAATGGGTGGGAGGCTTCCTATACTTTTTAAATATAGGTATAGATGAGATTTTGGCAGGAGTACCTTTTTCATGCTTTGTGTGGCAAGTAGCACACCTATCAATGTTGCTTTTTCAATGTTTGTTTTCCTTGAAAGAACCCACATAGATATCTGAGGGCCACAGAGGGGTCCAGGTGGTTCCATCTTAAGGCTGCATATACTGTATGTTCTGAGCAGCCTCTGCCAACCAGGAGCCCTCCAGATGTTCAGGACCACAACTCACATCAACCTTAGCTAGGATGGCTATATGATGCTTGGTTTGATGGGGGGCAAAGGCTAAATGTGTAGATCTGCCCCAGAATCATCATATAGCCATGTTAGCTGGGACTGATGGAACTGTAGTCCCAAATGCATGAAGGGCTCCTGGTAGGCTGATTTTGAGGATGCTTCTGGTAAATCTAGGTCCCCCCCCCCAACTGAGAGATTCCGGAACCACACACAATAGATTCTCACATGCTACTATGAACTGATCATTTAAGTTCACTGGAGGATAGTTGCCTTCACTTGCACCCCTGCCCAGCCTCCTTTTTCCTGTCAATCCAGATTAAACTAGTGTAAGAAGCCATCTTTCTTTATTAACAGCCTACATGAAGCAGAAAGGAATGGCATTTACACCATACATTTAAAGCACATGTCTTCCCCAAAGAACCCTGGGAAATGTAGTTTACCCCCACAGAGCTACAATTCCCAGCACCTTAACCAACTACAGTTCCCAGGATTCTTGGGAGTGGGGAGCCATGAGCTTCAAATATATAGTGTGTACACAGTTGCAGTTTCCTATTGCTAAACTAGACCTGATAGGCTTCAGCAAGATGGCTGTTCTCTGTGTTCTTGTCTACATCGGAAGAATCTGAGGACCTCCATGCAAGGCTACAGACTTATACATATATAGCAAGTAGTCAGTGCTTATATTTATACCCTGATTTCAACTAAGATTGGCTCCCAAAGTGTCTTACAATTAAAATCTCCTGAAAGTTACAATATACAGTCATACCTCGGTTTGAGTACGCTTCGGTTTGAGTACTTTCAGTTTAAGTACTCCGCGGACCTGTCTGGAACAGATTAATCCACTTTCCATTACTTTCAATGGGAAAGTTACAGGTAGGTAGCCGTGTTGGTCTGACAGTCGAAACAAAAAATAAAAAAAAATTCCTTCCAGTAGCACCTTAGAGACCAACTAAGTTTGTCATAAGTATGAGCTTTTGTGTGCATGCACACTTCTTCAGATACACTGAAACTTCTATGACAAACTTAGTTGGTCTCTAAGGTGCTACTGGAAGGAATTTTTTATTTTTTGTTTTAATGGGAAAGTTTGCTTCAGGTTAAGTACGCTTCAGGTTAAGTACAGACTTCCAGAACCAATTGTGTACTTAAACCGAGGTACCACTGTATAGTAATTAGGGGCATGTTGATGTGTGAGGGGTGAGGAGAGGCAGCTTCTTTTGGCATTTGGTGAAACTCTTCAGATTCTAGGCTTTACAGAGGGCTAGACCAAAATTTGCCATGTGGACTTCAGTGGGATTTACTCTCTTAGGCTCTTGCAGCTTCCAAAGGTTGTAAAAGAGATTTCTTACCCTCGCTGGAATAGAAATGCTTGACACACCCATTGGGATGGGAACAGACAGGCTTGATGCTGCTTGCTCTTTTCAAGCTTTATCTTGGAAGGAGTTTCTGGCAATAAAGGCATCAAGAAAACCTATGAAAGTGGGGTGGAGGAGGAGCAAAAAGGAAATCAGATTTTGATTACCTGAGATCTCTGCCTGAAGGTAGGGCCAACTCTGCAAATACCCAATTTTACTAAAGCAACCGTCAAGCAGCATTTAAACAAATTCTGCTGTCATTTGGCTTGGGCACAGTTCCCTTTCCTGACGTGCTTGCTCTGTGCCATAATGTAGTCAGGTATTTTGTAGGTCGATTCTATAGTAAAGTAAGCAAGTGGGCCACCCTTGTCAGAACTGTCATATCCTTCTCCCAAATCTAGATATTTAAAAAAAATGCTCTAAAAAATGCTTCAGTCTATTGGCTTGATAGGCACAACTTCTACAGAACTTGAATTTGCAAGATCTGAACGCAACCCTGAGGGTGATGGGCGTGTTTGGGCGTGGTTGCCATCCTGCAGGTGATGCTCTGCATTTAGCCCAGCAGACAGCTGCAGTGGAGTGGAACGTGGGCACAATGAATCCCAGATGGTATTTCCTCTCTCTTTGATATGCTTTATGAAATAAAAACTTGAAAGGGGCTAGAAAATGCTCTGGAATTAAAGAGGGCAATCTACTAGGGACATCTTCTGAAGCAATTGTTCTGGGCCTTTGAGCAATTCTCATGAATGTTTCCACGGAGCTTATGCTGGAGACTGTCCTGGTGAAATTGTGCCCTTGAGTCAGAAATAAATTAATTGCTTTACCTTCATGGCTACTTTTGACAGGCTGGAAAGAAGATTTCTGGGAGCAAAGTAGCACATAGGGAAAAGAGAAGGAGTGACTGTTTTTAGTTGGAGAGGAAGATTCTCCCCAAAACAGAATACAGTATTATTGGTGAGCTGCTCATTCTCTACCCAGATAAAACAGAGGCATTATCAGATTTCAAGGAAACTTTCCAGCCAGGTGAAAACACTCAGGGAGATCTGGGGAGGGGACATGGCCTGGGAAAATCCCAAGGGCCAGGTTGAAAGGCCTGGAGGGCAACATTCTGCCGGGGGACCACAGGCTCTCCATCCCTGGTTTATAAAGCAGGCCTGTAAATAAGCCCACAAAAGTTGCAATCCCTGCGCATCCTTCGCGGACAGCAAGGAAACACAGACTGCTAGCCTCTTAGCAGACTAATAAAAGACCCGGGGGGGGGGAGGAAATTATGTTTGCAATGCAAACTGTTGGAGAAGCGATAGAACAATCTGCTCCTTCAAAAGCCTGCAGCATTTCTGCGATGGTTGTGGAGAAAGAGACTTTCCTTTCTTGGTGGCTATCACAGAAACCAAGTGGGTTGGTGTAGGAAGGATGGAGTGATCCATTCTTCTGCCTCCAGCCTGCTTATTTGCTGCAGAGTATACCTGGTTGCCAATGGTTGTTAAATACGAGGCTGATATAAAAGCAACAGCAAAATATTGTGTCCCTTGGGGAAGGGACATAGCTCAGAGGCAGAACATCTGTTTTTCATGCAGAAAGACCTGGGTTCAATCCTGGCATCTCCAAGTACCGTGTTTCTCATATTATAAGACACGTCTTATATTTATTTTTTCCTGAAAAAAACACAGCATGGCTTATTTTCAAGGGATGTCTTATTTTTTAATTAAGTACCGGTACCTGTACAGACCACAGACCTGCTCCCACCGGGTCTTCGCGCGTGGCAGGCAAAGGCTGCAGCCGGGTCCTGGGGCTGAGCGCTGAGGCTATAGCCAGGTCCCGGGTGTCCGCGCGCGGTGCGCAAAGGCTGCAGTCGGGTCTTGGGGCTGCACGCGCTGCGGCTACAGCCGGGTTCCGGATGTCCGTGCGTGGTGCACAAAGGCTGCAGCCGGGTTCTGGGGCTGCGCACTGAGGCTGCAGCCAGGTCCCCGGGGTTAACGCGGCAGCAGCAACCCTTCTTTGCCACAGACCTGCTCCCACCACCCGGTACGGCTTATTTTCGAGGTATGCCTTATATTTTTCCACCTCAGGAAAATCCTGCCATGCCTTATTTTGTAGGGATGCCTTAAAATATGAGAAACACGGTAGGGCTGGAAATAATCATAGAACTGTATAATTGGAAGGTACAGTGAGGGTTGTCTAGTCCAGTGTTTCCCAACCTTGTGCCTCCAGCTGTTTTCGGACTACAATTCCCATCATTCCTGACCACTGGTCTTGCTAGCTAGGGATGATGGGAGTTGTGGTCCCAAAACATCTGGAGGCACAAGGTTGGGAAACACTGGTCTAGTCCAGCCTTCTGCAATGCATTTTCCCTGTCTGAAACCCTGGAGAACTGCTGATTGTAGACTATATTGCACCAGGTGTCCCAATGGTCTGACTCAGCATAAGGCAGCTTCGTATTATCCTATAATAAAGGTAGGCAACAAGAGCACCATAGATTTTTTTTGCAAGTCTGACTTATTTTGTCTTTGGCTGTGTACATACAGTACTCTTATTTGCTCTGCATCCAATGTCCCCCTCACTCCTGCTTTGTGAAGCTGTATAAACATGACATTAGCCACAATCTACATCTGTCCTGCAGTTTCTTGCAGAATACTGTATTTTGATGCATTCCCCTCAAAACCAGCTTCAATCTGATTTGAAAACTTAAGCTACATGAAAGCATCCATGCCACCTCTCCGCCTACTGGCGCAGACCAACGGTGCGGTGGGCAACTTGGAAACATGTGCAGTTTGACTGATGTGCGCAGTGACGAGCATGCCATTTGAAATGCAGCAAAAAAATTACTTCCAACAAAGCACCTCACTGCATTTTAAGCCATTAATATACACACAGCCTTTGTCTTCAAATACAATGGGGGTGGATCCTGTGATTAGCGTTTTGCACAAGAACCCGGGAGTGCTGGAATCGAATGCCAGCTAAGCTGTATTGTCTCTGTGCTCTTGAGCAATTTGCTTTCTCTCGGCCATTTGTCTTTTCATCTGCTAAATGGGCCTTTTTAATAATGCACAGGGACATTAAAGCGGATGAATCAGGATGGCTGCGACCCAAAACGCTATATGAGTGATGAGTGGAGATGATTCTGCAAAAATGCTGGAGCAGAAAGCCAAATTGTGTATACAATGTGCTAAGAAATCCGTCTGCCCTGAATATTGTTTTCTCCTTGTGGCGTGTTCACAATCAAAGGTTAGCAGCTAGAACAACCGCAGCATGCTTTCCCAGCAGCATCAAAATAGTTGGCACCATCTTAAATTAACAAATAAAAATAAAAAGAGGAGCAGAGAGGGGAAGGGGGCCTCTTATTAGTGTGAGCAGCTGGCTATTCAGGTTTTTAAAAGGTACATTCCCTTCCCATAAGTGGCACGCTGTCCTAATTGAAACTTTCTCTCACTGAAGGCTTTAATGTAAAGCCAGTGTTGCCGCTGGCCATGAACTTCTGCCAGAATAACTCTGTGGAGCCCTAGCTGTGGCCTTGGCATGGCAGAAGGTATAGTAGTAGTAGTAGTAGTAGTAGTAGTAGTAGTAGTAGTAATGATAATATATTATTATTATTATTATTATTATTATTATTATTATTATTATTATTATTATTTATACCCCGCCCATCTGGCTGGGTTTCCCCAGCCACTCTGTGCGGCTTCCAACAGAATATTAAAATAAAATAATTTATTAAACATTAAAAGCTTCCCTAAACAGTAATCAGGTAGCCTTCTTCAACATATGAAGCAGTACAATTATGGACCAACTTGTGTGTTCAGTAGCAAACACAGATCTGGAAACTCTGGCCACACCTCAACTGCAAGACAACCGTGGGGTGTGTGTGTGTGATTTTTGCAGAGGAGAAGCAGGGTGTGTGGAAGGGGCTTATCCCTTCCCCCTCCCCATCACTTTTCTACAGGAACTTATGCAATATAATACATGCTTTGAGGAAACCCAGTTTAGGAAAGTTAGCAGCAGGTTTTTTATGGGGGGGGGGAAGGCAGGTGATCAGGTTAGGGAGAAGGGCTAAGCACATACCCTCCTCTCCCCACATTGTAATGGACAAGAAGCAGCTGGACCTTTTGCATTTGCATTCATATAAAAGGGAATGCCTCTTAATAATTAATAACAATTTCATTATTTGTCACTCTGGGTGGCTTCCAGAACACACAGAAACATAATAAAAACATCAGACATTAAAAGCTTTCCTATACAGGGCTGCCTTCGGATGTCTTATCTCCTTGACATCTGATGGGAGGCCGTTCCACACAAGAGGGTGCCACTGCCGAGAAGGCCCTCTACCTGGTTCCCTGTGACCTCATTTCTCGCAGGGAGAGAATCACCAGGAGGCCCTCAGAGCTGGACTTCAGTGTCTGGGCTGAATGGCAGGGGTGAAGAAGCTCTTTCAGGTATACAGGGCCGGTGGCCATTTAGAGTTTCAAAGGTCAGTACCAACATTTTGAATTGTGCTCAGAAACGTCCAGAACATGTGTGGAACCTGCAGCCTTCTGATGTTCCTGGCCTCCAGTTCCCATCGTTCCTGACGACTGAACAAGCTGGCCGGCCAGATATTCCCCACCACTGATCGAAGAGCAAAGGGGAGATGCTTCTTGCTTCGGAGGTGGTGTGTGTGCCCTTACGCAAATTAGCTGATCAAAACTCATACAGTGGACTGGCTTTCTTTAATCAGGCGACTGGCGTAATAATTTGTCTCTGAAGGCACATGGGCGTGCAGAAACCAGCTTCCTTTTCAAAGGTAAAATTTACGCTCGTTGCTCCACCCTAAATTGGCAAGCGTTGCCCAGAAAGTTCATTTCGCCTCTCTACTATGCGGATGTGGTAAATCATGTGTGATACTGTACAATGTATGAGAAGAAAAAAAGCATCGTACGGTGGCCAAAAAGCAACTGGCATCCCTAGGATTAGCTTCATTAACAAGGATTCTTGAGCCATTTAATCCTTTTTCTTTCTTTCAATCATTCTACCTGCCAAGCCTTTCTCTGTTCTTCCTGCCAAAAAAAAAAATTGCTACTCCTAACACACTCCTGATGACAGAGGATGAGTTTGGGTCAAATGGAAAAGTACAGAAGAGCAGATCAGGGTGAGTTTAATGTTCTTGGTTTCTGTCCCCGAGGCAAGGAGCTGCTTATTGAGAACAGGAAGGGAACATTTGGCAGGTAAGCGGCCGATGCAGAAATAAACAGAACGGCAGCTGCTGTGCAGGGAACAAATTCAGCGCTGCATAGTCGAGTGCAAAGGTACATAGTTGTGCCCTAGGAAACCAGAGCTGACGTCCACAGACTTTTCGAGGGCCAAGACCCGGAGGCATTCTCATTTTATTTCGGTCTTCCTCCATGGAATGCAAGGCATTCCCCAGACACAATGCTTTTGCGGGGAGAGTTTAAGGCTTATTAGTTTAAATAAATGCTATGATATACAGGATTATGTAACACATGTTTATGTAACACAAACCTTTCAGGACTGTAACTAAGAAACACTGTTCTTTGTTCTGAGGTATATGGACACTGCATATTCAAGTCCAAAAACCTAGATTGCAAATCATAACAAATAAAGCCACCAGCCACACACCCTCTGATGTTTCTCCAGTGAAAATAGGAACATCCTATTCAACAACAACAACAAAAATAATGACAATGATGATTTAACTATTTATACCCCGCCCACCTGACTGGGCTGCCCCAGCCACTCTGGGCAGCTTCCAGCACATATAAAATCATAATAAAACATTAAACATTAAAAAACTTCCCTGAAGGGCTGCCTTCAGATGTCTTCTAAAGGCTGTACAGTATAGTTACTTATCTCCTTAACTTGGGGGTCACATAACTCCATACCCTCCAACATTTCTCCAATGAAAATAGGGACGTCCTAAGCTAAGGAAAAGCGGGACATTGCGAGATCAAATCAGGAACTGGGACGGCTTCTGTAAATCCAGGACTGTCCCTGGAAAATAGGAACATTTGGAAGAACTGCACCCAATTTAAAAAAAAAAATTATTTAATTGAGCATGAGTGTTTAAGTCTGCTAACTGATTTAGTGCAGCTGCATAAATTTGCATATGAAAGGGAAGGAAAGTAGGGATGCATTATTTTGTATTTAAATGATGTGTCTCAGCAGATCTTGCCTGAAAAGAGGCATTCCTTTTCTAAGGTGACACTTGCAACCTGCAGTTATTATCAGGATGGAAATTAAATCTGTCGATTTAATTGAGGGCACCTTTTTAGTTCATCAATACAGTATGTTTTAAAAGTGGTTCATCTATCTCGTTCTTCTTCAGTAAAAAATAACGATTAAGAAACAGGTCTCCAAATGCATGTTTGGGTTAAACAGTGGGGGCCTGGGCCTGGAAAGGTTGGAGGCTGTTGATAACTGAATAGCCAGACCTAATAAGCACATGCTGATGACAGAAGCATTTATCTTAACTGTGCCTCTATCTTTTTACCCTGCTTTTGATACTGCTTTTGAAGCGTTGCCTCGACGCAACTCCAAAACCTCGTTTGTTTCCAAATCTGCTTCTCCTCTTGTCCTTGATAAATATGCGGCATTGCTGCCAAAGCTCCAGAATATCCTTGGCAGCCCACAAGAGCAACTGCAAACACAACATACAGTGCGCTGTTGTTTAAAAAAGGTCACAGGGCGCAGGCAGAGAAGTAAGTCATGCTCAGAGCCGGCGTTGCGCAGGGAGCTGAGCAACCGTCAACAAGTTCTTTCAGCAGGGACGCACAATTTAATTAAAGGAATCGGGGCGGAATTAGGTGCGCAAATGGGTGGAAGCATGAATTTGGACATGAGTCAAAGTCATTCTGATGCCATTTTTGCAGTCCGCTTTACTCTCCCAGTACAAGCCATTTTCTCTCTCAATGCATAACAGCCAAAACCTTAATGCAGGTAGCTTAAAACATTTAAAGTTAAATACATATTAAACACGAACAAAATCCATTTTTGTAAAACTGCTGCCAGGTACCTGCAGCAGGGCCTTTTGGGTAGTGGCTCAACTGTGGAAAACTCCCCTTGCCGAGGAGCATGATTAACATTCAGGAGTATAGCTGTCAAGTTTTCCCTTTTCTCGCGAGGAAGCCTATTCAGCTTAAGGGAATTTCCCTTAAAAAAAGGGAGAACTTGACAGCTATGAATTCAGGGGCTTTAAAAAAAAAACAACTACCACATTCCAGTTCACCCAGGTATTTGATGGCTGAAAAGATAATTGATCCAGGCAACCTTGAAAATCATGGTGTGGATACATGATTGTTTTTAGATGCTCACGGTGTTAAAACAATTTCTAAACATTTTTTTCCAGCGGTGCCGCTTTGCTGCTTGACACCCTCGGCTCCTTTGGGGAGGGAAGACGGTACTGAAATTTAATGCGTAAAATAAAACAGATAAATCAATATTACACACATATATGTGTGCCTGCCTGCTCAGATATAGCACCTATTTTTGAAACCAGTCAGTGTGTCGGATGAGCTATTTTAAAGGAAAGCCCTGTCTGCCACACGAAAGGCCGACATCCTGTTCACACGTATCTGGGAAGGGGGTTCACTATTGGGATAATTTCTGAGGACGACCTTTGGTTAGGAAAAGAGAGCCAAAAGCCAAGGCCACCACCCAGACAGACAGAAAAAGGGAAGGCCTGCCGCATTGCATGATGGGACTTGTAGTCTCCAGACGGGGGAGCCGACCCTTCTATTCAAGATGGAAAGAAAGACAGAGAGCTGTTGCCAGGATACCCTCTCAGTAAACAAAGGGTCAGCATGTCTCAGCTACAGTTCTTGGAGCTGCCCAAAGGACATATAGTGCCTGTAAGTATAAGTTTGCATTCCTGGATGTGTCTTGTTACTGTTGAACTTCTTGGGGGTGGGGTTTGCAGATATTCCTTTTTTTTTCTTTTTTCTTTTAAAAAGCCCAAGGTAGGATATGACCAGGTCTTGCACCCAGTGCCGGATTTACCTATAAGCTAAACAAGCTATAGCTTAGGGCCCCACTCTCTTGGGCCCCCCCCAAAAAAAATGTAAAGGGGAAAAAACCTGGATGTACATTTCCAAAATATAAGATAAAAAACAAATAAAATAAAACTTATATACAGCAAAAGTGTTTTTGCATTATTAAGTTTGTTGTGAATTTAAAAAAATCATTTTAAGTTAGAGCTTAATAATTGTTTCACTTTTAATATACTTCTTAATAGTATTTCACCATTAATATACTTCTTCTTAATTGTATTTCAATTCAACAGTTACTTTGATAAAATACATATTTTGTTATGTGCAAATGGCTTTAGATACCTATCAGGTCCATAAATTACCATATAGCATATATTCAACATGAAAAACAGTGACAATTTGTTGTTGACGAAGGACAGCTGGACATATAAAGGACCCCGTTACCTTCAGTAGCTTAGGGCCTCATCAAACCTAAATCCATCTGGGCTTGCACCTTTCATAGCTGGGTCGTCGTGCAAACTTCGCCTGTTGAAATCTCCTCTTCAAACCCAAATGTTAGAGGCGCCCACTCTTGCACCCACAATTCAGGAGCAGTTTTCAGTTTGTGGGTGCTGACGTGCTTTGTTTATTTCCTTATTACATTTCTACCCCACCTTTCTTCCAAAAGTCCCCAATAGGGCCTACATTGGGCCCTCCGCCCCTCATTTTACCCTCTCAACAGCCCTGTGAGGTAGGTCAGGCTGAAAGACCATGATGAGCTCCAATATCACCCAGCGAACTTCATGGCTGAGTGGGGATTTGAACCCTGGTCTCCCAGGTCCTAGGCGGACACTTTAACCACTGCACTATGTTGGCTGTCTAACCTTTTATGAATTAAATCTTACTTGAGGAATACAACTGGCTTGCATTATTATTATTATTATTATTATTAGCATCAGCATCTGGGGGTACTCAATGATACGCAGTACCAGCACCTTCTCTTCCCCCCCCCCATGTTAAAAGTGTGGCACCTACTGTAACAACTTCATAATAAGTACTGGCACCATTTTTTTCTTTTAAAAAAACCACTGATACTCTTCTTCTTCTTCTTCTTCTTCTTCTTCTTCTTCTTCTTCTTCTTCTTCTTCTTCTTCTTCTTCTTCTTCTTCTTCTTCTTCTTCTTCTTTGTGTATCCTGCCCAACTGATTGGGTTGTCCCAACCACTCTGGGCAGCTTCCAACATAATAAAACCTAAAACATTAAAAAACTTCCCGATACAGGGCTGCCTTCAGATGTCTCCTAAAAGCTGTATAATTATTTATCTCATTGACATCCGATGGGAAGGCAGACAACATATGCTCATATATATTTATTCCACCTTCCATCCCTAACCATAGTGTTTCCGATGGTCACAAACTTGAAATGACCAGTTGGCACCGGTGGTTGCTGTTTTTAAATAGGCAGTTGGAAACCTTCAGTCAATGTCTTGATTATTATGATTAGGATTATTAGATGGACCACTGACCTTTATATACACCGGTGGCCAATATTGTGAAAGCTTAGAAAGTTGTATTTCTAAGGCTTAGTGGCTCACAACATCAGTCTCTTTTTTTAGAATAATACCATGAAATAATATCCCTGGAGGTTGCTCCTGGTGGTGGTTCCAGCCCTGGTTTGGGGCGTACATTGGATCACCCATCTTCAGAAGCACATGGCATTGGGCTTATCGGTCAGGCTTATGAACTCGCTGCAGTTTTTGGAGCTGAAAATCGAACATGAAAATGATGAAATGGTTTAAATTAACGCCTCAATACTTGTGTATTCCAAAACGTTTGCAGTTCACGAAAGTTTACCCTGGCTTGTGGTACTGGAAAGATGACAGTCGAAGTCTTGAATTTGTATGGTAAGGATTCAGTGTCCCTTTCTGTCTGACTTCGTTGCATTTCTGTTTGTGGTTATCGTGATTTCACATCACTTGCCAGTGAGCTAGTTTATGAAGCGTCTGGCCCTTGCAGCATGATTTTTTTTCTCCATTAAAACCAATAAACCAATGGAATCTACAACACTTCCAACAATAGCAGATCATAATCAGCAGGATGAAACCAATACAGTTTAGTAAATAGAATCCTTGTTTTCCAAAAGCATGGAGGAACCAAAATGTTTTTTTTTCTTTGCCTCTGAAAGGAGGCAAATGTCAGGCCTGATAGAGCTCTTGGCAGGGGTGGGTAGTAAGAAGAGGTATTCCACAGTATACAAAGGGTGACTATTGAAAAAAAATAAAAAAATTCCTTCAGTAGCACCTTAAAGACCAACTAAGTTTTCATTTTGGTATGAGCTTTCGTGTGCATGCACACTTCTTCAGATACGAAAAAAGCCTGAGTTTTTGAAAAAAAGTAATTGAAAAAAATTACTGAGTAATTAAAAAAAAGCCTGAGTTTGCAGGATGCAACTCTTTCCAGATGTGAAAGCGTTTAGCAGTATGCCTCCTCTCCCCCTAAGTGCCATTAGTCCAAACATACCCATTCCTTCAATCTCTGCAAGAATAAAAATGAAAATGTCTCTGTAATTTTGAAGCAGAAGATACCCCACACTGATTGGTTGAGCATGCTGTGATGTCATAAAGAACCACCTGTCCAATCCCTGAAGCTCTTTTCCCATTTGCCTTCGGTATTCATTTTTTTTTGGGGGGGATTATTAAGGACGGAGGATGAACAGATCAACTCAGAAATGTTGTGGATAGTGGGGCTTTGGAAAAAATTTAAAAATCAAGTATCCCAGCTGAATTATAGTGGGCTGGGGCAAGATTGCATCCTAAACTGGCATTGGACCTGCTGCCATTCCTCTTTGCTGGGCTCACTCTGTGGTTGAGGGATGCATAGTGAGCTCTTTTTCCTGTGTAGTTATATGAATTGCCACTGCCATTACTGCATACTCCCCCTTTGTTTGGTATTGCAGTGCCTATCCTAAGGAGGAAGATAAGGAAGCTAAGGAGAAATCTAAGAAAGGGAAAACCATCCACTTCCAGGAGACGGCCACAAAAACGCCAGACAGGTGACCCAGTTTAAAAATCAGCAGAGCTTGAAATGCCCTGACTATAGTCTGTGGTCTTGGCAAGGGTGTAAGAAGTCATGGATTCAAATCTAGGAAGGGTGAGGTGGCCTGTCTCAAGTGCACCATTAAAGGGAAGCAAATGGTCAATTATTTGGTCTATTATATTGTTGCCATTGCCACGGGGGTTGCCATTCGTATTTTGTGCCCCAACATCATGGGCCTCCTCTGTCCCTGCTTAGCAGCAAACGCGTTTGGGCAACCCTGCAGATATTTCCGTCTGTAAAATGGGAACAATAGCAACACAACATCACAGGCATATGTTGTTGTTTTTTGCTGTATTCATATTGCACCATACATACATACATCTGATGTATCTCCCCTCCCCTCTTCTGCACCTGCATCCCATAATGCCTTAGCTGCAATTGATCATTTGAGGATCCACACCCTCAAATATGAGAATGAACTGGTCCACAGGCCATCTGCATTGGTAGGATGGGAAGACGGCTGCACAAACGGGGCCATTTTCATCATTGTGCCTTGCAAAGAGTTTCCCCTCAAGGTCACATCCACACCATACATTCAAAGCCCTCTTATGCGGCTTCAATCTGTCCTGGTTTCCCCCAAAGAATCCTGGGAACTGTGGTTGCTAGGAATCCCCTCTTGGAACTACAGTTCCCAGGATTCTTGGGGGAGGGAGCTCTGGCTGTTAAAGTGGTATAACAGTGCTTTAAATGTGTGTTGTGGATGTCCTAAGTACCACCCCTCTATAAATATTAAAGGCTTGAGAGACCAGTAAGGCAGCTCTATGTGCCCATAGAAGGCTGAATTCTGCCTTTCTTTCCAATGTAATCAAGGTTACCTGGAACGAGAACACCCTAGAGTTTAGCTCCAGAGTTGCCTTGGCATGTGTCCAATTAAATGAAAGGCAAGTCCTACCCACCCTGCACTTTATCTGCAGACCTGATCCTGTTTTTTTCCGAGATATCTTTGCCGTACGGAGAAGTATCGAAGAAGAAGAAAAGTCACCCCGGCAGTTGAAGCGATTGCAAAAAGAACTGATTTCTCTAGAAGACGTTAAGTGTAAGTGTGGGTGCTGAATTGCCAAGTTGTTTGCAGCTTATTGATCTTCTCTGGCATCACTGAGATGGTTCCAAAGGTTGCTGATTTCAGTGTTACCCCGAGTCAACAGCACTTGTTTACTTGGCCTAAATGGCTTGTGTCCAGCATACCTAAGAATCATAAAAGCATCACATTGAAATAGCTTCTTTGTCCCATCCAGTTGTGGGAGCCAAGAGCATCGTCCACCTTAACAGTCTTGCACAAAATCAGCAACGGCAGTCCTATGCGCTACAGACCAAAACGGGGAGTGGGTGTTTTGCGCAAAGGCTCCAGTCATGGAAATAACTGGACTTGAGTTGTGCAAGATTTCCAGTCCATATGGAGCAGGGGAAGGCAGAAAGGCAACTTCCTCTTCTATATCGGATCATGGTGCCAACCTCTTCTTTCACAATGGCATCTTCATAGCATTGGTTACAACATTTTACTATCTTGGATTGCACAAATGGGCTTCATTATGGTTTTTGCCCAACACACGTAGGTGTGGCCGAGGGTTTGACAAATGTTTCTTAATGGACTGGCGAGTGGCAATAAGTTTCCCTTGGTAATCTGGAAATCTCTCTGTCTTTTTCTCTCTCCTGCCATTGAGGTGTGATGTGAATCAGAGCCTATGGGAAGGGCAGAGAAGGTGCGATAAGCCTGACTCTCGGGAGACACAGACAAAGAGCACTGCATTTCACTGGATTGGAAACAGGGGGGGACTGAGCTGGAGGGGACATTTGTGAACTAGGGTTGCCGTACGTCTGGAATTTACGTCTGGGGTGGAAATCGGGGAAAATGTCTGGGAAAATCCGAACGTATGGCAACCTATTTCGGCAGTGTCGTTTCTGGCGAATAAAACTCAACGACTCTGCCCAAAAAATGCACAACAACTTTTTTGTCTGGATTTTCACTGTTTGAAACATGGCGGCAACCCTAATTAAAACATGCATACCCCACCTTTCTTCCAGAAGCTCAAGGTAGCGTAGCACAACAACAACAACAACAACCTTATGGGTAGGTTAGGCTGAGAGAGAGACTGACTAGTCATGCAGTGTCTTTCATGGCTGAACAATTTGGACCTGGGTCTCTCGGCTTTTTACTCTTGGCACTTCAAACACTACACCACGGGTGTCAAACACAAGGCCCGGGGGCCAAATCCGGCCTGCCAGACCTCGTCATGTGGCCCGCCGAGCGCCCCAGCCAGCAGGACCCAGCAGTGGGACCTTGCTGCTGAAGCGCTGCGCCAACAAAGCGCCGACAAACAGCTGGGGCCGGGGAAATGCTTTTTGCCCCTGGGTCCCTTCGCGCTCTTTTCTGGCACTGAATCAAGGCGGCGACCCCCCCCTTCCCTTTCTTTCTTCCTCTCTCTCGTTCTTATTCTTTCTTTCCCTCTCCTTCCTTCCTTCCTTCCTTCCTTCCTTCCTTCCTTCCTTCCTTCCTTCCTTCCTTCCTTCCGTCCTTCCCAATTTTCTTCCTCTCCCTCATTCTTATTCTTTCTTTCCCTCTACTTCCTTCCTTCTTTCTCCCTTTCCATCTTCTCTCCCTCTTTCTTTTTCTTTCCTTCTTTATTCTCTTCCTTATTTCCTACTCTTCTTTCTCTCCCCTCTTTCCTTCCTTCCTCTCTCCCTCCCACTCCCTCTTTTCTTCCTTCCTTCCTTCCTTCCCTCCCCTCCCTCTCCCTCTCCTCAGAAACATAGGATGCTGCTTTATACTTCTGGCCCTTAAACCCTGGAACCAGGAGAGCAGCTTCAGTGAGTCAACCTCAGCCAGTCCCTTTGGTGAAGGCTGGTGGCTCACTGGCAGAACATCTGCCCTGCATGCAGAAGGACCCCAGCATCTCCAGGTACTAGTAGCTCTGCAAAGGTCCTGCATGAAACCCTAGCGAGCCTCCACCACCCAGTGCAGTTACCAAAAATCATTTTTCAATAAATTGTACAATAATTGTGCATTTGAATATCTACTTGCCATTATTCTGACTATGTTTCGGCTTTCAGAGCTAGTTATTACTTACATTATTACAAAAAACAGTAATAATTGAATGCAGTGACAATAATTTATGATAATAAAGAGTGGACACATAGTCCTACAGATACAACCGGCCCTTTGAGGGTGACCAAACTGCTGATGCGGCCCCGATGAATTTGAGTTTGACACCCCTGCACTACACTAATCTGGCTTCGCCTGAAGGCATACGTAGCTGCTTTTGTATATTTGCGAACAAAGCAAGCACTTCTATTTCAGTGCACTTTTGTTCGAGGAAAGCTGGTTAACTCCTGGGATTTTTTCACTGCATTGAATGCAGCAGTGCGCCTAAAGTCATTCCCATGTGCTGCAGTATAGGCCTACCCAGAGCAGACAATTCAGAATGCAGGGAGAGGGGGAAGGAAGTGGGCATGTACTGTATTTTCCCTCTCATCAGAAACTCCCTGCCTGCCCGTCTCTCCCTCGTGTGGCCTTTCAGCTTCCTATGCCTGGCATGTAAGCTTCCTTATGTTTCTTTCTAAATAAGGCGTGGTATAAATCACTAAATCAGCTGTAACGGTAATAATAATTTCTAAGCGCATTGTTTTCCTCTAGCATTTTAATGGTGTGGCCCTAGGAGGACTGCCTTGCATTTTTCCTTTGAAAAGTTGAGTCAGCTTCGAAAAACGTTGCAAAACCTTAAATTTGGACTGGGATTCTGGAAATCTTTCTGGAGGGGAAAGACCGTCCACACATAGGTCAATCCACCATAGACAAGTTGCCCGTTCTTACAGAGATGGAAAAACCCTGTGTCTGGGTAATAGCACTTCAGAGCAGACTGCAGGTGGGAGCAAAAATGATTTAATGTGCCTCCATACGAAAAAGAAGTAAAAACCTCTCCACACTCTATGTAGAAAAATAGATGTGGAGAAGGCTAAAGTAGAACTCTCTGTGTTTTTTTTAAAAGCACATTTCCCCCTTCAAAGGATTATAGGCACTGTCGATACATTTCCCAGTAACCCTTAACACACTACTGTGCCCAGAATTCTTTGAAAGATGATGTGCCTACAGTCATTAAGAACCAAAATAGATCTAATATGTATTTTTACAAACATGTGCATTAGATTAAAAAAAAAGCCCCAGTATTAATTTGGCCCCTTTCCCTGACTTGCTAGATTTCTATATGCAGGGACTGCTTTTGTACAGACGAGCTTTCAGTCAAGTGAGTCTCACCCGGACACATTTTTACCGCCTCCATGAAAACTAGACCTGGGCGACTTGCTTATTCGTCTTGGGTGACGCCTGATTCAGCTCTGATAAACCCCAAGCCTGCCCCAATACTGTAGTGACGTGCACCCATCACCCCACACACTTCCTGGTGCATAGCTCAGTGGCAGAGCACATGTTTTCCAGGGAGAATCCCTGGGATCACTGACTGAGTCCTACGCCCAAACCGCACCCACTTCTGCGCTCCCTGGAAGGAGGCATTCTGTTATCTTAAGGTGAAACAAGCAGGGCAAATAAAACCAACCCAGATTTAATGGGCTGTTTTCCTTAACTCCCGTCTCAAGTTACAGGTACATCAATCCCTTATAGGGCAGTCCTAAACATGTCTACTTGGAGATAAGTGAATTCAGTGGGATTTGTTCTTAGTAAGTGTGTTTTAGGATTCCCCAACACCTTGCATCGTTTCTTCTTTCTCTGCCCCTTTTCTTAAACTGGTTGTTGTTGGCATCTGTCCATCTTGGGAGACAAAGAGGAGTGCGCCTTTGGCTTGAAGTCAAAATGTTGGAAAGTTACAGCTCCTGCTTTGGCTGTAGAAACCAATATGGGAGAGATATGTTTTGTTGCAGCTGGGGCAGATAAAGGCATCCGGTTGTTTCTTCTCTGCGTTTCTCCGAGTGGTCATTCCTCCCCTGGTTACTGCTGTGAATGCACAGCCTGCCTGCCTGTCTCCAGGTATTGCAGTTGTCTGAAAGGGATTCCCACCGGTGGGGTTGATCTTACCAGCCTTAATGTCATGTTTGCAGACATTTTTGTAACACAGAGTTGGTCTGCCAACGGGCTTGGTGCCTGTAGCCAGCTCCCCTTAGAGCACATCCTTGGAGAGCCTGCCATCTTCAGTTCCGTGGACATGACCAGGACAGAGCCCTAACAGTCAAAACAAATCAGAACTGGAAGCAAATTCAGCAATTGTGATTTTCCGTAAGTTCGACAAGAACCGGAGAGACGGGTTCAAATCCTCCCTAGTGTAAAGTTCTCTGGGTGATTTGGGGACAGTAATTAATTTCTTCACAACTTAGTTCGAACACAGGGCTAGAGAGGGGAATAAAATGGGTGGATCACCCTGAGCTCTGTGAAGGAAGTTTAGTCTAAAAATATAGGCAAAAAAAACTTGATTTATGTAAAAACCTTCTCTGAGATAGTTTGCAGACACTTTGCAAAGCTGGACGAGAATGCAATGCTACAGATTTTCAAATTTTTCATTTTGAATGTTTTCAGACGCTGCCCTGTTTCTGGCCCACGAAGATGACTCCTTTCGCATGCATTCTTTCTCTTTAGTTATGAGGTATGCCATTTGCTTTTTGCATTTCACAGGGGGATGCTTTCACTTCGTTTTTTTTTTTAAAGAAAGATATATTTTACTGCACCTTGTAAAAACCAAGTCAGATGTTAGCGGAGAGGTTGCCAAATCCTGTGTCATCAAGACCTGAGTTCAGAAAGATATTTTTGGCATATATGCAATTCTGTGAGAGGGAAAAGGGCAGAAATCACAACCATCACATTCTCAGGCAAGTAGCCTTGCAGCTGCTTCTCGCTACACTTCCATTTTAAGTATGAAGTGGGCCTGTTGCAGAAATCTTAGTCAATCATATGAACTCACTAAGCAAGGGATATACCGGTATGTGCTGCTTTTAGCGTTGCAAAGCAGGGCTGGGGGACATGGCTTTCTGTGCGGTCCTTGAAACACTTGGCAGGTTAGAACATGGTGCTGATAGTGCCAAGGTTGCAGGTTCAATCTCCGTATGGGGCAGCTGGAGATTCCTGCATTGCAGGGGGTTGGACTAGATGACCCTCACGGTCCCTTCCAGCTCTACAGTTCTATGATTTTTATGATTCTCCTCTCCCCACACTACACCTTTCCCTGGCTCAATGTTTTTGCCTGGTTGGAATTGCTTGCATCCCACCCCCCGCCTCCCAGCCTTCCAATTAATTATCCCTTATTCTAAAATCCCATTATGGTTAAGTGACCCTCTGAATCTTCACACATAATAGACTGCTGGGATAGCTCAGTTGGTAGAGCAGGAGACCTTTAATCTCAGGGTCAAGGGTTCGAGCCCCACGTTGGGCATGAACGTTGGGTATTGTGAACAGCACCCAGTTGCCATTTAGCAAAAGAAAACTGTTCCCTTGTGAAGAAGTTTACATGGGTGTGAAATGGTGTTTTGCTCTGTTTTTAAAATCTGCTCCAGGTGCCGGCAGCTAGATGATTTTCTCATGGCTCTGCTGTACTATCTGAATTTTTATCTGGAAAAATTAGCCTTGGAGATGAAACCCAAATCTTTCATGGGGTGAGTAAAATCGCTTGGGTGTGCGTCTTAAGCGGAGTCTCGTAGCAAAACTCCGAAGAGCAGGTCCTTGTACTCCTCTTCCCTCAGATCTTGTGCCTCTCTGCTTCTCTCTTGTGTGCAAGAGGTTCCCCAAAATTGCTGCTTTTGTAGGTCCCTGACCATTCTGCCCCGGGTACCACTGACTGCTGTAATATCACAGAATTGTAGCATTGGAAGGGACCGCGAGTCCAGGCATGTCCAAAGTCCATTTGGGGGGCCTAATCCAGCCAGCCGGTTGGTTTAATCTGGCCGCTGTGGCAGTTTATTTCCAAAAAAACCCCTCAACAACTTCAATTCTAAAAAATGGTTAACAACTTTGGTCGGCCCTCACGGCCCTTCACTTCATCAAATCTGGCCCTCTTTGAAAAAAGTTTGGACACCACTGATTTCTAGTCCAACCCGCTGCAATGCAGGAATCCTTGGCGCAACGTGGGGCTTGAACCCACAACCTTGAGATTCACTGACTGAGCTTTCCCACGTCTCACAAGCTGGTGCACACCCCACGATGACAAGCAAGTTTTAAAGTTGGTATTGGGTTTGAAACACAACAGTGCTTGAGGTGGGTGTTCTCTCACTGCCGCATTCTGGGCTGGCTGAATCTCCAAAATCCTCTGCAAAGGCAGACCCACATCCAATGCATTGCCGCAGCATAGACGGCCAAAGCCAGGCTATCCCTGCCCAGAGAGAGTCCCAGCCGGCCCTTGCAGAGGAAAAAGACAATCCCCATGCCGCTGAAGCCAGTTGTTTCTCCGGTGACGGTGCTGGATCCAACCTTAACCCCAGGTTCTGTACCTGCTCCTTCAAGGGGAGGGGAATTGCATCCACGGGGCATTCCACTCATGCGGATATGAAAGCTAGGGAAGCCCTCCCCTGAGATGCTCAAGCGTAATTTAAAAACAAGCTTCTGCCCTGATAAGTGGAGGTGTAGGCTTGAAAACCATGCATGTGAAATGCCTTTCGAAGCCTCGGAAGCCAGAGAAGAGGCTAAGCAGAACTTCCAATGATCACAAGATATGGCTTCGTTGCTCCGCCTAATCCCCTTCCCTCGCCATGGTTTGCAGAAGCAGCTTTAAAAATGCATGTAAAATAATAATAATAATAATAATAATAATAATAATAATAATAATAATAATAATAATTTTATTTGTGCACCGCCCTCCCCGGCCAGAGCCGGGCTTAGAGCGGCTGACATCATATAAATAATACAATATGCATAAAAACAAACAAATCAATTGATTAAAATGCATCCCAAAATTAATTCAAATATTGTAAATAAAAATTAAAGTTAAAACTGGACAATTAACAACCCTCAGGTTAAAATTGAAAGCGTACGTTTGCATTTTCTGAATGTGCATATTTCTGACGGGTTGCAGCATTTAGCATTTATTGGCCCAGAGCTATGAGGGCAGGGGTTCCCTCTCCCACGCAAAGCACAGATTTTACAATGCCGCCATGTTTGTTGTTGTTGTTGTTGTTTAGTCGTTTAGTCGTGTCCGACTCTTCGTGACCCCATGGACCATAGCACGCCAGGCACTCCTGTCTTGCACTGCCTCCCGTAGTTTGGTCAAACTCATGTTCGTAGCTTCGAGAACACTGTCCAACCATCTCGTCCTCTGTCGTCCCCTTCTCCTAGTGCCCTCAATCTTTCCCAACATCAGGGTCTTTTCCAAGGATTCTTCTCTTCTCATGAGGTGGCCAAAGTATTGGAGCCTCAGCTTCACGATCTGTCCTTCCAGGGAGCACTCAGGGCTGATTTCCTTAAGAATGGATAGGTTTGATCTTCTAGCAGTCCATGGGACTCTCAAGAGTCTCCTCCAGCACCATAATTCAAAAGCATCAATTCTTCGGCGATCAGCCTTCTTTATGGTCCAGCTCTCACTTCCATACATCACTACTGGGAAAACCATAGCTTTAACTATACGGACCTTTGTCGGCAAGGTGATGTGTCTACTTTTAAAGATGCTGTCTAGGTTTGTCATTGCTTTTCTCCCAAGAAGCAGGCGTCTTTTAATTTCGTGACTGCTGTCACCATCTGCAGTGATCAAGGAGCCCAAGAAAGTAAAATCTCTCACTGCCTCCATTTCTTCCCCTTCTATTTGCCAGGAGGTGATGGGACCAGTGGCCATGATCTTGGTTTTTTTGATGTTGAGCTTCAGACCATATTTTGCGCTCTCATCTTTCACCCTCATTAAAAGGTTCTTTAATTCCTCCTCACTTTCTGCCATCAAGGTTGTGTCATCTGCATATCTGAGGTTGTTGATATTTCTTCCGGCAATCTTAATTCCTGCTTGGGATTCATCTAGTCCAGCCTTTCGCATGATGAATTCTGCATATAAGTTAAATAAGCAGGGAGACAATATACAACCTTGTCGTACTCCTTTCCCAATTTTGAACCAATCAGTTGTTCCATATCCAGTTCTAACTGTAGCTTCTTGTCCCACATAGAGATTTCTCAGGAGACAGATGAGGTGATCAGGCACTCCCATTTCTTTAAGAACTTGCCATAGTTTGCTGTGGTCGACACAGTCAAAGGCTTTTGCATAGTCAATGAAGCAGAAGTAGACGTTTTTTCTGGAACTCTCTAGCTTTCTCCATAATCCAGCGCATGTTTGCTATTTGGTCTCTGGTTCCTCTGCCCTTTCGAAATCCAGCTTGCACTTCTGGGAGTTCTCGGTCCACATACTGCCTAAGCCTGCCTTGTAGAATTTTAAGCATAACCTTGCTAGCGTGTGAAATGAGCGCAATTGTGCGGTAGTTGGAGCATTCTTTGGCACTGCCCTTCTTTGGAATTGGGATGTAGACTGATCTTCTCCAATCCTCTGGCCATTGCTGAGTTTTCCAAACTTGCTGGCATATTGGGTGTAGCACCTTAACAGCATCATCTTTTAAAATTTTAAATAGTTCAGCTGGAATATCATCACTTCCACTGGCTTTGTTATTAGCAGTGCTTTCTAAGGCCCATTTGACTTCACTCTCCAAGATGTCTGGCTCAAGGTCAGCAAACACACTACCTGGGGTGTACGAGACCTCCATATCTTTCTGGTATAATTCCTCTGTGTATTCTTGCCACCTCTTGCCACCATGTTTAGAAAGGGCTATTGCTCTATATATTCCGTGTGGTTGTGCTTTGCTTCAAGACCTGGTTTGTGCTGGTTAGAAAGATCACAAGCCGTGAGGCCTCAAGCCCAAGACCTTGGAGAGTTGCCAGTGTTCAGGGTGAATATTCTGAAGTTGGGAGTCCATGGCCATTTCCTGTGATTCTGGGGGACCCTTGTCAACTCCCAGGAGCTATTTGAGCCCAGTGTTCTTCAGTCTCCTCTGACTGGTTCTAGCCTGACAGCCTTCTTTCCTGGGTCGTTTCTGACTTTCTCCCTCCACAAGGGTCAGTCCTGCCTCTCCTGTTCTCCTTCATGGCTGCGTTTGAGGTCAGTTCTGCATCGGTGGTTGTGGCCTAAGACCAGGGGAAGTGGGCGTGGCGGGTGTTGCACGAACCCTTGAAAAGGGGACAGAACTCACTTCTCCACAAATGCACCCGAACCTACTTTCACTAGTGCCTTGGCCTGGGTACCTCTGCTTTGTTGCCCCTCACGTGTTGGCAAAGAGCACCACCCCCCTGGGGTTTTCCACAACAGGTAAAAACACTTTTCTGCACTGAGCTCCGCCATAAAGTTGTTGGTGCCGTCCGTCCCGTCCCTCCCCCCGTAACAGACTTCTAGGTTGCCTTTCAAAATATAAACATCTTTCGAAGGCAGCTTCCATAGTACAGGTCAAACAAATGAGTCAAACCAACTTTCTTGTTTGACTTGGCAGCTGCCTTATTCCCCAACACCTACCTGTTTTGTTTTGTGCTGTTGTGCTGACCCAGGTGAGTTCTTAAACTAGATCATTTAGATTAGATCACCACCAATGCTTCTTTAGGTGTTGGGACATGATTCTATGAATGTGGTTCAACAACATCTGAGTTGCCCCAGAGGATCCCCAGCCTTGAGGGAGCCCAATAAGGTGTGGCCATCCAAGATGTTGTTGGATCACATTCATAGGGTCATAGAGTTGGAAGGGACCTCAAGGGTCATCTAGCCCAGCCCCCCGCCATACAGGAATCTCAGCCAAAGCATGCATGACATATGGCCATCCAACCTCTGCTTTAAAACTTCCAATGAAGGAGAGCCCACAACCTCCTGAGATAGACCGTCCCACGGGCATCAGAAAGTTATTCCTGATGTTTAGTTGGAATCTCCTTCCTTGTAACTTGAAGCCACTGATTCGAGTCCTACCAACAGAGCAGGAGAAAACAAATTTGCTCCACGATTCCCATCATCCCTGGCTATTGGCTCTGCTGGTTGAGTCTGATGGGTGCTGGAGGCCAACAACCTCTGGAGGATCACAGGTTAGCCCAGGCACCCCCAAACTGCGGCCCTCCAGATGTTTTGGCCTACAACTCCCATGATCCCTAGCTAAAAGGACCAGTGGTCAGGGAAGATGGGAACTGTAGTCCAAAACATCTGGAGGGCCGAAGTTTGGGGATGCCTGGGTTAGCCACACCTGACCTACCTGGAGACATTCTAGCATACAACACCTAGGTTCTTCCTGCTCCTTATTTGCAATTACTCTACTGTTCTGTTGTATCACCTAATCTACTAATGATAGTCCAGGCATAGTGAATCTTGCTTGCCTGACCAGAGTCTTGCTAGGCAATCCCAGGGCGTGCGACTCCAGCCCTATGATTTAATGATCTAATCTTTCTGTTACTTTCTTTTATTTGGGTCAGAATTCCCCGGTGCAGACATAGTGTTCCTGATCGTCTAACCATGAGTGGGAGAGTGCTCTGTGCAATGCTTTTTAAAATGTCTTGCTTCTTTGTTAAACAGGAAGCCCAGTGCCCTGGAAAGGAAAGAGATACGGAAGAACCAAATCAATCTAGCAGTGACCAAAAAGCACCTGGCCAAGCTGTACTGCATCCTCATCCTCGGGCTGGGAATGTCCGAACAGCATCACATGGCTTGTGGAAAGTAAGGAAACGGCTGCGCCCAGGAAATGCTTTTCTGTAACGCCATCTGTTCTTCGCAGCAGATGCCTAGGGAATAAAACAGAAGAAGTGGGGAACTTGGGTTTCTGAGTGGGTTGTCAAAACCCAATGCCCTTTGAGAGTCCTTTATGGAAGCTGAAGGGGGACATGCCGCCTGATTCTTAGCGTTTTCACCAGGAAGCAAATTCCACAGAGTTCAGTGGGGAAGGGTTGTGGCTCATCTGGAGAGCACCTGCTTTGCATGCAAAATGTCACCAGTTCCATTCCTGGCATGGGAAAGGCTCTTGCGAAATCCTGGAGAACAGTTGCCAATTAGAGTAGGAAATGCTGATAGTCCAGTCGTGGGTAGAGTCATGGGTTCAAGTTGGGTGAAAGATTCCTGCATTGCAGGGGATTGGATGAGATGATCGCCATGGTCCCTTCCAACTCGACAATTCTAAGATTCTATGGTCTAGATGAGCCAATGGTCTAACTCAGTAGAAGGCTTGGCTTGTTTTCAAGTAAAGATGCATAACGTCCGGGTAAACCTGCACTCGGGGAATCTGTGCAAGGGTACAGTCTTAAGCAAAAATTACTGGGGCCATAAGGTCCCAATGAACTCAGTGGGACACGTTCCCAAATGACATCAGTTAGGACCGCAAGCTAAAATTCTCATCCTTTTTCCTTAGGAGTCACTAAAATCAGCAGTCATAGCCTCTGGGTGAATGTGTTTAGGATTTGGTGGCATGCAAATAGCTGTTGCAACTTAACAAAACTCATTGTAATATTTGCTATCAGATTTCTGTGATTAGGGCTACCACTGCCGGTTGCCTTATTGCAATGCCTTGCCTTGCCAGAGAGTTTTGGGCTTGGCAATGGTGTGTTGGTAGACTGCACTATTCCGGTGATGTGCTTCCGTGGTAGCTAATTTTTAGGCACTTTTACTCTTCGGAATAGCTAGGAAATACTTGGAGGGGGGGCATGCCTTTATTCCCACACTCCTAGCTAGGGATGATCCCTAGCTGCCTCTGGCAATTTGAGTAATTTCGGGGAGAGAGAGAGAGCTGAGACTTAGCATTTAGGTTGCTGGCTATTTCACCTGGAGATCTGATGTGAGATCAGCGGACTTGCCTTCATCTCTGCCCAGTGCGTATGTTTGTAAAGACAGCTCCCAAACCAAAGCCGGCCAGTCTTACCAGTTGCTCTAGAGCAGGGGCATTCGGGCTTGCTGGATCAATTTTGTAGGTTTTGTTTGCAAGAACCTAAAGGACCAGGTACAAAGGGCATGTGTTGACACCTGTCTTTCTCAAGGGACAATGGAGTGACTAGAGGTGAAGTCAAACCACTTTGTTAGCAGCACTGAAGTAACCTCCCCAGGACACAAGCCTGGGCAGTGTGTCTGAAGTTCCTGAGCTGCCCAGACGACAAGACTTCTCCCTCGGACTCACCGATGTGGTCCAAAGGAAAGCAGAGGAAGATGTTTGGCACCAGCTTGGCTGCAGGAGTTGCCGGAAGGTGCCATCCAATTGCCTTTGGGACTTCACTCTGGATTTGTGTAGGGTTTACTTCTGAAGATGTCCCACAAGGCAGCGGAGGTTCAGGACCAGAGTTTTCCTTCTCACAGATAGCTTACAGTTAAAATTAAGGAACAGGGTGCCTCTGAGCAAAGGGATTTGACCTAAGCTCATAGTTCTTTCCCCCCAAACCCATTCCTGCTTAGCTTTGTTCATTTCTGCAACTTGATTTCAGTTGCAAAAGAGAGTTTCAAACAATTGGGAGTCTCGCAGCAAGCTACCCACATATTTGCCTTCTGCTTAGGCCTGCCCTAGAGACCTCCCCCCTTCTTATGTTCTCCAGCCACCCTTCTCTTGACCCCAGCCCAGGGTTCCAATCTCTTCAGCTGGCCTCTGTTGCTGTTGACAGCAGCTTGATCAGCAGGCATTACCAGGGAGTCCTCTTGTGTTGTGAGAAGCTTAATCTGCTGGTTTCTGCTGCTAAAGGTGCAGGTGCAAGTCAGGCTGGTCCCTCACTGCCCCCAGGCAGCTAATTACACTAATGGTGGTGGAGGAAAGAGGACTGGAAAGAAGGGCTGGTACTGGGGAGAAGAGATGGCATACTTGAGCCTTGCCAGCTTTGAATCACTCACTCTCACTGGCTTTCTTCCAGTATGTGGCTTGGAAGGGCAGGGAAAAGCCCCAAACTCTTATAATGACATGCAAAGCACCGGTTGCATTTCCTTGACGTGTTTATGAGTCGAGTTTATTTCTCCTGCACCAGCTCGGGTATCCTCTCTTTGAGCTTCGTGATGGCGCAGAGCAAAAGAAACAAACAACAGCAGCTTTCTTTCAGATTGGTTACACTCCCCAAAGCTTTGCATGGCTGTTTTGTTGTTGGCAGGAAGCTCATGCTCAGCGTTCAGAACCAAAGCCGCGTTTATTCAGCGTGAAAGTCCCCATGGGGATTTGCCTTCCTCTTTAGCTGGACATGACCTGCTGGCAAGGGCCTGCTGGCCTGTGCTTTTTCAGAAAGCCCACGAGACTGCCGGAACGGAGAGATGAGAAGTTGTCTTGGCAGCTTTAGGCGAGCACCCTTAAAGATGTGCGGACTACCACCTGGAAAGGGAAGGCTGTCTGGGAGCACAGTGCCCAAGAATGAGCTTTTACTGATATGATTCCAGTGTGAAGCAGCAGGACTCAGCCAAATTAACTTGCAGGAAGAATTCCAGTGAGGCCTTAGCTGGGGTTAGCAGGCTTGGCAGGAACACAGAGTCCCTGAGTACCATGTTTTACAATCTCTCCTGAATCAGTGTGTTCCTGTGGAATCAAGAGTTTTGCTTCCCACCCCCCACCCCAAGTCATAGAATCATAGAATCATAGAGTTGGAAGAGACCACGAGGGCCATCCAGTCCAACCCCCTGCCAAGCAGGAAACACCATCAAAGCATTCTTTACATATGCCTGTCAAGCCTCTGCTTAAAGACCTCCAAAGAAGGAGACTCCACCACACTCCTTGATAGCAAATTCCACTGTCGAACAGCTCTTACTGTCAGGAAGTTCTTACTAATGTTTAGGTGGAATCTTCTTTCTTGAAGTTTGAATCCATTGCTCCGTGTCCGCTTCTCTGGAGCAGCAGAAAACAATCTTTCTCCCTCCTCCATATGACATCCTTTCATATATTTGAACATGGCTATCATATCACCCCTTAACCTTCTCTTCTCCAGGCTAAACATACCCAGCTCCCTAAGCCGTTCCTCGTAAGGCATCGTTTCCAGGCCTTTGACCATTTTGGTTGCCCTCTTCTGGACATGTTCCAGCTTGTCTGCATCCTTCTTGAACTGTGGTGCCCAGAACTGGACACAGTACTCCATGTGAGGTCTGACCAGAGCAGAATACAGTGGTACTATTACTTCCCTAGATCTAGATGCTATACTCCTATTGATGCAGCTCAGAATTGCATTGGCTTTTTTAGCTGCTGCATCACACTGTTGACTCATGTCAAGTTTGTGGTCTACCAAGACTCCTAGGTCCTTTTCACATGTACTGCTCTCAAGCCAGGTGTCACCCATCCTGTATTTGTGCCTTTCATTTTTTTTGCCCAAGTGTAGTACTTTACATTTCTCCTTGTTAAAATTCATCTTGTTTGCTTTGGCCCAGTTGTCTAATCTGTTAAGGTCATTTTGAAGTGTGATTTGAAGTCCTAGGGTTAGGATTCGAGTGAGGCTTGGGCACTTGAAACCTTGGAGGGTTTCATCTGCTGAGCTGCATGGAGCAAGAAAATACCCCAGAGCTCATTGAGGCGTCTGGCTTGCAGCTGCCTTGATCCATGCAAGGTTTGGGAAGGTTACAGACAACCGGTACTGCCTCAGAGCTGGCTGTGCACAGAGGGGAAACCAAGCAGGAAGGTTAGACGATGCCCGCCTATTTGTTGTGCATTCGTTCAGATTTGTTTGTGAGGAGTTTCAATGACGTTGTTGTTGTGCCAAGCCATAATGATCGTAGGAAGCTGCCTCAAAGGAGATCCATTTGACCATCATGCCCACCTGTTATCTACTCTGACTGGCCATGGCTCTCTGAGATCTCCACCTCACCTGCTACAATGAGAGCCCTTTCAACTCGATATACCTGGGATTGAACCTGGCACCTTCTTTATGCAGAGCACCTGCCGCACCCTTGTGCTACGATCCCAGCAGCTGCTCCACCCTGCCAACCTCAGGCACCACCCATTATTTTTAAGGGTGCCTTCAATCCCTAAAAGCAGCTTGGCACCTTGGTATTATTTGTGTTCCCTCCCCCTGGGCTGCCTAGGCTGCCAAAGGACTCCCTTTGTGTGGGGGACAGGATACTCAACACCTCACCTCACCTAAAAAAGCTTTTTTCCCCTCTCCACGTTTCTTTCTTTCTGGCCTTGTGTTGTGTTGAAGTGGCAAACCCAAAACAAGGGACACGCCCTGACTTTGAGCTTTCTTCTCCTGCATGTGCATGTACTTTTGCTCCCCCCCCCCCCGCAATGAGACCAACCAGGAAGCATCCCTTTGCAGGCTTGTGAGAAGCATCAAGGACAATAAGAAACGGCTCTGGGGTTCGGTGGGACAGGTCAGGTGCTTAAAAGGGCAGCGAGAGGCAAGGGAGAGAGAAGTGCCGTAGTGACAGAAACAGGAAGTGGACAAGAGGTGAAGATTCAGGGACACTGTGAAAACTAAAGAGAGGGCCAAGCTGCAAGGGAGGACAGGCCTCTTGGACTCTGGCCACTTCCAGGCAACTTGTTTGTTGCACATTCATCCTGATTTGTTTGCAAACATTATGCAGGGAGGTTAGACGATGCCCGCCTATTTGTTGTGCATTCGTTCAGATTTGTTTGTGAGGAGTTTCAATGACGTTGTTGTTGTGCCAAGCCATAATGATCCTACACTTCCCAGTGCGTTTGTCCATCACTTATTGCCGAAAGTTCTGGGGGGGTTTTCTTTTGGGGAGCTGGATTTGTTGTGCACCTCATTGGGCTTTGATTGCGATGGAATTGCCTCCGAAAATAGCAACAGTTTAGGCACACCTTTTCGTATCAGAAGTTATATAAGAAGGGGTTGTTGTTGTTGCTGTAGCAAGGGTAGTTTTTCTGTGTGGCCAGTTTAAAGTCGCTGTCGGGGAGAGGAGGCTACTTCAGCGGTAGAGTTCATGTATCAGAAGGCGTCATAGAATCATAGAATCGTAGAGTTGGAAGAGACCACAAGGGCCATCCAGTCCAACCCCCTGCCAAGCAGGAAACACCATCAAAGCATTATTGACATATGCCTGTCAAGCCTCTGCTTAAAGACCTCCAAAGAAGGAGACTCCACTACACTCCTTGGTAGCAAATTCCACTGCCGGACAGCTCTTACTGTCAGGAAGTTCTTCCTAATGTTTAGGTGGAATCTTCTTTCTTGAAGTTTGAATCCATTGCTCCGTGTCCGCTTCTCTGGAGCAGCAGAAAACAATCTTTCTCCCTCCTCCATATGACATCCTTTCATATATTTGAACATGGCTATCATATCACCCCTTAACCTTCTCTTCTCCAGGCTAAACATACCCAGCTCCCTAAGCCGTTCCTCATAAGGCATCGTTTCCAGGCCTTTGACCATTTTGGTTGCCCTCCTCTGGACACGTTCCAGCTTGTCAGTATCCTTCTTGAACTGTGGTGCCCAGAATTGGACACAGTACTCCAGGTGAGGTCTGACTAGAGCAGAATACAGTGGTACTATTACTTCCCTTGATCTAGATGCTATACTCCCATTGATGCAGCTCAGAATTGCATTGGCTTTTTTAGCTGCTGCATCACACTGTTGACTCATGTCAAGTTTGTGGTCTACCAAGACTCCTAGATCCTTTTCACATGTACTGCTCTCAAGCCAGGTGTCACCCATCCTGTATTTGTGCCTTTCATTTTTTCTGCCCATGTCCTCATTTATAATGAGTTAAAAAAGATGTTCAAGCTCCCCTTCACTAAAAGACCGGAGGCTTTCTTATTAGGAATCATGACAACAGAAATCAAGAAGAAGGTTAGATCACTATTCATGTATGCCACAACTGCTGCCAGGATTCTAATTGTGAAAAATTGGAAAAGCGAAATCATTCCCTCAAAAATCGAATGGCAGACCAAACTGTTAGAATACCTAGCATGGATAACCGGGTTAGTGAGAGGAAACTTGATACAAGATGTTAATAAAGAATGGATAGTAATCAAATAATATCTCAAAGGTTACTGTGATAACAAAAGCTTTATGGCGGACATTGAATGAGTTCTTGTAACATAAGGTAATATTGGAGGAAACTAGAATCAGAAAGGAGAAAAATATTTCCAGGAAACTGTGTAAAAAAATTTGATTTCAAAATAGTACAACGGGTATAGTCGGAAGGTTCTTTTTAAATTGTAAATAAAACCATCTTCTATCTCTTTTTCTATTTCTTCTTTTTCTATATACTTTTGTACATTTATAATTTGTAATGTCTGAAATGTAATGTTTTATACTGTATGTATTTTTAAGTTTTTTTGTATTATAAAGGTTGAAATTAAAACAAACAAGGAAACAAACAAACGCCAGAAGGCTTCATGTCCTGGGTTCAGTTCGTTGCACCTGCAGCCAATTGACACAAGGCAGCTGGGCTGAAAACACACCTGAGACACAGGAGAGCCCCTGCCTTCTGCTTCTGCAGCAGCAAAATCTCTGCGATCTTGGGTGGCGCCTTGCCAGCCGCAGGTGCTGCACAGCTGCAGGTTCAGCAGCGTCCTGTCAGCCACCCTTGTCGCTTGCGGCACAGGGAGTTATCCTCCCTCTTCTTGCCGATTCGGCAGGGTGAGCCTCACCAACCCCGTGGTTAATTGCAGGCTGAGTACAGTCAGTGGCCCAGCCCAAAAATGCTGTGCATGCAAGAGTCAGCAAGACAAAATTGTTCAGTGACCCAACCAGAAAGCCTGGCTCAGAATTCCAAGTATTGCAAACACCCCCACGATTCAGCTGCAGGGATAGAGTGAAAATAAATACAGGGTGCCACTTTTGGGTTATGAACCTTAGATACTTGCATGTTGGGCAGAAATTCAGAGCTGTATTCCCCCCCCCCCATTGCTGCATTTTTTCATGTCGGGAATAGCCAAATGACTTGGGATTTTTCAGCATCTTGAACAGCGCCCAGAAAGCAACTGGCAGCCAGGAGGCTGAGAAAAGGGTGATTACCTGGTGGTTAATTTTTAAGGAATATTAGTAGACAGCACCATATTATGAAGATCCTTATCTGCCCCTGGTCAAAAGGGCCTTGAATTCCACTGTCAAGAAAAGAAGAAAATAAATAAAGTTTCAGGCAACCTGAAGGGAGCTTTGGAATCCCTGGCGTAGAGAACTTCGCACATGTCTGAAAATGTGAAATATCAGGAACCGTATTCCTGGGGAAGCTGCTGACAGAGCCAATCCTGAGGGTGGCAACATGAGAAAGGGGCCTTTTCTGCCCTGGCTTCCCAGTTGGGGACTGCTCCACTCAGGAAAGCTCGCTTGGCACCTTCGTTACATAACTTTTTAGGCACCAGGCAAAACCTTTCCTCTATAACCAGGCCTTTGGCTAATTAAACAATGTGGTCTTTTAAAGGGGGGAGGGTATTATTTTGTTTTGTTATTATGTTACATATATTTGTGTTTTTATATTGTGAACCACCTTGTGATCTTATGTGAAGGGCAGTATATAAATTTAACAAAATAAATAAACAAAATTTAGAGCGGCCTATCCTGGCTGGGGTTGATGGGAGTTTTAGCCCAGAGTTGGGGGCCCCCAGTTTAGGAAGGTTAAGCCTAAAGCAGGGATGCCCAATTTTTTTCCCAAAGAGGGCCAGATTTGATGAAGTGAACATGTGTGAGGACCGACCAAAGTTGTTGAGCTTTTTAAAAGGATTTTGTTGTTGTTGTTTAGTTGTTTAGTCGTTTAGTCGTGTCTGACTCTTTGTGACCCCATGGACCATAGCACGCCAGGCACTCCTGTCTTGCACTGCCTCCCACAGTTTGGTCAAACTCATGTTCGTAGCTTCGAGAACACTGTCCAACCATCTCGTCCTCTGTTGTCCTCTTCTCCTAGTGCCCTCAATCTTTCCCAGCATCAGGGTCTTTTCCAAGGATTCTTCTCTTCTCATGAGGTGGCCAAAGTATTGGAGCCTCAGCTTCACGATCTGCCCTTCCAGTGAGCACTCAGGGCTGATTTCCTTCAGAATGGATAGATTTGATCTTCTTGCAGTCCATGGGACTCTCAAGAGTCTCCTCCAGCACCATAATTCAAAAGCATCAATTCTTCGGCGATCAGCCTACTTTATGGTCCAGCTCTCGCTTAAGGATTTTACCCCAGGAGATAAACTGCCACAGGGGCCAGATTAAACTGACCGGTGGGCCAGATTAGGCCCCCCCCGAAATGGACCCTGAAGGGCTCCTTAGTTAAACTGAAGTGGGGTCATCAGCCCTTTGGGGCCTAAGAGCACATCTGTAATCTTCAGAGACATCTCTTGTCACAAAAAGGCAACACCGTCCCCCAAAACAACATTTCACAGAAGCTCAACTTTCTCTCCAAGGATAAAAGGGCCCGGAGAGAGAAATTCAGCTTCAGCCCTAGAGGGGGGAAATGCACACAAGCACACTCTACTCCAGATACCCCCAGACTTCGGCCCTCCAGATGTTTTGGACTACAATTCCCATCATCCCTGACCACTGGTCCTCTTAGCTAGGAATCATGGGAGTTGTAGGCCAAAACATCTGGAGGGCCGCAGTTTGGGGATGCCTGCTCTACTCTTTTCTGGAGGGTCTCATCCTGCCCCCCACCCACTTGTGTGATTCACAATCTTTGTGTGTGCAGAGCCAAAGTGTGGTGAAAAGCTTGGAACAAGGCAGAGGTGATGTTGCAGAGGGGCCCTTAGATGGTATTTGCAGAGGACCTTGCCATTTTTTAAAAGGCTTTTGTAGATTTCCTTCCCCTTTTACTTTGTTAGTGCCTCACACAATGAGGAAGGAACCAGGAATATCTGGCTCAGGGACAGGGTTAGGTAATATTTATTGCTGCCAGTTTCCTCTGGGGCAAATTTACATAAGGGGGAGGAGGAAAGGATCTGCATTTTGTTCTCGCAGCTGCGGATATGAAATACACATGTTTAGTCAAATTTAGAGATCTTCCATACGCCAGGAAAACGCTCTTGGTTTGAGACTGGGAGAGCGGCTAAAAGAGGCAAATGATTTGGGAGTGCCAACTTGACGGAGCTAAAAAAAAAAAAAAAACCAAACCTGGCCAGCTTCACCGCCATTAACACCAGTTTGATTTATAGCTGAAGCTTTCCATGGAATGGGGCTAAAGCACAATTGCCTCCTATTGCAAAGGGGGCTCTCCTGGAGTTCTGACTGGTGCAAAATGCTACAACTAGACTTGATGGGATCGGAGGACCACAGCCATGTAAGAGCATTGCTCAAGAGCTTGCACAGGCCACCCATATGTCACCATGCCGGGTTCAAGGTTCATGCATTAATTTATAAAGCCCTTAACAAATTGGATCCAGGATATTGTAAGGATTGGTGAGTCCCTTACATCCCAGCCCGATCACTGAGATCTAAAGGAGTCTCTGTTGGTGATGTCCCATGGCTCAGCTTGCATGGCTTGTAACTGCAAGAAACCATGTCGCCTGGGTTGGGGGCTGAAGCCTGAAATTCCCTCCCAAATGAGACTAGACAAGGACCCTCCATGTTGAATAATTCCTGGATGCCAAGATCCAGGTTTGGGGCAAATACTTAGTACGCCTTCTACATTGCTTCCAAATTCCCTCGCTACCCCCCCAGCATGGGAAAGGCCACATGTTCAACAAAGTAAAAACTGGTTTACTTACAAACTCTCTAAAGGTTGGATTCATGGCTTCAGACCATGAAACAAAGACAGTAACAAAGTGGTAAGAGTTCCCAGATTATCGGTATAGGAACTCAAGAATGGCTGGTGAGAGCCATGTGGCTGAGCTGGAGCAACAAGCTCAAACTTCTTCACATGCTGAGCATCTCAGGTAGACAGGGGGGAGGGATGGGGACAATAAGCTTGATTACCTATGGTATTTCCTCCCAAGGTAAAGGAAATAAGCCTGGCAGGACAGCTTACTCTATTGTATTAACCCCTTCATGCATTAATTAGAGTTAAGCATGCTAGTTATATGAGACTAGTTGTCCCACAACTTTCTTATTTCAGCCAGCATTTCAAGGTAGTGTTCTGATTTTATGTTGATTTTTAATTGTTCTTATTCTCTGTATGGTTAGACATTTTTTTCTTTCCCCCAAACCATTTTATTTACCCTACTTAGAAATTCTGACTATTAAGTATTATTTAAATATCTGAAATAAAGCAAACAAACCCACTTCCCCAAAAGATCGTATTTTCTTGCAATAAAGAAGTGGCGGGGAAATGCACTGGGAATCATGAGATAACACTTGCTTTGATGCAACATTGTCTAACCTCCCTGCAAACAAATCAGGATGAATGCATTCAACAGGTGGTCTGAAACTGCATTTGTGGGCCCCCTATCATTTTGGCAAGAGGAAACTGCAGACTGGGAGCCCCCACTTCCAAAAGCCATGATCTTGGCAGTTTCATTGGGGTACGGGAATGAATTTTACCTGCCAGTGTTTGGTCTTGATTCTGTTTCTTGGTCATGCTAGACTGTGACAGAATGTCGAGGAAACTCCCTTTCATTTAGGAAGATGTTTATGGAGTACTTTCTCTGTTGCTGTCTGTGGATTTATTCTTCTCTTCCACATTTTAGGAGGAAAATATCAACATCACGGAAAGACAGGGAATTCTTTGAGGTAAGAGCGGTTGCCTGGAGGAGCAGAGCAGCTAAGGGTTGTCTCATCTTTAAGATAAGCTGCAACAATAGTGTCTGAGTAGATCACCTCCATTTTTATTTTTATTCTTTTTGCATTTAGTGCTTGTACAACTTCTCTTCCTACGTGGCTTTTGTGACATTCAGACAGAAGAACCTCAAGGAAATCCAGCAGGAAGTTGGCCGGCTGCTCCGCTCGAACATATTCAATCCTGCTCTGAGAGAGACAGCTAAACCCAAGGAGTTGAAAACAGATGTGACCAAGGAGGTGAAGAAGGTCATTTTCCGCTATCGCAAGTATGGCCTCATCTTCTCTCTTCTCTCCTCCCCTCCCCTCCCCCACCCCTGTCATTGGATGCATTGCAGATATTTATATCAGGGGTGGGGGACAATTTTTTTAGCCCAAAGTCCTGCCAAGGCCATGTGCCAGAAGTCGCTGGAGCCTGCAGTAGGTTGCATTCCAGTCAGAATTTTCTGCACGTATTGTCTCCATCCAGGTGAACAAGAGGCATTGTTGTAGTTGTAGGGCACTTCCAGCCAGGCCAAAAAAAAAAGTGCCTGAGGATCATAGAATCGTAGAATTGTAGAGTTGGAAGGGACCGCAAGGGTCCTCTAGCCCAGCCCCCTGCAATGCAGGAATCTCAACTAAAGCATCCATGGCAGATGTGTGTCCAACTTCTGCTTATACACCTCCAAGCAAGGAGGGTCCACAACCTCCCGAAGGAGACCGTTCCACTGTCACACAGCTCTTCCCATCAGAAAGTTCTTCCTGGTGTTTAGTCGGAATCTCCTTTCTTGTAACTTGAATTCATTGGGTCAAGTCCTACGCTTCAGAGCAGGAGGAAACAAGCTTACTCCATCTGGCTTGAGAGCAGTATATGTGAAAAGGATCTAGGAGTCTTGGTAGACCACAAACTTGACATGAGTCAGCAGTGTGATGCAGCAGCTAAAAAAGCCCATGCAATTCTGGGCTGCATCAATAGGAGTATAGCATCTAGATCTAGGGAAGTAAAAGTACCACTGTATTCTGCTCTGGTCAGACCTCACTGGAGTACTGTGTCCAGTTCTGGGCACCACAGTTCAAGAAGGATACTGACAAACTGGAACGTGTCCAGAGGAGGGCAACCAAAATGGTCAAAGGCCTGGAAACGATGCCTTATGAGGAACGGCTTAGGGAGCTGGGTATGTTTAGCCTGGAGAAGAGAAGGTTAAGGGGTGATATGATAGCCATGTTCAAATATATGAAAGGATGTCATATGGAGGAGGGAGAAAGATTGTTTTCTGCTGCTCCAGAGAAGCGGACACGGAGCAATGGATTCAAACTACAAGAAAGAAGATTCCACCTAAACATTAGTAAGAACTTCCTGACAGTAAGAGCTGTTCGGCAGTGGAATTTGCTACCAAGGAGTGTGGTGGAGTCTCCTTCTTTGGAGGTCTTTAAGCAGAGGCTTGACAGGCATATGTCAAGAATGCTTTGATGGTGTTTCCTGCTTGGCAGGGGGTTGGACTGGATGGCCCTTGTGGTCTCTTCCAACTTTATGATTCTATGATTCTATCTTCTATGACAGCCCTTGAGATATTGTATTTCATGCATTCATATACTTTCCCGTTGGTCATTCATTCATCCCATGTTTTTTCAATGCATTTCCTTGTCACACTCCTAATTGCAAAAAAAAAAAAATCCATATTTTTTAGTAGATTTGTTTCCCTGAGGCAATAGAGCACTTTAATCCACTTTTATTCTGCAAATCTAAATTTCCAGTATGTGATTGAATTCTGCACCCCAAAGCCTGCAAAATGCTGTCGGTCGGTCGGTACCCTGGATGAATCCACCCTTACTTGAACACCTCTCCCTTATTCATTTTTTAATTTCATTTTTTAAACTATTTCTTAAAGGCGCACCGATGGAAGGCAGCCAGCCATCCGGAGCATCATGGACCAGCGATCGCCGGTGCTTAGCACCTTGCTGCCGTTGCCTAAATACAGCGCTCAGTACCTTTTCCAGGACCATTACCTCCCTGCTGGCAGAAGTCAGCCAGCCTACGTTCCTGAAGAGCTACCAGCCTTTTCCTCTGTCGTGCCAGAACCCAAGTAAGGAATGCAGGGCTTTTTCTGCGCAATGCGTGACCACAAAATCTAACAGGGAGCAGTGGCCTCTCTCACAAATATATCTGAGTTACTCATAGTTTTGAGCCTATCTGAATATGCTCTAAATGTATTGGGTGCATCTGCCTTGTTTGTGCATGTGATGGCCATGGGGAAAGCAAAAGGACATTGAAGACCCTGCTGGAGCAAAAGAGAGGAAAGCTAGCAGAATAGAACCCATTGAGTGCTTAACCATTGAGTTTTTTGATAAGAATGGCTTGACCTCACACCAAAAGGCACACTCCTCCATTCTCTCCCGAGACAGATGGATGCCAACACATTCAGGCCAATGGACTACGTTGGTTTTGGTGACATGCATCCTGTCTGTTTCTTCCACCTGGCAACAATTCCGTCTGCTTCACCCCAAAAGCAGAAAATCGGGAGAAGGGGTCTCCAGCTCCCATCTTTTATCTCTTTGTTTCTTATCCTGCCCGTTCTCCAAGGAGCGCAGGGCAGCCTACCTGGTTCTCCAGGCACCCATTCTATTCTCAGAATTAGCCCGCGAGGCAGAACCGAGGGCCAAACTAGACCTTAGCTGTGCAGTGCTCTAATTATTATTTTAAATGCAAACTGTTTTAAAAAAACAAACTTGCATTTCAGGGCACAGATACGGAGCTCAGGTATTGCCTAGTTTGGCCTTGTGAGGTGATGATTGCTACAAGGTCACATGGTGAGCTTCCTAGCCGAGATGGGCATTTGGACCTTGGTTCAGCACCCAAAACACTTAGCCATGGTGTTAAGTGGTGGAGTATAACCCCTACGCTCTAGCTCAGCCAGTGCAGTTCCCTTAGCTCAGGTGTAATAGGTGGGCATCCACTCAACAACCTGGCTGCACTCTTATTCTCTGGCAGGATTGGCATCATTGGATGCCCACGACACAGATTTATCCCTCATACGCTTCAGCCTATCGGGATGCAGGATGGTGAGAATGAGGACGACGACGAAAGCGCAAGATCGGGGACAAGCATCTCTCCAGCTGTTTCCCAGGAGCTGAATGTCTCCCCGAAGGTCCCTCAGACCAGCGCAAGCCTCTCGTCTCTGCCGGCTTCAAGGGCTACCACCGAAGCAGATTACGTTGAGAATCACTAGCAGCATACGATAGCCATCAGGGATAATTTTTGTTCGTTTAATTAAACTCTTTGGAAACGTTTGCCGAAACGTTTTGAAATGTTTGCCGTTTGAATTGTATCCCTTGTGTACTCCAGCCTGCAGGGAGAGTATAGCAAAGCCAGGCTACACTTTCCACTTTGCCAAGCTCCCAGGACAATATTTGGTGCGTTAAAAAAGAAAAAGAAAAAAGACCATTAAAGCAAGTTAAAACTGTCTGCATTAAAACCAGAGTAAAGAGTTTTTTTGAAACTAGGCACAGTACGCTTTCATGTATTAAACACCTCCAAAGGCCTGGTGGAACAGGTAGGTTTCCAAAAATGGGAATTCGTAAAGGTGGAGAAGGCTTTTCCCCGCATCCTCACTGCAGAGCCCCCCCTTCGGTTTTGGTGCATCAACTGGAAGTTCCTGCTGCACAGGCCTAGTGCACTGTGCTTGCTCACATCCTCTGCTGGTGGCCTGTTGTGGGTGGTGATTCGGCAGTCTCAGACATTACCTTCAGTACCTGCTCCATCCCTATGGAACAGTGGCCCCTGCGACTGGCAAGCAACATGAAGGCTCTAAATTGGCTAGGGCCTTGTAAATACTAAGAGCCTGGCATTCTGCCTTTGCAGGGTCAACCAAACAGGACCTACTGCTCTTTAGGCTACAGCTTCCCACTGCTTCCAGTGTCTCTATACCCTCCATGGATTGATCTGGATACAGCCAGCCCACAGACAAGAGTGGGAGTGCTTGCATTGCAGTGGAAGTGCTTGCCTTAAAGCCAGTTTGGTCCCCATAAAGTCAGGGCTGGGTGCAAGACATCTTGCTGAGAAACAGTGCTATATGAGTCGGTTCCATCAAAGGAACATTCAGAGATCTCTTAGCATGGGTTAGAAAGCAGAAAAAGAGCCTCTTTTTAGGCCAGTTCATACATGCCCTTGCACTGCATGACAAGGTACTTCTGATGAACTTCCCTCTTCTGCAGACCTATTAAAGGTGCAAGAGCCCCAGCTTCTTTTGCAGCTGACCACCCTATATTTCTGCCCTGCACCAGAGATGGGGAGGGATTGACCTTTGGTTCTAATTTCCAGACTGGCTCCTGTGTGCAATTTTTTTGCATGGTCCATGTGACATTTTGGCTTCAAAACCCCAGCCCATATTTTCCCCACCCCCAATAATTGGATCCAACTGTTGTAAAAATTTTGCAGAGCTACACGGCCCTAGAATTAAGTGGATCCTTGACCCAGGAAGAGTCCAGGTATCCTGGCAAGCAGACAAAGTTTAAGCGTCTCCTGCCCACCAAATAACAGAGACCAAACCAGGACGTGCGAAGCAAGGCACTTTTATTTTTGCTGTTGCAACAGGGTCCTTCCTCTCACACAGGAGAACAAGGAAGGAACCCCAAACAAAGATGTCTTGTCCTTAAAAAGAGATTTGAAATTGGTTTCAGCCCACCCCCCAGAAGCATCATCCATATGTCACAGAAGGGGTGTAGCCCAAGACCCCTCTCCCTAGATTCATCATAGGTACATCATGAAAGGGGAGGTCTGGTGGCAGTAATCTGAGCATCCTGGACCCTGCCCCCTGCCCCCAAAACCTAATCAACAAAATTGAGAGATATTTACATTTCCCTGTTTCCCAGCCAAGTTAATCACACCCTTTTGTCTGGCAGTCAGGTATCAGGATGCCAGGGATTATCACTTTAATTCCTGAGACAATGAGAAGGTTCCCCCCCACCCCACTTCTTCCTTGCAGAGGAACACCTGGTCAGAGAGAGTCAAAATGGTGTCAGTCAGGCCTGTTTTCCTGTGCTGCTTCAGACATGTTTCTGTACATTCATGTACATGTTTTATGAACAATTATTATATATATATATGACCTTAAAATTCTTATAACACAGATTTACCTTTTGGGCGGAAACGTGAGAAATGTCCCATTTGTGATATGTTTACCATATTAAGCTCATCCTTGGAAGCACTCCCAAGATTTGTATCACTAGGAACGTGTGCTTTAAATTAAGTGTTGTTGGAAATAATGTACATGCACATGTGCAAAGACCCATAATGAGAATGTGGACACCTTGCTTTTTTTTTTAAAAAAAGAACAACAACTTAGAAACCCTAGGACCTGCCAGTTTGCTCTAAACTAATCAACATTTGGATGCACAACAGCACACAATGGAAAGGCTGGGTGGGGCTGGAATAATGACCCACACTTTTTATTATTCCCAGCTGCAACATGTCATTAGCAAGAGTGGATATTTCTCCCTGACTCCCGGGCAAAACAGCAGGGGGGACTGGCATGTAATAAGCCAGTACAAAGAGAGCTTTCCTCCTGACTCACTTTCCCCTCTTGGAAAGATGATTCACCCTCATATGGAACCAGACCTCAGCAAGTTGCGTGCCTCCACAAGCACGACACGCCTGCCTTGGGAGCTAAAGCTACACATCTCTGGAGATAGTATAAAAGAACCTCTCTTGTCATTCAGCAAACCTTCAGCTCAGCTGGGGAATCTTGATAAACAGCACGCCGAGGTTGGCCTGGTACACGCTAATCCTTCTCGAGGGATTTGGAGCTGCCTTTCCAACACTGCCCATGGCCTGGGCTTGCACAAATGTTGTAGGGAAAGGCACATAAGTCATTCCGCACCAGGAAGGGTGGTGAAGTTAAAATTTGCCAGCTTCCTGTTAGCTGCAAGGACGAAGGACATGTTTAGCAAAACACTTCACCGCTGTGCTTTGGAGTTTGCTGTCAAAGTTGCACTCGCACATATTCTGATCTTATTTGAGTGTCGTCCCACCCCCTTTCGACAAGACTCTGCCAGCCTTTCCCGACCTGGTTCCCTCCAAATGTTTCAGACTGAAAGAAGCCACTTCAAGCTCCATCTAGTTCAGCATCCTGTAGCCACAATGGTCAACCAGATGAGAGCCTTGGATTTATCCACTCTTTTAAAGCCATCTAACTTGGTGGTTTGTCACTGCCTCCTATGGAAGTGAGTTCCATAGGTTAACAATCTGCTGTGTGAATAAGTACTTTATTTCCCCCCCTGGTCCTGACTCTGCCTCGTTTGTTAGGTCCTTGTTGGTTTGCTTTGGTGCTTCCCCATTAAACTACACAACCTGTCACATCCTCTTCTTGTTTCTTTTCAACATTTTGGCGGGCGACGTTTTGCAGGCAAAAGTTGAGAAGTGGCATGCCGACACAGGCGTCGGCGGAACCCAGAGTGCAGTGCAGGTCTGCAATACCTTCTTCTGTTCGCTTCAGCAGATGGCACAGCATTAAGGAAAGGCATTGGTTTGTAATTACGGTACAACACAGAGCTTAGAACAAGAAAAGAATAATGTTCTCATATGAGAAGAGTCCTGTGAAAGAGAGAGAGAGAGAAAAGCACGCGCTCCTCATTTTTAGATGACACATGAATGTGTTGCAACAGGCATTATTTTAGAAGAGGCATCCTCTCATGCAGCTGTGAGTGCCTCTTGTAGTTTTGCCTACTAGCCACAATGACTGTGCTCTGTCTCCACAGTCAAGGCAGCAATGGTTCTGGATAGCAGTTGCTGGAAACCACAGGGCAGGAGAAAGCTCTTGTGCTCAGATTCTGCTTATAGGCTTCTCATGGACACAGCTCAGGTGGCCGAGCATGAGACTCTTAATTTCAGGGTTGTGGGTTTGAGCTCCATGTGGGGCAAAATATTCTTGTGTTGCAGGGGGTTGGACTAGATGACCCTCGTGGCCCCTTCCAACTGTATGATTCTATGATTGGCCACTGTGAGGACAGGATGCTGGAACAGATGGGCCATTGGTATGACCCAGCACGCTCTTAGGTGCTTTCTTGCAATTTTAAAAGTATTTATTAAAAGTATTTTTTATAAGTGAACCATCTTGTGTGCAATCAACTGAAGACATCAATGTGTTTTAACCGATCAATCAAACGGATTAAACATGATATGCTACTATGAAAACTGCTATTTTGATTGGTTGCTCAACTTTCTCAATCTTCACAACCTTTTAGCTCCCCCCCCCCATTGCAGGGGTTTGGACTAGATGACACTTTGGGTCCCTTCCAGTTCTACAATTCTATGATTCTCTAAGAATTGGTGCTAAATAAACTTCATGCAGTAGTAGCTGCAACAGCAGCAACAACAGAACTAGGAGTAGCAGCAGTAGAAATAATTATAGATGCTGAAGTAACCGACAGGCTGGGGGTGATGGGAACTTTAGTCCAAAACGTTTGAAGCGCACCAGGTTGTCAAAGGTTGCTGTATTGGAATGAATCTTGCGGCAGCAATACTGTTCACACTTGCCGGGGTCTGGGATTAAGTCCTATCAGACGAAGGATTACTTCTGAATTTGAATTCACAGGACTGCAGCCCTGATAAAGAAAACAATTTTAGAAATTATCCCTCCTTTTTCAGCTCTTGCACACAATGTAAGCCTAGAAAAACACCTCTTTTGTGGAGCTTTGCTACATTTTTGCAATCCGGACCAAGGCAAGGATGCCAGACATTGTCATTTATCTTCGGATGAGAGCTGGAATCCTAAACATACAAGGAGGCCCCTCTGATTCATCAAAACATACCAGACATTCCCTGCCCCAGTATTTCGCAGATTTCTGATTGTGGAGTTTCTTTTCTTCTAAAAACTGGAGTAATGCTCTTTTATTATATAGCCATACTAAAGCCCTATTTGGGCATTTAACTCTTGCCGGTTGAGGTGTGTTTGGGTGGACAAACTGTGGATGAGAGGAAGGTCCTTAACTTCTGATGTGTGCATCCAATTTGCAAGTTAAAAACGGATTGTCACACCTCCCTCTCTCAATCTGTGTAAACGGATAGATTTGCTGCCATCAAATCTAGTCTGGCGCAAAAAGTCTCTTCATACCAGGTCAGACTGACTACTGTCCTTCTTGACTAGCATTGCTTACTCTGACTGACAGCAGCTCTTCAGGGTCAAGTGGAGTCCATCCCCCCCCCCACTAACCTTCCACCCGATTCTCTTGAACTCAAAATGCAAAGGAATGATTGAATGTGGGACCTTCTGCATGCGCAGTAAATTTGCAATCAAGAACCACCCACCCTCAGAGAAGGCCAACATGAGTGAGTTCTGGGCCTGCCACCGAACTGGAAGGATAAATGCTCAGAGCAGGGACACAACAGGTGGTAGTGGAACGCCCTTCCATCGGAGGTCAGGGAGATGAACAACTACCTGACATTTAGAAAGCACCTAAAGGCAGCACACATTAGGGAAGTTTTTAATCTGTGATATTTTAATGTATTTTGGTAATTGTTGGAAGCCGCCTAGAGTGGCGGGGGAAACCCAGCCAGATGGGCGGGATATAAATAATAAAATAATAATAAAAAAAGGCAGCCTCTTCAGAATGCTGGTATACCTGAGCTAGAGCACGGGTGTCCAAACTTTTTTCAAAGAGGGCCAGATTTGATGAAGAGAACATGCGTGAGGGTCGAACAAAAGGGCCGACCAAAGTTGTTGGGCTTTTAAAAAAGGATTTTACCCCGGGGGGGGGGGGAACTGCCGGATTAGGCCCCCGAAACGGACTTTGGACATGTCTGAGCTAGACCATGGGTAGGCAACCGGATGCAGCCCAATTGCCTTCTAAATCCAGCCTGCGGACGGTCCGGGAATCAGCGTGTTTTTACATGAGTAGAATGTGTCCTTTTATTTAAAATGCATCTCTGGATTATTTGTGGGACAGGAATTCGTCCCCCTCCCCCCCCAAAATATAGTCCAGCAACCCCACAAGATCTGAGGGACAGTGGGCTGTCTGAAAAAGTTTGCTGACCCCTGAGCTACAGACTGGACAGAATAGCCCGCTTACAAAATATTCTGAGAGGATGGAGGTAAACAGACGACTGGCACATCATAGAGAGACAGAATAGTCCAACTACCTCCGTGAGGAAGTGCTCTGGGCTCACAGAAACCTTTAATTATATAAAGGTTATTAAATTATTTAGGGAACAAGAGGAGAGCAGAAAATAGGGTTTTGGCTCCCTCTGCTGGCTGCTTTATACCATTGTTAGGCTGAGAGCAGGAGCATTAGCTGATGTTTCGTCAAAGGGAATTTACCGTACTTAAGGCAGAAATGTTCTCTTGACAGTGAAGACTCTATATCTCCAGATTTTTCTTCCACTATAATACTCAGAAAAGTTGAGAATTTAGCCGGTTAGCTAAAAAGCAGAGCAAAGTGCAGCATGTTGGGTCCCTCCAGATGTCCTGTTTATTCAGCATTCATTCCAATTTGCTTGCACAAAACCGACGTAGTTGTTAGTTTATCTCTGTTCTTTATTTGTTTGTTTATGGGGTGGTTACATGACAATGAGCATTCATCCTGATTTGCTTTTAGGGTGTTAACATATGTTCCCATTAATTGTTCATTCATCCCAATATTTTCAATGCATTTTCCTGTCACTTTCCTAACTGCAAAAAAATAAAAATAAACATCAGTTTTTTTTGAAAAAAATATCATAAAAAGTGGAATAGTTGCACAAGGACAACAAAGTACTTTAATTCTTTAGGAGCAAAGGTGGGATATAAATTCAATAAACAGAATCAAATAAATTAAACCCGCTTTAATTGCACAAATCTAAAGTTCCAGTATGAACTGGAAACTCTCCTGGAAACTAGGGATAGCCTGGAGGCAACCCAGACTTGACATCTTTCCGCAGGGCCTGCAAGACAGAGCTGTTCCGTCAGGCCTTTGGCCAGAGTGCAGACTCACCTATTTTCCTTTGTATAAGAACAAGCATGAAGGAGGCCTCCCAGCCTGTTCACATGTCCTTTTATATGATCAGTGAAAACAGTTGGTCCTGGCAAGTATTAACCACTCTCAATCTTAACCTGATAACTGCTCTTTGTCCAGATTTTAATTTGTCTGAATTAATTTTTAAGATGCATTTTAATTAATTGATGCCTGTTTTTATGTATACTGTGTTATTTATATGTTGTTAGCCGCTCTGAGCCCGGCTCCGGAGAGTACAAATAAATTTTATTGTTGTTGTTGTTGATGGAAATGTGATACAGGATTAGCTGATTGGCTGTCTGTGGGTTGTCCCCCCCCCTTCAAGTTTTAAATTTGCAAATAACATAAATATTAGAAAATTACCCTAAGTTTCTATGCACTCATCCATAGAAAACTAAGGCTTTTAGTGCTACTTCTGGATACTTCATAGCACGCTGGAAAGTGGGGAATGCTTCTAGGTTAGGTATAGCTCCTGAAGATGAAAGCAGAAAACAAGAAAGTGTGGGAGAAAAAGTACTTTATGCAAACAGGTGAACAACTAGTGAGTTGGAGAGGGGGATCAGCATTGGTTTCGTGCCATCTATTTTCACGACGCCACCTTATGCTGATCTCAGTTAACTATTTTGTCAAGCAGCGACCATCATGGAAATTGCATTATAGTTAGAGAGAGACTTGTTATTCCAATTATGTTACATGAATTATTATTATTTTTTAAAGCTGCCATATGGATCTCCCAGTCAGGACTGTGGTGAAAGGGTGAAAGTGGGGGATCAAATCATTTTACTGCCCCTGCCCCGCCAAGCTATTTGTCCAAAAAGGATGCTGTTGTAGGTGCAAATAGCAACTATGGGTGGGATTTCCATCATGAAATGGGGCAGAAGGAAATAATAATTATTTTTTAAACTGCTTCACGTATTTAAGTTGCATCATGCATTGGGGCGGGGTTTTTGAACTAGGTGTCCCCCATCTTTTCAGTTCCAATATTTTGTAATTTAACATTTGGTTTAATTTAGCCTTAAATGTGCATGAACACATTTTCTTCAGTTTTGTATTCTTAAGCACTCTTCCAGAATGTGTGTGTGTGTGTGTGTGTGTCTGTGTGTCTGTTGGGGGGTGTTAATTAAAGAGTGTTTGAGGAGAGATGGGCAATTTGCACTTAGGAAAATGCTAGACCAAGTGACCCAAGTGAACAATAATTAGTTGAGAGTACTTTAGGACTGATTTGTTGTGATGGAATTTCCAGTACGAACCTTGAGGCATTTCAGCTAAGTGCCGAGCCATCTGCTTCATGTAAAACAAGATTGATCCTACAAGACGGTTTTTCTTCTCTCCGTAGCTTGATCTATTGCTTATTTGCTTAGAAGGTTTATACCTTGCAACTCATGGCAGGAACACAGCCCAGGACCCCTTAGTCCTTTGCCTGATGGATGAGGCAGGAATATGGTTCCCTTCAGCTCTCCAGTGTAAGAACAGGCAGAAGTGGAATGTTCATTTTTGGCAAGGTTGGGGGAGCAGCTGCTCCTTACCTGGTGGATGGGACCAGCCTTATCTTCCCCTTGACATGATGCTCTTCTTGGAAAGGTGGGGATGCAGCTTCTAAGTGGCCCTAGGTCTCCTGGAAAAACACTCCCATTTCACATGCTGCTTTCCGTACTTAGGTACACATAACTACGGTACACATAACTACGGTAGGAAGAAAATCAACACAAATGAGCATTGTTTCTTAATCTTTCTATCTTTGCAGAGGCTTTGTTTATTCAGTGGTGAGGAAAATATACTCTTCATGCTCAGGGGCTCTTTATTTTTCAGATATCATGGAGTATTCCATGCTGTGAATGAAATCAGCAACCCAAACGAAGGCCTGTCTTTCTAGTGCAACACTCCCCATACCTTCATTTTCCACAGCAGCAATCCAGACTCCTCTCTGGGAAGGGCACCGATTGGGGGTGAAATTCTAGTTCAAGAAGGAAGTAAGCCCCACACTTTAAGAGTTAGGAAGCCCTTAACGTATGTCAAATTTGACATACATATGAGGAGAGCTGGACCATAAAGAAGGCTGATCGCTGAAGAATTGATGCTTTTGAATTATGGTGCTGGAGGAGACTCTTTTGAGTCCCATGGACTGCAAGAAGATCAAACCTATCCATTCTGAAGGAAATCAGCCCCGAGTGCTCACTGGAAGGACAGATCCTGAAGCTGAGGCTCCAATACTTTCCAGAGAAGACTCCCTGGAAAAGACCCTGATGTTGGGAAAGATGGAGGGCACAAGGAGAAGGGGACGACAGAGGACGAGAAGCTATGAACATGAGTCTGACCAAACTGCGGGAGGCAGTGCAAGACAGGAGTGCCTGGCGTGCTCTGGTCCATGGGGTCACGAAGAGTCGGACATGACTAAACAACAACATGAGGAATATACACATTTACTATCAGACCCCCCACAATTCATCAAACTATGGGAGCGGGAAAGAGGACTTTCTTTGTCAGCTCTGGCTCTGCTGAAAGACCAGCAGCTTTTGGCTCATTCCACCTGCTCATTTGCTTTTCCACCTTCTCCCTCCCACTCCTTTTTTTCCTTTAGTGCTGTGTCTTCCCCATTGTAAGCCTGAGAAGGCAGTTTCTTCGGACACCTGCAAGCTGCAATGTGACAACACCCCCACAACACAGCACAACTTTTGTGTTTGTGTGGCCTAGCAGCCCACAACACTTTGACCTTGGGGGATAAAATTAAACTGAAAGTTAATTGGGTTGGCCCCACCTCTCCTTTTCTTCTGTGAAACGCGGGGCAAGTTAAAACAGCCAATACAGAGCTCCTCCCCAAAACGACAAGCCACTAGCTAGACCTGCTTAGCAAGAACCCAAAATCTAACCAGCAAACAAATCCTCCCTTCAGCATGCCGGCCCTTACCCCGGGGAAGCCGAACCAGCGGCCCTCAGGCAGCTCCTGGACTCCATCTCCCGTCAGCCCCTGCTACCAGGTCGCGCTGGCGGGGGCTGATGGGAGTCGTAGTCCATAAGCAGAATGAGGGGGCCCATAGGCTTCCCACAGCCCTGCCTTGAGGCGAGAGGCCCTGCGAAACTCCGCGGGAGGGCCTAGGCCGCGGGGCGTCGAGAGGAGACCGGCAGGCCAGCTGGAGCCGAACGCGTCCCCTCGGCCCGCCCGTTCCCGGCGAGGGGAGGAGGCGACTAGGCCTCGCAGGCCTCGCGAGAAGGGGCGGCGTTTGCGGGCCGAGGTGGAGCCGGCGAGGCGAGCCGGCCAAGGCCCGTGAGGGGAGAGCGAGCGTGTGGAGGCGAGAGCAGGCGGGCGGAGGGCCGGCCCGGCCAGCGAGGCGGCGGCGGGGTTTTTCCTTGGGCCTGAGGGGAGCCTGAGGGGAAGATGCCGGGCGGCGGCGGCGGGCGGGTTTGCGCCGCGTGCGGCAGCTCGGAGATCGAGGTGGACTCGGCCCGCGGAGACGCGGTTTGCACGGGCTGCGGCTCCGTCCTCGAGGACAACATCATCGTCTCCGAGGTGCAGTTCGTGGAGAACAGCGGAGGAGGGTCGTCGGCCGTCGGACAGTTCGTCTCCCTCGACGGTGGGTGAAGGAAGGGATAGAAAAGGGGATGCAGAAGGGGAAGCCGGCATGGGGCAAGGAGGGCTGGCAGGGCATGTGGGGCAGGGGTGTGTGTGAGCTGGGTTGGGGCATACCCTTTTGTGAAAATACGGACGTCCTATTCCATATGAAGAAATCATTATTATTATTATTATTATTATTATTATTATTATTATTATTATTATTATCACCACCACCACCACCACCGTCATTGCTATTCCATATGAAGAACTGTTGTTATTTCAGGATTTATACCCCATACACCTGACCCTGTTGCCCCAGCCACTCTGGGCAGCTTACAACATACATAAAAATGCAACAAAACTTTCCTATACAGGACTGCCTTTAGATTGCTCTGGGACCACATAACTCCATACCCTCCAAAATTTCTCCAATGAAAATAAGGATGTCCTATTAAATAATAATAATAATAATCATCATCTGACTGGGTTGCTCCAGCCACTATGGGCGACTTTTGGTATATATTAAAACATAACAAAACATCAAATATTAAAAAAAACTTCCCTATGCAGGTCTGCCTTCAGATGTCTTCTAAAGGTTGAATATTTACTTATCCCCTTGGTTCAGGGGTCACAGAACTCCGTACCCGCCAACATTTCTCCAAAGAAAATAGGGGTGTCCTATTAATAATAATAATAATAATAATAATAATAATAATAATAATAATAATAATATTTATATACCCTGTCCATCTGACTGGGTTGCTCCAGCCACTCTGGGCAGTTTCCAATATATAAAACATTGAACATTAAAAAGCTCCCCTATGTAAGTCTTCCTTCAGATGTCTTCTATAGGTTGTATAGTTATACTTATTCCCCCCCCCCCAATAACTCCATATCCTCCAACATTTCTCCGATGAAAATATGGACATCCTAAGGAAAAGCGGGACATTCCAGGATCCAATCGGAAACAGATTCTGTAAATCTTCTGTAAATCTGGGACTGTCCTGGAAAATTGGGACACTTGGAGGGTCTGCTGGGGGTCTAGTGTCCAGGGTGTGTGTGAGAGAGATGGTGGAATTACAGTGGTACCTCGCAAGACGAATTTAATTCATTCCACGCGTCAATTCGTTTTACGAAAAATTCGTCTTGCGAATCGCGGTTTCCCATAGGAATGCATTGAAACTTAATTAATGCGTTCCTATGGGCAAAAAAGCTGCTTGCCGGGGCTTGTCGCCGCCTGCCTTGGCAAACCCCGGCAAGCAGCGCCCACTGTGCTTCGGCTCCGTCCCGGGGGTTTGCCAAGCAGGTGGCGACAAGCCCCGGCAAGCAGCGCCCGCCGCGCTTCAGCACTGGGGGACGGAGCCGAAGCGCAGCGGGTGCTGCTTGCCGGGCTTTGCCAAGGCAGGCGGCGACAAGCCCCGGCAAGCAGCACCCGCTGCGCTTCGGCTCTGTCCCCCCGGCTTGTCGCCGCCTGCTTGGCAAGCCCCGCGGAACTAGCTGTAGCGCAGGAAGAAGGCGCCTTCCCGCGCTACATTCTATGGCCGCGCTTCACAAGACGAAGCGGCGGTCCTAGAAAACCTCGTCGTCTTGCGAGTCCCTCGTGCAACACAAAACGCTTTTGTCTTGCGAGTTTTTCGTTGCGTGAGGCATTTGTCTTGCGAGGTACCACTGTATTTATTATTTATGTTTATTATTTATTAAATTTGCATACTACCCTACATTTGAAGAGCACAGCTGTTTTCAACATAGAAATGCAAAACGAGAACACAGAAGATTTATTTATTTATTTAACTTTACTTATTTGCTGAATTTGTTTTACCACCATCCATCCATAGATCTCAGAGCACTTAACAACATAAAAACACTGCAATACATGATAAAAACAAGAACGTCAGAGCAGTGTTCAAAATTAGCCAGGCGCTAGGTGCATTTTGCCCCTGGCTTTTGACCACTTGCGACCAAGTGAAGATGCCTGGATGCCACAATGGCATCTCACATCTCCAGCATCTGGGGAATCATGGGATCTGGAGTGTTTTCACACACTATTAATGCATCGTGTAGAACTTCTATCAGTTATATTTTATCTGCACAATTGGAATTTCTGGAACCAAAATGCTTTTTATGTGTAGCCTGAACAGGAGCACTCACCATTAAGAAAAAGAGGTCAGAATAGGCCAATATATATTTGGACTGTCCCTGGATCAATTGACTTTTCTTCTTTAAGTTCTCAGATCTCTTAAACTAGCTCAAGGTTGTCATCTGAACTAGCCAGATGTTTAACTGAGAATCAATCACAGTCAGTCCATCACTTGAAAAAGAAGACTTTAGAGTAGGCATCCCCAAACTTCGGCCCTCCAGATGTTTTGGGCTACAATTCCCATCTTCCCCGACCACTGGTCCTGTTAGCTAGGGATCATGGGAGTTGTAGGCCAAAACATCTGGAGGGCCGCAGTTTGGGGATGCCTGCTTTAGAGCCATCTTACCCCAAAATGGCAACTAGATATTCTGTTTTGGTTACTCTAACCTTGGTTTAACCATTTGGTGCTTCGCTTAAATATCTGAGTTTCTAACACTGCATCAGACTTTTTCAGATTTGTGTAAACTTAGGACTCTGCCTTGTCCTGAATCAGGCCACTGGCTTATCCATCCCAGTATTGTTAACACTGGCTGGCAGCATCTCTCCTGGATTTCAGACGGGGGTCTCTACCAGCTCTACCTGGAGATGCCACCGGGGATTCAACCTGTGCCCTCTTCAGTGTAATGAAGAGATGCATGCATTATTTCTCGGCTGTGAAAGGAATTTGGTAAAATGTGGGATGCTTTTAATGGCATACGAAAGAGGCTAAATGTTGCCAGATTCTTTGGAAGCATACCATTCGTTGACTCAGTTGATCACAGGTCATTTATTACTATTTATTTCATACAATTTATACACTTCTTTTTTATGCATTTCTTTGTGTGTGGGGGCAGTTAAAGCAGGTTTTTTTTTGGGGGGGGGGTTACTTTTAAAAAGGGACCCAGGTGGCGCTGTGGTTAAACCACTGAGCCTAGGGCTTGCTGATCAGAAGGTCGGCGGTTCGAATCCCTGTGACGGGGTGAGCTCCCGTTGCTCGGTCCCAGCTCCTGCCAACCTAGCAGTTCGAAAGCACGTCAAAATGCAAGTAGATAAATAGGAACCACTACAGCGGGAAGGTAAACGGCGTTTCCATGTGCTGCTCTGGTTTGCCAGAAGCGGCTTTGTCATGCTGGCCACATGACCTAGAAGCTGTACGCCGGCTCCCTCGGCCAATAAAGCGAGATGAGCGCGCAACCCCAGAGTCGGTCACGACTGGACCTAATGGTCAGGGGTCCCTTTACCTTTCTTTACTTTTAAAAAACAGGTTTTATCTGACTGGGTGAAACTTCATTAAAAATCCCCAACACATTTTGCTGTTATACCCTACCTTTTCCCTAAGGCTGCATGTGTTTCCTCCTTCTTGCAAGACAATCCTGCGAGGTAGGCTAGGAGGCTGAGAGGGTATTATAGGGTCACTGTAAGAGTTATGGCGATGGCCATGTAGGGATTTGAACCTGTCTCCCTGGATGTTAGTTGGCCCTTTAACCACTAGGCCATGCTTGTTTGCAAATGAAGGATTCTCTTTGAATCACTGCTGTTGTAAGAAAGATGAAGACCAGTCTTCTTTCCCCAATGCTGCCCCTGGCCTAAAAAAGTATTTTTAAAATGTCTGTTGTGTGTGTGTGTGTGTGTGTGTGTGTGAATGAATATCCCATTAACAGCACAGCAGTGGTTTGTGAAATCTAATTTTCCTTTTGTCCCTCTGTAAAGGTAAAGGTAAAGGGACCCCTGACCATTAGGTCCAGTCGCAGACGACTCTGGGGTTGCGGCGCTCTTCTTGATTTACTGGCCGAGGGAGCCGGTGTACAGCTTCCGGGTCATGTGGCCAGCATGACTAAGCTGCTTCTGGTGAACCAGAGCAGCACACGGAAACACTGTTTACCTTCCCACCGGAGCGGTACCTATTTATCTACTTGCACTTCGTGCTTTCGAACTGCTAGGTTGGAGGAGCAGGGACCGAACAACGGGAGGTCACCCCATCACGGGGATTTGAACCACTGACCTTCTGATCGGCAAGCCCTAGGCTCTGTGGTTTAACCCACAGCACCGTCCCCTTTGTCCCTCTGTACCCTTCCTTAAAAACCAGACACACAGTGTTATGACTTCAAGGCAATTCAGGCAAACATGTTCCTTTTAAACCACACCTTTAACAATTGATGGCGTTTTAGAGTGAGTGGGACGTTTTAATGTCTTTCCTCTCTGAATGTTTATATGTTTTTAAAAATTGTTTTTGACATTGCTTTTCATTGCCGTGGCAAAAAAGACTAATAAATCTAATTAATAATAATACTAATAATTAAAAGGATTGGAAGCTTAATATGCAAAGGTTCAGAAAAGGGCAACCAAAATGATCAAGGGGATGGAGCGAACTCCCCTTGGACATGCAGCGGCTTTTGACACCATCGACCATAACATCCTTCTGGACTGTCTAGAGGGGTTGGGAGCTGGGGGCACTGTTATACAGTGGTTCCGCTCCTTCCTCCTGGGCCGTGTTCAGAAAGTGGTGGTGGGGGATGAGTGTTCGGACCCCTGGGATCTCACTTGTGGGGTGCCTCAGGGGGTTTGGGCTGGGTGTTCATCAGTATGCGGATGATACCCAGCTCTACCTCTCTTTCAAATCAGAACCAGTGAAGGTGGTGAAGGTCCTGTGTGAGTGCCTGGAGGCGGTTAGAGGATGGATGGCGGCTAACAGATTGAGGTTGAATACTGACAAGACAGAAGTACTGTTCGTGGGGGACAGGAGGCAGGCAGGTGTGCAGGACTCCCTGGTCCTGAATGGGATAACTGTGCCCCTGAAGGACCAAGTGCGCAGCCTGGGAGTCATTCTGGACTCACAGCTGTCCATGGAGGCGCAGGTCAATTCTGTGTCCATCTATCAGCTCCATCTGGTACGCAGGCTGAGACCCTACCTGCCTGCAGACTGTCTCGCCAGAGTGGTGCATGTTCTAGTTGAGGGAACCAGGCAGAGGGCCTTCTCGGTGGTGGCGCCCGTCCTGTGGAACGCCCTCCCATCAGATGTCAAAGAGAAAAACAGCTACCAGATTTTTAGAAGACATCTGAAGGCAGCCCTGCTTAGAGAGGCTTTTAATGTTTAATAGATTATTTTATTTCATTTTTCTGTTGGAAGCCGCCCAGAGTGGCTGGGGAAACCCAGCCAGATGGGCAGGGTATAAATAATAAATTATGATAATGATGCAGGGTCTGGGACTTTTTTCGCTCAGCTTTATAGAAGGCGAGTAGCAGGTGACATGATGCTTATAAAATTATGCGTGGCATGGAGAAAGCAGCTAGAAGAAAGTTATTTCTCCTTTTCTTATAACAGAACTCATGGACACCTAATGAAGCCGATGTTGGAAGATTCAGGACAGATAAAAGAAAGGACTTCTTCATGCAGCACATAATTTAACTATAGAACTCGCTCCCACAAGAGGCAGTGATGGCCACCAACCTAGGAGGCTTTAAAAAAAAGCATTAGACAAATTCATGGATGAGAGGGCTATCAGTGACTACCAGCCATGATGGTTGTGCTCTGCCTCCAATGTTGTAGGCAGCAATGTTGTAGGGTGGTGGTGGTGGTGGTGAGGAGAGGGCTCTTGTGCTTGAATCCTGCTTGTGGTTTTCCCACAGGCATTTGGTCAGTCACTGTAAGACTAGGATGTGATCAGCCTCCATAGTCACTTACCGATTCATAGTTAAAACCCTGTTTATGGAAGAAAATCTTCCATAAGGGGATCACCAAAGAAGAAGGAAGAATATTTATGCCAGGAACTTTAACAAATTGCACATTTTTTCCCATTCCCAATGAGTTGAGCAGGAAACAGGTCACTTTCTATTCACAAGATGGGATTAACAAGTAGGCGCATTAAGAGTAGTGCCTTGGTTCTCGAACTTAATCCGTTCCGAGAGTCCGTTCGACTTCTGAAAACTTCTGACTTCTGAAAACATTCGAAAACCAAGGCACGGCTTCCTGCACTCAATCGGAAGCCGTGTTGGACGTTTGGCTTCCAAAAAACCTTCGTAAACCGGAACATTTACTTCTGGATTTGCGCCGTTCGGGAGCTGATTTGTTCAGGATCCAAGCGGTTCGAATACCAAGGTACCACTGTATAAAATATTACACTCCATAGCCCCTGAAACTTTCACTGTACTATCATCTTTTAGACACTGTCCAATGCCCGTTTATAGCATATGAGGACAGAAAGGGGGAAAACTGACACCCTCTCTCTAGTACAGTTCCCTGTTGTGCCAGTTCCCTGTTGACGAAGACGGAAGGCTCCTGTGGCTTGCTCTTCACCTACAGTGTTTTCTAGTTACTCAGGAAAGCTTGAAAATATGGGCAGTTTCCATGAAATGGATGGTGGTCTTAGATACCTCTGCTCATATGGAAGCATTGCTCTGTGCTTGCCATACAAACCCCACCTACAAAACCCCAAGTTCGGTTCCGGTTTCCGCCTGCAGGAATGGCGGACCTGTTTTCCATCTCTCTGACCTTCGTAAGGAATTTGGCGGTTGCTAGGGGAGTAAATGGCAACCCCCTACCCTCTCCGGGGGTTACGGAGAGGGGCCGCTGGCCCGCGATGCCCCCAGACCCACTCCGACTGTTTTTGGAGTGGGGGGAGCTTGGGCTGTGCACTTACGAGGGCCAGGACTCCCGGACGCTAATCTGCATGGCGGGGATTTCCATGGTTAAAGAAGATAATTAGGCTTAAATCTATGGACATACTTCAGAAGGAGGGGAAGAAGCGCTGTTTACTGCTGAGAAATTTATGCTGCTGAGGGAGAGGAGTCAAAGAATGTACTGCATCTGGAAGAAGGATTGATGGGGACGGAGCGATAAGGGAAGTGAGTTTTTATTTTTTTTTTCTTCATATTGTTGCCTCGTACCTTCCCGGACGCGATGTCCTGGCTTGTTTGGAGTGAAAGAGAAGCAAAAGACTGTGTGAGTTGAACCTTATAACTGTTGTTACTGAGCATATTTTTTAAAGATGTGGAGTTGCCGATGAGAAAAGCCCCCCCCTAGTCGGACGGAAGGAGTTCTGGACGCGTTCGGAGGATTTATGAGCTGTGACGCACTTTAAATTGGAGCAGCGACCTGAAGCTAAGTTCAGCTATAGGGCAAGGAGATCCATTAATTTACCAAGAGTTTATGGTTTGATGTTTGGGTCTCCTGCCTGGAAAAGCTGTAAATTCTATAATGATCGTAAATCTTCATGGCTATGAGAGAAAACGAAAGTGATTTGAGTTTTTTAAGATGGCGCTGCTTCGAGCTGCTTCGACGCAACAGGGAGCTCCATTAAGAAGATTTATGGGGAGGCTGGACTGATTAACTCACACAGGAGAAAGAACATCTGTGAAACTTTGTTTGATATTTATCTCAGCAGCTGGGAAACAATCGGATGAAAGTGGAAAACATCTATGTGACTGTAAGGGGAAGATCTGGATTATTATGAACTTGGAGGACGATTTGAACTTTAGAAAAAAGACGGCAGTGGACAGTGGCGAGGAATTCCCAATTTCTTGAAGCATGGGAACCCAAATAAAAAATTCTTTAGATGATTTGGCATAACATTCGGTTTGATTGATATATATATGTGTATAATTTGAAATATTGAATGTGATATAATTGGTTTTAATTGGAAAATTAATAAAAATATTTTTTTTAAAAAAAACAAAACCCCAAAGTTCGGCTTATTGATGAATTGAAGTCAGGCAACTTAAAACTAGCTTGTACCCCTGAGTACTGGTAACTTTTATTTCTTAACAGTGATGCCAAAACTGCTGAAGATGTTAGCAGTCTTCTACCATCTGTTTCAGTAATATTTTACAGAACTTGAAAGAGACATTGCCATGTTTAGACTCCAGAAGCATCCTTCCATAAATTATGATTCTGTTTGTTTTCAGTGGGAGATAGAATGCAGAATTCACTTTATACGTTGGTTGTCAATGTGACCCACTGTGGCCATTCCACCGGCTCATTAGGTAACCTTATAAAAGAGCTGGGACCTGAAATTGTTTGTTCTTCTCTTCTCTTGCTAATCCTTTTGTAGCGGTCTTGGATTGATAATGGCTTACACAAATTATAAACTGCCTTGAGTGATTTGGCGGAAAAGTGGTATACAAACGCAATAAGTGAAGTACTGTAAATAGAATCGTATTACCCCACACCCCTAGCCACTCTCCATATCACTCTGCAAACTTCCACATGTCTTTTCAGATGAGCGTATTTCTTAAATAAACAGAACAGCCCCAGCCTTCTGTTGAGTGGCTCATTCTCTGATAAAGGGTTTCAAGTGTCAGATAAGCTCAGGGGTCAGCAACCTTTTTCAGCCGTGGGCCGGTCCACTGTCCCTCAGACCATGTGGTGGGCCAGACTATATATTTTTTTGGGGGGGGGAATGAACAAATTCCTATGCCCTCAAAATAACCCAGAGATGCATTTTAAATAAAAGCACACATTCTACTCATGTAAAAACACCAGGCAGGCCCCACAAATAACCCAGAGATGCATTTTTAAATAAAAGGATACAGTCTACTCATGTAAAAACATGTTGATTCCTGGACCGTCTGTGGGCTGGATTGAGAAGCCGATTGAGCTGCATCCGGCCCCCGGGCCTTAGGTTGCCTACCCCTGGATAAGCTTGACTGATGGTGGTTGTTGTTTCTGCTATCCTAAAGCTCAATCATGCTGTATTCTAACGCAGAGTTTACTGCAGACATTGCTTCTCTGAGGTTCCTTATAGATTGCCTTCCGAAAGCAAGCGGGGGTGGATGGTCATGCAGAAGACGCCCTCATTTGTGGGTTATTTTAGTAGAGTAGGACTTGTACACAGACTGCCACTGTTTATGCTTACACATCCAGCCATTAGAACAGGGGCAGGGAACTTGTGAGACCTCCAGAAGGTGCTTGACTGCAGCTCCCATCTTATTGGCGGTTCTGGCTGGGGTTGATGGGAGTTGGAGTCCAAGAACTTCTGGAAGGCACACAGGTTCCCCACAGAAAAATAGCAGCTTTCCAAACTACAGGTGGTCTTAGGACAGAAAGATTTAATTGGCACGAGCGCATTTCCTGCCTATAGTCCTATCATGAACTTTATCTTTCTTTATTAATTGTTACCTGCCTATCGTCATATTACAGACTTCCGTGTCTCAGGAGTCATGTGGGCAAAACAGATTGTTGGAATCATGTAGGAAAGATGCTGCCCCTTATCATGGAAACAAATAACTTTGCCAGGGAAGGTGCACAGCCTACGAGTGACTTTCTCATTGCATCTTTCATGGCTTCCTCCAGGTGTCAGTCTTGTATCATGCATCAGGGCTAAATCTCTTTCTGGCACCCTTGTCCTGTATATGCTGCTTTCACGACAGCAACAAAGGCTTGCTTGAGATGCTGCAGAGGATAGTTTGGCAGTTATGAAAATGCTGAATTGTGCACTTTGTGACTGCATTGATTCCCCCCCTTGCTTTTTATAGAGTTGTATTTCATCCAGAGAAGAACCTCAGAATCTGACTCCCACTGGGGTGATACCTGGGAATAGAAGAGGGGTGGGGTGGGGGTATGTGGAGAGAATGGGCTTGACAGAATTTGTCTCTACTGGACAGTGTTCAGATCTGTTTACTTTCCTGTAAAATTGCTTGACAGCTGAATGGTAGAAACTGAGAATAGCCGTCTTTTAGCAGTAGCTTTTGACTGGAAACCTCAGACTGAAAAATTTAAGATTCTTTGCATTTGTTGCTATCTGTTTGCAGATACAATGGAACTGAAGCATCTAGCTTTTGTATCTTAAGTCTCCCAATGTAGCCAGTGTAATCCATGGTTATCTCACTGTTGGTTGGACCCTTTCTGCATGAGTGACAGACTGCATTATAAGTGTGCAAAGTACCAGATATTACAGGTTTCCTTCCTTGTTTTAGTATGTGGCATTTTTCTCTTTATAAGAGTGCAGTGGTGAAAATATTACTTAAACCCCCACATATTCTCTTGCGGTAGAAAAATTAATATTCCTACCATAGTTACTTCCGCATCATCAGCTTCCTTGGCTCAATAGTTCTGATAAATAAACCACTTTTTAGCACAAATTGTTCTGTTGTCAACTGGGATAAGTCTGAAACTTGACATGCAAATGATTTCCAAAAAAATATATATGCTGAAAGGTGTCTGGATTGACACCTTTCATAAATGGCATAGAAACCAGAAATGTGTTTTTCATTTTAATTTTTTTCCTTCTGACTGGACACATCACCTTGGAATGGGTTCTGATGGCTCCTGGAATAATTTATTTGTTGGGGAAAAAACTTTTAGTCTTGCACCCATGCACTTTTAGCCTTGCACACCATGCAGTGTCATAGCTGGGCCACTACCCTGAGCTGGGGGAAGGCACTCTGTGTCACCGAAGGCACCTGTATCTCAAGTGGCAGCAGTGGATCCAGGAGAGCCCTCAGACTTTGAATTTGCTTCTTCAGAGGGAGTGTGACCCTGTCTGGATGAAGTGTCAGTGCATTAGCCCTCATCCAGTCCATTAATGCAACCAGGCACTGATTCAGCACATCTACTGCCTCACCTGCCGAAGATAAAAAGGAGAAATAGAGCTGTAAATCGCCAGTATACTGATAATAGCGTACTCCAAAGCTCTGTATGATCCCATTCTAGTAGTTTGTGAAACAGCATGGGGACAGAACTGAGGTATCTTATCGTATTCTGGCTTGTTCTTAAATTGGTAATCATAGTTTGAAGGTAACAGGAAACATATTCTTAGAGGCTTCCTGATGTGTTTGCTTGCTACCTTTTGGAAGTTTGCTAAACCCCAAAGTACTATAGTGGTGAACATGCAGTCCGACTTTGAAAACCCAGTAAGAATCTTTGGAAATGTTGGCATGTGCCCACACACTGTTTTTCTCCCTACATAAAAATGTAAGGTGTCATCACACTCTGCAGTTTGCATGGCCGCCAATAGGTACCCTGTTTTCCCGAAAATAAGACAAATAAGACATCCCCTGAAAATAAGCCATAGTTTGTCTTCTTGAGGAAAAATAAAGAGACAGTGTCTTCTTTTCCGGGAAACACGGTTGCTTTGCCAAATGCAGCATGAGGAATGGCTGGCTGGCCCAGGTAAGCTGTTTAACAGAGAGTGAGAAGACACTTCACACAGTTATTTAGCAAACTGCTGTGTGAAGTTCCTCTTCCTCCCTTTAAAAGGATATGGGGTGAGAGAGGAGAGGCTTGGGGTGAGGTATGGGGGAAGGTGTAAAGAGAGTCTGGTTGGTCAGCTGCGTGGTAAGGGCAGAGGTGGTTGGATGGAGTGGGTGAGCAGAGCAAGCAGCGATGGCAGCCCCTAGTAATATATATTACACAACCTTTCAGTCACCCACTCTGAGAGCCTGTTGCACTCTGTCTGTGGTAGAAGCAGAAGAAGCTGCAGAAAGGAGAGCTCTTGAGTTCCCTTACAAGTGTTCTTGGATCCTTAATCAGTATAAGAGGAGCCTCTGTGTCTAGGACCACTGAAGTTTGTTAGATGAAACACTTACTAAAAGGGAGCCATCACAAGATTTATTGTAATACCTCCATTAATCTATAGTATTTGACAAGCTTTTTCTTTTTCGTTCCTTGCAGCGGCAGGAAAAACCCAAACAGTCGGAGGATTTCACGTCAACTTGGGAAAGGAATCGCGGGCGCAGACTCTCCAAAATGGTAACTTGTTATAATTGATTTAAGAACTAAAACTAAGGGGAAGGCTGCTCTGCTAAATAGTTCTATCCTAAAACGATCATGGGTTTGTCAGCTGCTGATTGTGGACAGTGTTTCAGAAAGGAGCAGCCATTTTCGATGGACAACTATTCTAACACCTTCTTGTGTGATGGGTTCTGTTGGAAGAGGGGGTTTACGTCAGGAAATTGGCACATGTCAGATTGATTAGATTGACTGGTGGCACTTCAGCCAAGCCGCCTTGTACCCAATTTCTCCAGTGCAGTCTCTGAACCCCACAAGTTTTCAAGCACTCAATAAACTTGCAATAGAGGGAGTTTGTTTCCCAGGGCATTGTCTGAGAAAACATGATGTAGTTACTTTCCTGATGCCAAATGGGTGTGGATCTGTTCGGTTTCTGGATGGGAGACCACTTGGGAAACTTGTGTATTCCACCTTGAGTTCTTTAATGGAAGAAAGGTAGGATATAAATAAATATAAATCAATCATTAGTGTGTAAAAGGTTGTTTTCAAGTTCAGGCTCCACAATTATCTTTGTACTGAAATCTGGCAGATTCGTAATCCCCCATTCCCATTATTTATGATGATTCCAGACTCGAAATGGAATAGATGTATGTATTTTCTTACAATCTGTTCTGCACTGGCCTCCTGCAAAAGACAAACTATGTGCTTTGGGAAACAACACTTCCTGCCCAAACAATCTTTAACATTGTTGTGAAATAAAATCACGGAAAGGGTGGGTCTAATGTAGGAACTTTACTCAGGCTAAGTAAGTCTTGGTCTGATCAATGCTCTTCGATAGAAGAAAGGCAGGACATACATTTAATAATAAATAAACCCTCGCTATTTCAACCCAACAAATGCTACTTATGTGCATCATCTGTTTATGGAGGCAGGCTTGTGCATTAGTGTCAAGAGCCAGATTAGACTCAGAGCCAGATTCAGACTTGGAGGGAGTGCTCTCCTGTTCAGTGCCTTTGCGTTAGAGAAGCTGGAACTTGGACTGCAGGAACTAAAAGTTACTGCTCTGTTGACAAAGCAGGGGCAGAAGGCCAACCTTCCATATTTACATCAGATGTAGCTTTCATACTGTACACCCGGCACACCCAAACATCGGCCCTTCAGATGTTTTGGACTACAATTCCCATCATCCCTGACCACTGGTCCTGTTAGCTAGGGATCATGGGAGTTGTAGGCCAAAACATTTGGAGGGCCGCAGTTTGGGGATGCCTGCTGTACACCGATCACATGGGCTTCTCTCTCTCTCTCTGTGTGTGTGTGCACATACTGCTTGGTATACTATGCCCATTATGATGCATACTTTATTCTTAAAATCCTATAGTGCAATTACTGTATATTTTAAATCAAATTTTATAGCAGAAAATGAATACTACATTTAAAAATCACAATGGGCTGTTTTTCTTATTTCCTCTGTATTTTGAGCTTTCTTTAGGTAGTTTGACACTGCTGTTATTTTCAGTGTGATACCCTTCATCACTTTTAGACTAATCTTGGGCGTTGTCTATTTTCTAATGTAAGAATTGGCTGATTTTTTCTCTCATGAGTTCTTGCTAGCATGCCCTGTAAGAGTGCATGTAACCTGATTTTTCTCCCCAAAAGTTTAGTTTCATAAAGTTCTGGTAGTTTCAGTAAGTCCCTTAAAATAGATAAGTAACCATGCTGAGCAATGGTCACTACAACTAGCCCAAAGATGTTCATGCATGTATTTTTTAAATGCCTCCAAATAAAATATTAGCTGTGTTGCTTGGGGCTGATGGGAGTTGTAGTCCAGAATATCTAGAGGGCACTGGGTTGGCAAAGACTGTCCTAGAGAGCTCCCTTGCTGGTGATTCCATGGCCAATTTAAACCAGTGGCAGGGAATTTGTGGTTTTCCAGATGTTGTTGGATACCATTTCCAAAATCCCTGAGCATTCACCATTCACTGGGGACTGATGGGAGTTGGAGTGCAACGGCATATGGTGGGCCACAGGGTCCCCATTGCTGATCTAAAAATTACTCCAGCCATGTTGGAGCGGCTCACAGAGAAGCAGCTTTTACTTAGCTAGTATTAGCATTTAAACAATTTCTTTGTTTTAAGAGTGTCTCTCATATCCTCAACAATGACTCCTAGAAGGAATCCTTGAAGGGTGTATTTCACTTCTTTCCCTATCTCTCCATTCCGTCTTCTTTTGGTGACAGGGGCTGTCTACTCCACGACACTATTAAACTGGAGTGCTTGGATTTAAGCTTGTTGAGTCCCACCAAAGTAAAACGCACACATGTCCCAGATACAGTGCTTGAAAGTAAAATGCTTTTCTAAAAGGTTGTATAAAGAAGCAGACTGCTTGCAGAATTGTCTTCTTTTGTGGCTTAATCTGGGGCCGCCTTACTGTCAGTGCATGGTGGGTATTCTCTTTCACTCGGTAGAAAGGAATGCAGACTTTAATCTGTGTAACAAGCCCTCCTCTGGCTTGCTGCCACTCTGTCTCTGAGAAACTCCTTTCCAGCGTGTGCAGCACTGTGCTGGCAGATTCCCCAGGTGCTGAAAGAACAGTCTGTATTAATATACACAGCACTGGGGTGGATGAGGACATTCTTCTGACTTGGATGTGAAAAGCAGTTGGCTGGCCATTGTGCATAATCCCACCTCCTTCCTTTTTGGGCCAGGAGCAAATGAAACTGTGGGAATGATGTTGTAATTTTATTTTCATTGGCATTTGTTGACAAGCGTTTTGTCAATTTGAAGTTCATGGAGCTTTGCCTGTTGACTTGAATGTATATATATTTAAAGTAAAGCACTGCCGAAGAGTTGGTTTGAGAGGAAGTATGTCTACCAGTGGAACCTGCTTTTTATTTTCAGTCATTTGTCTTCTTAAATCCAGTTTCCCTGGAAGGTTATGAGGAGTTATTCAGTCAGAAGATTAGTGATAGCGAACAGGCCCTCCTGCAAGGGACTAACATTTGTGATATTCACCTGTAATTCCTAATAGCAGGCATTCTGGGGCACACTTTCAGTTGATGGGGGCAGGTGTTATGGGCAATGGACCTGGTCAGTGCCCTCCATCAACTGAATATGCACCCCTGAGGGGGAGCGGGAACCACAGAAGAGTGCAAACAACAACATTAGGAGTTGTTAATGGCCTGCTTGAGACTTTTGGTTGTCTCCAAACAGCTGCCTGAGAAATGTGGTTAAGGTCAGAAAAGTGGTTGGGCATGAGAGGCCTCAGCATCCTTTGCGACATCAAAAAAAACTTCACAGGTCATGCACTCCTTCCTTTGCACCCTTGGCTCCCCCCAGCAGCAAACATATAGTTTAGCGGAGTGTTCATATGTACCGTAATTTATTCTGAACATATAAGGGTAAAATTAAGAAGTCAGTATAGGTGACTGTGACTGTGACTATGACTGATAACTGCTACGGTTGTGAACTGACAAGTATGGCATGACTGCCGGTTGGCTGAGGCATTCTAAGTTGTCTGGTCACTTAAGGCAGGTGTTGGGAACCTTTGGTCTTCTAGAAGTTGCTGAACTACAGCTCACATCATCCTTTGCCATTGGCCATGCTTGCTGGGACTGATAGAAGCTGTAGTTCAGCAACATCTGGGGGGCCAGAGGTTCCCCAGCCCTGACTTAAGGAACACTTGAGCGCCAAGTTGCAGTGCTGAAATTCAGACTAGGTCATTTGTCCTTCCCATACTGCTTATTGACTTTAAGTCTGCAAGCAATCATGTGCACACTTTCCTGGAAGTATGCTGAATAGAATTAGATTTGCTTCTGAATGCACTGGGACTCGCTTCTGAGTGCACATCTTTTGGATTTCTTCAGCCCTCACAATAAAATATTTGAGTGGGGCCAAGGCCCCCCCAAGTTGATGGGCATATTTCCATTCATATGGTGTGTGTGTGTGTGCACTGTGTCATGTGATCAGTTATGCGGAGCGGAGCTCACCTGGGCCCACACAATATTCAAGTTGGCACCCCTGCTTTATGGGTATACGTAGGATTGTCGCCTTAGAGAGGCAAGATGGAAATACTGGTTTAGCAAACCTCTGTTGCACCCTGGCAGTTTGAAAATTACCTGGAACAGAAGCTAGTTGAGGAATTGGGTATGGGAGTGTAGAGAGGGAAACTGCCAGAAACTTTCTTTGATGATCATGAATTAGTGTTCATGGGAATGAATGTTAAGTTTCTGAATTGCAACTTGGGAAGGTAGTATGTTCTTACAATCTAGTGCCCGTCAGGCACTCCATCACAGCGCCACTCCTTTAGAGAGCTAGCCTCAAGGACAGGCATACAGACAGGCTTCAGATGGTACAGATAAATGTAACTAGTTGGAAAATGTGGATGAGGCAAGTATTTTATTTCTTACAGACTTGAAAGTCCAATGATACAGCAAAGTCACTGAAATCAGCTTGCAAATCAGCTTGCAAATTGCATATTAAAATTCCACATCTCAATTTGCAGAAAACAGTTCAGAATCTTTAGCAAAGATTCTTTAGCAAGAAATAGACACATCCTGTGTTCAGATAATTTAAAAAATAAAGCACAGTTTAGAAGTGGAGATACTTTGGCCACCTCATGAGAAGAGAAGAATCCTTGGAAAATACCCTGAATGTTGGCAAAGATTGAGGGCACTAGGAGAAGGGGACGATGGAGGACGAGATGGTTGGACAGTGTTCTCGAAGCTACGAACATGAGTTTGACCAAGCTGCGGGAGGCAGTGCAAGACAGGAGTGCCTGGCGTGCTATGGTCCATGGGGTCACGAAGAGTCGGACACGACTAAACGACTAAACAACAACAACAACAACAGACACATCCTGTGTTCAGATAATTTAAAAAATAAAGCACAGTTTAGAAGTGGAGAAGTATACCAGCCACATGAGTGGGGCATCATCATCATTATTGGAAAAGTCCTAAACAATTAGTAGCAATTTGTAATTCCCACTATGTCGAGTTGCCCCACCCAGTATTTTCACAACCATCAGGACAATAGTGTTCCTGAGAGCTACAATATTATTTCTCTTAGCTAACTGTCTCTCCAATTTAGAACAAAACTTTGACATGTTTGTGCTAGGGCCAAGGCTAGACTTGGGACAGACAAGTTCAAGAGGGTCATACAGGACTTTAATTTCAAATAGATTATAGGGGAAAGGGGTGTATGGGGTAGTACCTCTGGGGAAGGGTAGTACCTTTGGTGAGGGATATTGTGCCCTGGTGAGGTCACTTCAGTGCTGCTAATACAGCGGTTTGCCTTTATCCCCAGATGTGCACCCCATTGTCTCTTGAGACAGATGGATGCTGACTGGCAACAAATATGGAATAGGGATATTAATCCAAATCCAGACCCCTATACTTTTTACATGTGATGGAATGATCTATGGTTAACAGATGCTTGCTTACTTCATTTATTTGTTTAAGGAACTGGGTGTCCTGATAGTAAGTATTGGAATAACTTAATCAGTTAGGTACCTCTCCCCCACCCCCCAAACTGGCTTTAGTTCATCCTCACATTGTCATGTCATTCAAGGTGAAACAGATTTGGAGGAAAGGGAATTAAGATTTAATCTCGATCTCATATGTAGAGGTCAGTAATTTACCACTTAATTTAGCAGTTAACCCACCGTAAATTCCATCCCTCCCTCTCTCTTCCACCCACTTCATAGTGCTGGAATATATCATCAAACTTCCCAGTTTATTTCTCCCTTGGGGAATGCTAATGATTTTTAGCCTGTTTTTATCTTTCAGCCAGGTTATTTTTCCTGACTTGCTCTTCTTCAAATAAAAACATTGAAACTCTTTTATTCACATCCTTCATCCTGGAATTTCCTCCACTTCATTTTGGGCAATCTTTGCCCCTTGATTTTAATCTCCTGAAATCAGATCAAAGAACAGGTCTGATTATTTATTGGATTTACATATGGCCTTTGTACCAAGGCACCCAAGGGCAGTTTACAATTTAAAGACTAAAACAAATGCATTATATAAAATGAAGACTGACACAGTCCTCGCATTCCAACTGACTGGTAACCCAGTCAGATGACCACTTATTATTATTATTATTATTATTATTATTATTAATCTGATGATATGTTTGCTCCCTGGCCTGGGCTCAAGCCTACAAGCTTATTGCATGTTCCTGATCTCTTGACCACAGTTAGTATTCATGGAACATTTGTACCAGGCCACTTAATAATGATACAGCTGAGAGAAATGAGTCATGTAACCAAAACAGTATGGACAGTTTGTGCATATGAAGTGAAAAAAATAATGTTTTTCCTTCTTTTCTTTTTCTTAATGCAAGTACTTTTTAAACGAATCGGCAGAAGCATTCTTACTACATATTCCCCTAGAGTTGAATACTACGGTATGCAAAAATAAGAAAGCTATACATTTGGTGAAATTGTGTGTGTGTGTGTGTGTGTTTTCTTTTTGCTGCTGCTGCTGATAGTTCTCTAATGACATTTAGAACTTGGTAATTTATTTGCAGACCTGAGTTCATAATGCTTCAAAACTATTGAAGTTGATTAAGAAATACATTAGGAGGGTTAGATTGCTTAAAGCAAAATTGGAGAAATGCAGAATTAAAGCTGCAGGCCATTCTGTAATTTTAAGAGCAAGGAAGGTTGGGGCAAGGTGTGGGGAAAGACGTGGCATGGGCATGGAATTGGAATGACAGAATTAGATGAAATGCATTCTTATGGAGTCAGCAAAGTTGTCAAGTATACTGTATATAAACTGGTATTAATGGTTTATTAATTCATCTATCCTAATTTGTTGGAGGCAAAACATGGGCTGTGTAGTAATTTCTTGAGGATAACCTATTTCAGAAAATGGAAGAAGCAATGAGGAATATGACAGGTCTTGAATTGTTTCTGTCAAATATGGAAGGACTGGTGGAAAATGTGAAAGTGGCTGGCATCTTGAGTGGCAGTAATCCTAAGGAAGGGAGAGATAGTAGCAAAGTTGACAGTGAGAGTATTCATGCAGAAAACGAGTTAAAAATATAAAAATACAGTTATTTAGATATGAATGCCCCATTGAAGCCAACGATTCTGAAAGATGTTAGTGATCTCAGAACCATTCACAACTGTATTTGGGAGCCCATGAAGAACTGACCTTCTTACAAGAACTGACCTTCTTACCAGTAAAGTGATCCTTTTGGCTCTTCACAATCTGATTTTTTACCATCCTGAATAATTTGGTGTTATCTGCAAACTTTGCCACCAGGACATATGAACCAACCTGAACCCTGCAATAATCACCTGAGGCCCCTTTTCATGTGCCTCCTTCATAAGACTTCTGGAGGGTGGGAACCTGAGAACGGGCCTTTTCTGCAGTGGGTTCCCTCTCCGTGGGGTGGATTGCCTGGTGCCTTCATTACATATCTTTAGGTGCCCGGCAAAAATGTTTCTCTGTAACCGGGCCTTTGGCTGATTGAATGTTCTGTGGGCTTTTAAATGTGTTTGTGGGAGGAGGGGTTATTGGTTTGTTTTTGCTTTGCTATGTATTTTGTGTTCTTTTTTTGTATTTCTATGTTGTAAACTGCCCTGTGAACTTTGGATGAAGGGCAGTATACAAACAAAATGAAAGAAGTAGGAGATATCCTGTGGACTTCTGTGGGTGGTACTGGGAGAACCTGTTAATAATTTTTTATGCTTATTTTGATCTCATTTTGCAATATTTGCTTACTATGGATCTAAAGGGTGGGGTCTGTTGGCCAAAGTGAGGAACCCCATTGTCATGTCCCCAGTTTTATTTGTTCAAAGCATGGCTGATGTTGTTGCTGTCGTCAGTGCAGCCCCAGTGTTCCATTTCATATCCTGCACACACAGTGATTATACACAGTGCTCTTTTCCTTGTATTATGCATGAAGTCAAAGCTAAGAGTCATAAAGCAATTTCTGTAAGCCCATTAAAGTGAGAGCTTTTTTCCCTTTAGAGAATTAGATGTGCAGCCTGTGTGTTGGCAAATTTAGTGGCAAATGGGGTTTGGTTGAAACTGTATTTAAAAACACAGTTAACAGCATTAAAACTCCTGGAGGGAGCTGTGTGTTGCACGTGACCATACATTTCCTGCATGAGTAAAACGTTAACTCCGTGTGTGAATGCACACATGTCTGTACCCATTGTTGGGAGCTTGTCAGCTGAGCTAACAAAATATCTTAAGCCACCTCAAATTTTCAAGAAATTATTGCCTCGTATGGTTTTTATACTGAATAATACAGTGGCGATCTACATAAATAAATACCTGGGGGACCCGGGATGTTTCAAGATGTACCTATACAGTATAGCTCTTATTCAGGGTAAAACGAAAGCAACGACACACATTATGTCAAGCTGGTGCCCACTTAAAGAAATCTTAACTGATGAATTAGCCAAATTCATGTGATTAATCAGTTAAGGGAATACCGGTAATCCTATACACAATTAAGCCAGTGTAAAGTACACCAGATCCAAACTTGTTTCACAAGTGGCAGAGGGAAAACAAACCTTTAAAATAGGGTTGGAGTTACACCAGTATGTCCGCAGTTAAAGTTACACCAGGTTGCCAGGTACATGACCAAGCTGAACAGGCTTGGGATCCCACTGATGGGGAGTTTTGCCAGCATAGCCTGGCTGCATTAGAAACCTCCTGGCTCAGCCAGTGATCCCTTAAATCAGTGGTTCCCTATTGGCTAATTACTGAGGACCCCCTATTTCTCAAAAGCCAAGCCACGAATGCCCTACTTTTGAAAATTTTTATAACTCTATGCACTAGCGTAGCTATGAGCTTCTCCCTGTCGCCGCCTCGCCGCGCACAGCCGGCATGGGACGCAGCTTCGGAGACTTCCGAAGCCGCGACCCATGCCGGGGAAGGGGAGAAACGCTTCTCCCCACCCCGCTGCCGCCTTGCACACAGCCAGCATCGGACAGGGCTTCGGAGACCTTCTCCGAAGCCCCGTCCCATGCCGCCGCCAGTCCCCCCGAGCCCATAGGAACGCATTGATTAAGTTTCAATGCATTCCTATGGGAAACCGGGAGTCGCTAGACGAATTTTTCGTAGGACGAATTGAGTTCTGGAACGAATTAAATTCGTCTAGCGAGGCACCACTGTATATATATCACAATGTCTGAAATTGGAGATCAGGCATGGAGATGAGGGAAGGAGCAGCCTTGGAGATCTGGTGGATGGAGGCAGGAGAGGAAGTGGAGTCACCTGGTTTGAGCGGGGGGAAGGGGGGGCATCAAGCTGACACCAACGGGGCAGCCAGTGAAGATGCACACCCACTATGGCAGATGCTACTTTCCTGCTGACTGAGAAAAGCTGCTCTGCCTCAGTGCCACGGTGCCTTGAAGTGAGGGCAGTCAGCTGCCCTGTTCTCCATCTGTGTGAGGGAAGGCAGCTCAGATCAGCAGCATTATCAGCTGAGATCATCTTGAAATATCAGCGGTGCCTTGAAATCAGCTGCCCTTCTCTCACTCGCGTAAGCCAGGAGCAATATCTTGTTGCGTATTGCCAGGTCAAAATCATTATCCTGGTATGATTTCAAAACTGATTTTGGCCAATGTGTTGAAAAACCACACAGTGCTAAAATAGACCATGCAAAAATGACAAAAATTAGTTGGGGGTGTTGTAAACAAAACCTGCTCTTATTCCCTCATCTATAGGGTGCACAAGTGCCCTTATAGTGTCCTTTGTAGGTTCTCCATCGGTTGGAGAAAATAACAGAGGCCAACCAGAGAATATTGAGAAGCAAAGCAGGTAGTAAGCCTGATCTTTATTAAAGATCCTCAGACGGAGGAGAGAGGAGGAGGACCCTGAACCATGTGTGCTTGAAATTCCCTGCCCTGGAGCTCAAGACCACCCCTCCATACATCATACATGTTGTTGTTTAGTCGTTTAGTCTTGTCCGACTCTTCGTGACCCCATGGACCAGAGCACGCCAGGCACTCCTGTCTTCCACTGCCTCCCGCAGCTTGGTCAAACTCATGTTCGTAGCTTCGAGAACACTGTCCAGCCATCTCGTCCTCTGTCGTCCCCTTCTCCTAGTGCCCTCAATCTTTCCCAACATCAGGGTCTTTTCCAGGGAATCTTCTCTTCTCATGAGGTGGCCAAAGTATTGGAGCCTCAGCTTCACGATCTGTCCTTCCAGGGAGCACTCAGGGCTGATTTCCTTCAGAATGGATAGGTTTGATCTTCTTGCAGTCCATGGGACTCTCAAGAGTCTCCTCCAGCACCATAATTCAAAAGCATCAATTCTTCGGCGATCAGCCTTCTTTATGGTCCAGCTCTCACTTCCATACATCACTGCTGGGAAAACCATAGCTTTAACTATACAGACCTTTCTCAGCAAGGTGATATCTCTGCTTTTTAAGATGCTGTCTAGGTTTGTCATTGCTTTTCTTCCAAGAAGCAGGCATCTTTTGATTTCGTGACTGCTGTCACCATCTGCAGTGATCATGGAACCCAAGAAAGTAAAAAATAATAATAAAATTTTTTACATCATACATACATCACAGAAAAGGCGATCTACAACAGAAATTTGAATGTTGTTGTTTTTCTGTCTGCCAGGTTATTTGAGAATACCTTATTTGGTGGAAAAAAGAGAGAATGCCTTATCTCAGGGTTGTCAAACTCAAATTCATCGGGGGCCGCATCAGCAGTTTGGTCACCCTCAAAGGGCCGGTTGTATCTGTAGGACTATGTGTCCACTCTTTATTATCATAAATTATTGTCACTGCATTCAATTATTACTGTTTTTGTAATAATGTAAGTAATAACTAGCTCTGAAAGCAGAAACATAGTCAGAATAATGGCAAGTAGATATTCAAATGTACAATTATTGTACAATTTATTGAAAAATGATTTTTGGTAACTGCACTGGGTGGTGGAGGCTCGCTAGGGTTTCATGCAGGACCTTTGCAGAGCTACTAGTACCTGGAGATGCTGGGGTCCTTCTGCATGCAGGACAGATGTTCTGCCAGTGAGCCACCAACCTTCACCAAAGGGACTGGCTGAGGTTGACTCACTGGAGCTGCTCTCCTGGTTCCAGGGTTTAAGGGCCAGAAGTATAAAGCAGCATCCTATGTTTCTGAGGAGAGGGAGAGGGAGGGGAGGGGAGGGGAGGAAGGAAGGAAGGAAGGAAGGAAGGAAAGAAGGAAGAAAAGAGGGAGTGGGAGGGAGAGAGGAAGGAAGGAAAGAGGGGAGAGAAAGAAGAGTAGGAAATAAGGAAGGGAATAAAGAAGGAAAGAAAAAGAAAGAGGGAGAGAAGACGGAAAGGGAGAAAGAAGGAAGGAAGTAGAGGGAAAGAAAGAATAAGAATGAGGGAGAGGAAGAAAGATGGGAAGGACGGAAGGAAGAAAGGAAGGAAGGAAGGAAGAAAAGAGGGAGCAGGAGGGAGAGAGGAAGGAAAGAGTGAGAGAAAGAAGAGTAGGAAAGAAGGAATAAAGAAGGAAAGAAAAAGAAAGAGGGAGAGAAGACAGAGATAAAGAAGGAAGGAGAGGGAAAGAAAGAATAAGAACGAGAGAGAGGAAGAAAGAAAGGGAAGGGGGGGTCGCCGCCTTGATTCAGCGCCAGAAAAGAGCGCGAAGGGACCCAGGGGCAAAAAGCATTTCCCGTGCAGCGTGAGACAGTGGGTGTCCGTTTTAGGAGAAGTGCGTAAAGCCTCAGAGTTGCACGTTTGTGAGGCTGAGCCGCGGCAGCAGGAGGAGGAGGTGAGGCAGGAGGAGGAGGAGGCGGCTTGCCGGGTCGGTGCCCGGCAGCGCCGTGCGGAGAGTCCTGAGCCTCTGGGACGCAGCAGTGCTCTGCAGCACTTTGAATCCTCCTCCTCCTCCACGCGGCGCTGCTGGGTGCTTTGTGCTTCAGCAGCAGCAGCCGTTTCCAGGCGCCGAGCCGTGGCAGGAGGAGGAGGATTCAAAGTGCTACAGAGCACAGCTGCGTCGCAGAGGCTTGGGACTATTCGTGCGGCGCTGCCGGGCGCTGACCCGGCAAGCTGCCTCCTCCTTCTCCTGCTGTGGCTCGGGGCGCTCCACGCAGCGCTGCTCCGGCCGCCTTTCTACCCCCCCCCCCCCGGCCCCAGCTGTTTGTCGGCGCTTTGTTGGCGCGGCGCTTCAGCAGCAAGGTCCCGCTGGCTGGGTCCCGCTGGCTGGGGCGATCGGCGGGCCACATGACGAGGTCTGGCGGGCCGGATTTGGCCCGCGGCCCTTGTGTTTAACACCTGTGCCTTATCTGATTGCCTTTCCTGGTAGTCTGGCCATTCCTTTGAGATAGTAATTACTCAATTCCTGAGACAATGGGAAGGTTCCCTCACCCCCTCCCTCCTTGCAGAGAAACATTTGGGAAGTCTGGGAGTTAAAATGGTTTCAGGGCTGTCTTCCTGTGCTGCTTCAGACATGTGGTTTATATATTTATGTATGTATTTGCTTGGTACATATTATATATATATATATATATATATATATATATATATATATATATATATATATATATATATATATATACATACACACACACACACACACACACACACACACACACGACCTTAAAATTATTATAACGGGGGAGGCAAGGGATGGGGCTGTGGACCCTCTGGGTACGTTCTGGACCCTTAATTGGAAACCACTGCACTGGATCCTAACCCTGCTGAACCTGGTCGGTCTTGTTATAGGATTACTCCTTTAATCAGCATAACTGCACATATGAATAAAACAGTGTTTCTGAAGAGGAACTCCCTTTGATTTTAGGTAATGCACCTATCAACATTTTCAAAAGCAGGGGCTCTATGGCTTGGCTTTTAAAAAACAAGGGGCCCCACAGTACTTCACTAATTGGGGACCACTGCATTATTGGGGGATTATTGGGTTGACTTTGTCCTTGTTTTTATTATGTATATTGTGTGTTTTTGTATTGTATTTTTTTGTTGTGAACCACTCTTGAGATCTACGGGTATAGGGCGGTATGCAGATCTAATAAATTAACAGTAAACAGCCACAAGAGCTGCTATCTAAGAAGAGGCATTTCCTCTTGAGTGAGAGAGGAGGATCGTTTCCTCTAAGATGGTGTCTGCCACTTGCAGTATTCTTTAATGGTTCCATGGACTTCTAATTGACCAAAAGGCATTTAAGCGGTGAATCAGCTGTACATTTTGGGCCTAATTATGTCTTATGTTTTGTCTCTTGGTAGGATTGCTGATGTAGAGCACTGGTTTTCTAGCTATTAATTCAGTATAATTTTGAAGCCTTTTTGCACGTTGTTGCTATGTTTTATGCTTTATTTTGTGTGCAACCCTCTTGGTGGATTATATTCATATGAAAGCTGTGCCTCTTTACAAGTACTGTAAATTGATATTCCTTGAGTGAAGGACACTCGTCTATTCATGCTTAATTTGATTCCTTTAGATTTGTAAGATTCTGGGTGGGTAGCAAATTCTCTCTCTTGCTCACATGCGCACCATGCACAGTTCAGCTCTCTAATCACTGCTGCCAGGCAGCTGAAGACTCTGAAGAAAGATAGAGACTGCCTGGGAACATTGCTTAGTTGGTTGCTTATGTCCATTTTATTTTATTGCAAGGCGCAGAGTTTATGCTAATATATATATATATATATATATATATATATATATATATATATATATCAAACCTGTCCAGTTACTGTAGGTTAAGTGCCTCCAATGGTGTCTCCTGGACTTTAAACAAATTTAATAAAGGTGATTGTTGGCCTATGATATTGTCTTCACTGACATGCAGCAGCTCCCCAGGACAAAGCTAAATGATAAAGCAGCCACCAGGTGACCTTTCCTGGGGTGGGAGATTCTGAAGGCCGGCCTGCCCCGCTCTTGTTTCTGAACCTTTCTCCAGCTTCACTTCACTACTTGGATAACTCTAAAGTTTCCTCTGAGTTTGGAAATTTCATATTGGTTGGAACCTTCCCCTAAATATAAACTGGAGCTGAGTTTCTGAGGATGTCAGATTAGGCACCAGGTATACCATATGTGTCTAAACCACTGAGCCTAGGGCTTGCCGATCGGAAGGTTGGCGGTTTGAATCCCCGCGACAGGGTGAGCTCCCGTTGTTCGGTCCCAGCTCCTGCCCACCTAGCAGTTCGAAAGCACGTCAAAGTGCAAGTAGATAAATAGGTACTGCTCCGGCAGGAAGGTAAACAGTGTTTCCGTGCGATGCTCTGGTTTTGCCCGAAGCGGCTTAGTCATGCTGGCCACATGACCCGGAAGCTGTCTGCGGACAAACGCCGGCTCCCTCGGCTTATAGAGCGAGATGAGCGTGCAACCCCAGAGTCGTTCGTGACTGGACCTAACGGTCAGGGGTACATTTACCTTTACCTTTTAATACCTTATGTGTAGTAAATGTGAGGACCAGCAGCAAATTTTTGCTTCTTTCTGTGTTGTACTAAGACACTCCTAAAATGAGCTCTTTGGTCGGACAGAGGAAGCTGCCTTCATCCATTGATCCATCTATCTCACTATTGTTTATTTCACATGTTTTGGCAGTAGCTTGCCAGGATTTCAGACAGGACTCTTTCCCAGCCCTACATGGGATTGAATCTGGGATCTCTTGCAAGTAAAACACATGCTTTGAACAGACCTACTGCCCTTATTTAAGTTGGGACAAGCTTACTTTTATTCCATGCTGGTAGAGGAGTGTTGTAAATTCTTACAAGAGGGGCTGTAATGAGACTTTCTCCTTCATTGAGCAGTAAATACTGTAGTGACTGTACTCAGTAGTTCCCGTTCTTTGGAGTGCAGGGGAAGAACTGAGAAGTACAATAGTTTGCTGGTGATTCAGAGACATGGTGGCTATGGAGGGTTGATGCCACTGCCAAAATGCAGCAGCATGCACTTTGTATCTGTTTAGTCGTTTCCAACTCTTCGTGACCCCATGGACCAGAGCACGCCAGGCACTCCTGCCTTCCACTGCCTTCCGCAGTTTGGTCAGACTCATATTGGTAGCTTCGAGAACACTGTCCAACCATCTCGTCCTCTGTCATCACCTCCCTGTGCCCTCCGTCTTTCCCTACCAGCTGCCCTGGATACAGAACTGACCTGTGCCTCCATGGACAGCTGTGAGTCCAAAATGACTCCCAGGCTGCGCACCTGGTCCTTCAGGGGCACAGTTACCCCATTCAGGACCAGGGAGTCCTCCACACCTGCCTGCCTCCTGTCCCCCACAAACAGTACTTCTGTCTTGTCAGGATTCAACCTCAATCCGTTAACTGCCATCCATCCTCCAACCTCCTCCAAGCACTCTTCCAGGGAGTCTTCTCTTCTCATGAGGTGGCCAAAGTATTGGAGCCTCAGCTTCAGGATCTGTCCTTCCAGTGAGCACTCAGGGCTGAATTCCTTCAGAATGGATAGGTTTGATCTTCTTGCAGTCCATGGGACTCTCAAGAGTCTCCTCCAGCACCATAATTCAAAAGCATCAATTCTTCGGCAACCAGCCTTCTACATGGTCCAGCTCTCACTTCCATACATTCCATACAAAATAAGATTCCTTCATGGATCACTGCCTTGTCGTGGTGAAGGGGCTTGAATAACTCAGAGAAGCTATGAGCTATGCTGTGCAGGGCCACCCAAGATGGACAGGTCATAGTGGAGAGTTTTGACTAAATGTGATCCACCTGGAGCAGGAACTGGCAAGCCACTCCAGTATTCCTGCCAAGAAAACTCCATGGACAAAGACAACAGGCACTTTGCATTAGTGACCACTTGTTTGTGATTCCCTGTGCACTAGTCTGTAGGCCAGGGTAGGGAGAGGGAAGGAGGAGATAATATTTGATCCACTGCCATTAACCCTTCTCAGCTTGCTTTGTAGACATGGCAGGTGCTTTTGCCAGTGGTTTCTGCAGTGTGTTTCCACATTGTGCCATTTTCTCACCCAGGTCTGTTGAACCATAGCATTTTTTCTCACGCTGGATGCACTTTTCTCTCTTCATTATGTTGGGAGTCTACAAAATAAAACATTTATTTTGGCACCATATCCCTGGAAGGAGCTTCTCTTGAAATTCTGGGCTGGAATTGACTCGTCGTTCTAACAGTGCCTGTGCATATGTGAGAAACGGAGGGGGAGAACGCAGCCACGGCACTTGCAACCCTTCCCTTTTGAAGGAGAAGGAAGGTATTTTGTGTTCTGTTCTTTGGCTTGAGTTCACGCGAGTGGGAGGATTTGTAGAAATGTTCTGTTTATTAGCTGTTTGCAGCAGATGAGTAAGTGCAGTTTTTGTTTGAAATTGCTGCAGCCTTACGCAATTTTTCTTCTTCTTCAGCATTTGTGCTGTGAAAATTACAAGGGGAAACCAGGAGGGGGAAAATATATCTCAGTCTGAGATTGTTTGTGATTCCAGATACACAAAACTGTCTCCACTCGTTTGTGCTGCCTCTGAATGCCAGTTGTTAGGAATCACAGGTGAGGAGAGTGCTGTTGCACCTGTGTCCTTCTTCTTGGCTTCTGATAGGCCTTGTGAGAAGAGGATGCTGGGCTAGATGGGTCATTGTCCTGATACATCAGGCTGTTCTTATGTTGCATTAAGTTTATATGCATCTATATGCATTTATATGTATCTGACGAAGTGTGCATGCACACGAAAGCTCATACCAAAATAAAAACTTAGCTGGTCTTTAAGGTGCTTTGTTGTTGTTGTTGTTGTTGTTGTTGTTTAGTCGTTTAGTCGTGTCCGACTCTTCGTGACCCCATGGACCAGAGCACGCCAGGCACTCCTGTATTGCACTGCCTCCCGCAGTTTGGTCAAACTCATGTTCGTAGCTTCGAGAACACTGTCCAACCATCTTGTCCTCTGTCGTCCCCTTCTCCTAGTGCCCTCCATCTTTCCCAACATCAGGGTCTTTTCCAGGGAGTCTTCTCTTCTCATGAGGTGGCTAAAATATTGGAGCCTCAGCTTCAGGATCTGTCCTTCCAGTGAGCACTCAGGGCTGATTTCCTTCAGAATGGAGAGGTTTGATCTTCTTGCAGTCCATGGGACTCTCAAGAATCTCCTCCAGCACCATAATTCATAATTTAAGGTGCTACTGAAGGAATTTTTTTTTTTGACTCAGACCGATACGGCTACCTACCAGTAACTAAGTTTATATGCTGTTTAATAAAAGCAACCCACTGAGCTTGTATATTCTTGTTCCTTTAAAGCTACACACACACAAAGGGACCTGCAAATTATGGGCTTGGGAGCCTCATGCTAGTTTCTACTAGCTAGCTGGGAAGTCCAGTTCCACCGTGATAGCACAATAACATTTTATTAATTTATCAATATAGACAGGGAAATTGATTTTTGCCCCCTCAGAACCTCTGCCGCCACTTAGCTACTCCTTTGCGCTGTATCATTATGTGAAGCTGATGGCTCATAGAATCGTAGAGTTGGAAGGGACCCCAAGGGTCATCTAGTCCAACTCTGTCTCCAGGGAAACCCACGGATGAGTCAGGGGGAGTCTGACAGCTGTCCCATCCCTTCCCCAGTGACTAGGTATGCCTGCTTGTGGTAGTCAGGGTGGGGTGATGGCTAGCCTTCCCCACATGCTCACTTACCCAGCAGCAGGATTGTAATGGGCTATCCTGGAAGGGTAACCTCCTTGCTCATCAGTGGGCTTACCTGTCTGCGCTGTTGTAATGGATTTGTCGAAGCCTGAACGTCCATGCATCAGTAGAGGGGGAAGTGGCTGTGGGGTGGGATGTTGCAGGGTAAAAAAGCAGGCAAGGGGAGGGTTGAGCTCTGTTTTCTAGCAGCTTCTGAATGTGCTTTGCCTAAAAGCAGCATCCATTAGGAGTTTTATTATATGTTTTTGCAAGTGGCATGTAGTTCATCTTTCAGGAGCGAATGGTTTCGGTCATTGAGATCCTTGTTCTTGAAGCTAGTAGCTGACTTGGAACAGTTTGAGGGTTATTCAGGAGGTCCTTTTGTTCTGAGGTGCATGATCTTCTTTTGCAGCTTAACACATTTTTTATTATTAAGAATTTTTATTTTCTCTGAAAATTTCCAGTCTTGGGAATCCTTTGTGCTAGAACAAAGGGAAGAAAAAGGCATGATGGGGGCTGCCTTTTAAAGGGAAATTAACCAGTGCAGAATACAACAAAGCTGTGGGCTAATTATAGGCAAATCAGTTGATTTTTTGTTTTGTTTTTTGTTTTTCTAAGAAGCTGCACTGCACTCATGAGGCTTATGAATCTTTTCCACAAACCAAAATAAGCGAGGAGCAGGGAAAGGCTATATAGCTAAATCATCCAGATTCTTATTAACACAAAATGCACTGTGTGAGGTTCGTGATTGTTGCATGAAAACAGCAGGAATTTAAGGAAATTCAAGCTCTGGGCATTGTGGTTTATCATAAGCACTGAGCATCTCCTTTGCCCGGTTTGCACAACAGTAAGCCAAGGTACGACTCATTGAGACTGTGTCGTGTGAATGTACGGCAGAGATGCTCACAACTGCCCTGTTCATCCCCAGTCCTTTTTACTGCTTTGCTTTTCCTATTAGCCATGAGCTGTAGTCCCTGTTGATGACCAGTTAGGAGACAGCTTACCCATGAGTCCTCGTTTGGACAACATGCGAAGCCAAACCTTGGCCTTACAGGAAGGGTGCCACTGCCCAAAAGCTTAGTGTTAGAAATTAGCCAGACACCAGGTGCGTTTTGCTACTGGCATGGGTCCAATTGCAACTACGTGGAGATTTTTGGGCGCCAGGTTGGTGACTGCAGTTTAAAAACCTCTGCCTTAGTCCATAGTTAATCCCATTTCCATTTCTACTGTGTGTGTTTCTCCTTCTTGCATATTGGGACAAGTGAATTGTTGGAAGAGCAAACTATGCCCTTTTAAAATGTGGGGGTTTTTTTGGGGTGGGGTGGGGTGTTATTGGGTTGTTGTTATTATTTTGATTATGGATTTTGTGGTTTTATATTTTGATCTTATTCTGTAAACCGCCCTGAGACCTGCTGGTATAGGGTGGTATATAAATTCAATAACCAACAACAGCTACAGTCAAGCAATGTAGTTGAGATCATAGAGTCATAGAATTGTAGTATTGGAAGGGACCCTGGGGGTTATCTAGCCCAACCCCTGGCGAATAGATATTCCATTGTGGTGCTGTAACCTAGAGTTAAGGTGCCATTCGTTCCTAGCTTATATATCTGAGTTTCTAATACTGGAAGGTCGTTAATACTTTTGGAAATGAGAAAGCTCATTGACTTAATTGAGTCACCATGGAATCTCTTTTTAGAGCAAATTTTGTTTTAGTCAGATGTAATGCAGACAATGTTTTCAAGAAGTTTTAGCTTCTGCAGTCTTCAGTAGGAGAGTATTTTCAAGAACATAAGAAGGGCCCTGCTAGACCAGGCCAAAGGCCCATCTGGTCCAGATGCTTATGCAATGGCACTCTGCCCACTTGTGATTTAGCAGCAGCTGGTATTGAGAAGCACACCGCCTCTGTCTGTGGAGGCGGGACTATTGTTTTTAATAGCTTTCTATTTTACATTGTATTTCTATTTGTGTATTTTCCAACGATATAAATAAGTGCTTTCCTAAGAGCACTGCCAAGCTCTTGTTTAAGTCAAGAGTCATTGAAATAAACCTATGGGAAATTTGGGGAGACCAAAGGCTGAGATTCTGGTGGAAAGGCTGGCAAATGGTCTGTAAAATGGTCATAGGCCCAGAGCAGCCATAATGCTCCTGATTTCCTAACTATGGTTAAAAGACTGCGATTGCAGCATGGGTATTTGTCCAGGGCAATTCCCCACTCCTTTTACTTTTATTCTTTGCTTTGTTAACTTCGCTTTTGCATTGATATGAGCAGTGATGAAAACACAAAAGACAGTTCCCGCAAAGATCAAGGACTGAAACTGCAGTTTAGGGCCGGGGAACTGTGGCTCTCCATATGTTGTTCCAACTTCCACCATCAAGGTCAGTGGTCAGGGAAGTTGGGAACTATAGTACAGTAACACCTGGAGGACCACAGGTCCACAATAACTGCTGTAGTTAAAAATGTGAAGGGCATAATTGTTGTGGAGGTGAGGTGAAGTTGTGTGCTCCCAGTTTGCAAACCATGATTCCCAGTGGGCCTGATTTACTCTTTGATATCATAAGCCATTTTAAGCGAAGACTGCATGACTCAAATAGATGGTTTTGGTTCCTTGGTACCATCATGTGCCAGCGGGCCCACCTTGCAAAGCCATTAAAAAACTTAAATTAATCTTAAAATTAGTGGGAACGAGGATAATGTGGAGCCCCAATAGTCTGTTTTCCCTTGTGGCAAGATAGAGCACTCAAATTATGAGATTATTAGATAATCTGGTGCTGCTCATTTGGTGAATGCACCCTACAGTTTGAGAAACCATGAGCTACGGTAAGTGGATGGTGCTGATGTGGTGGGAAAATCTGTAAGAACTTTTGCAACAGCAGTACTTAATTAAAACAACAACAAAATATATATTCATGCATTCATATGTAGCAGTATTTCAAATGCCTCCATCCATGCTTCCCATTATAAAGCTCTTTCTCTCATCCATTCCTGAACGAGGATATCTACATAGTGGAGACAAACTGTCTACAGCTGTATATGATGATAGTGTTGTTGCACTTAACCCCTCCCCTGTTGCACAATCTTTAGCCAGATCTACCTAGCGAGAGAGTTGACTATTGTGAATAAACACTGCTCTTTGCAGATGCTTCTCCTTCAGTAGTAGTGGATAAATGATCTTTGAAGGCATAGAATGTTGCTCACTAATAGGACTTTATAAGGTATGTCCTATGGGGCACCATTTTCAGATTTAGATATATGTTGAAACAGGACCAATTAGAAAATGCTCCTCTAAGCAAGGCCCTAGATCAGAAGATGACAGAAACAAAAGACAATGTCTTGGAGGCTGTGAAAAGTAATTCAGTGCCCTGATGAATAACTTATGTCTTGAAGGAAGGATCAGACAATTCCTCAGCTTGGGCATGGTGTTTCAGAAGTTGGCATAATTCTAGTACTGTATATCCTAGTAGAAGAATCCTAACAAATATGTAAAGAAACAAAAGCAAACCTGATAGGTAAAATATATTGTATGTCTTTTTGGAGATATGTTGGAATTCTGAGACTTTGAATCACATACCACCACCTTGCAGTGTTTCCTGCTGCAACTTGTATTTATTTAAGACATTTTGATACTGTTTAATTATTCACATTTCTAAGTGGTATGCATAAACACAGTTTACAGAAAGAGGAACAGTAAAACCACGAAAATTGACCATAAAACGCCTTATGGAACAAGAAAGTATTTTTGTCAGGTGCCTGAAGTTCAGCAAGGAGGGTGTCTGTCTAATCTCCGTTGGGATGGAATTCCACAGGCTTGGGTCCACTACACTGAATGCAAGGCTTCTAGTAGTTATGGGTTGTGCATCTGAGCCATTGGAGCTGTGTATTTTTCTGCTGGGACAGAGCTCTTATTCCAGCCAATCCATATGTATTTTGGTTGCAGCAAGTGGAGGGTAAACAGGGCTCACTCTCATACTTTCCTTCCATCCTAGATTGGCATGCCAAACATTTTAAAATTACAATGTTTTGCGCATTGCCTTAGATACACCTGTGGAAGACGACTGATCATCACCATCATTATTAATAACAATCTTATTAACTGTGAGCATTATCTTCTATGGTTGAATTGCTTCCTGAACTGCGGATGGTCCCAATTTTTTTTGTTCACAGCAGTTCCCCAGCCCCCAAATTTCACCTAGCCTTGGTTTGCAGTCAAAGTATGTGGTTTCCACTGACATCATTCCTCCTCCCCTGACCCAATGATAGCCTGAACTTCAGAGACACTTGGAAGGCAGTGAGAAAGAAGCCACATTTTATCTGAGTGTCTCTGTAGTACACTGTCAGGTCAGGGATGGACCCCTGCCCTTCTCCTGAGCCTGAAGGGAGCTTGTCCCTGGTGTTGTAATGAGCTTCGGAGGCATGTGGAATCAGTGAGATTTCTCATTATACCTGACTGTCCCAGGCCCAGCTCAGAAGCTTCCCTTTGACTTTTCCTCTTCCCTCAGGAAGGTTGTGGGTTGCAGCTGCCCTGCTGCATCCTCTCAGGAAACTCTCCAAGGTAGGTTATAATAGGTACTGGAAGTTAGCAACTGGTCCAGGGTTACCCAGTGAGGTTTGTAGCAGAGTTAGGATTTGAGCTGTTCCCTCCCTGGTCAAAGTTCATTACCCTACCCACTTACTCTCAGTGAACAGCTGGACATGCTATGTACCCCAGTGCTTGATGCTAGCAGAAGTCCTGACCTTTTGTTTGGAAGTTACTGAGGTGCAATATATAAAGCGCTTTTCATGGCCCCCCGAGGACAGGATTTTCTCAAAAGTCTGTGTTGGCTTTTCTAGGCTTACTGACTCTCGCCTTAATTGGGCTGTTTCTATGCCCTGGTCTCCAGTCAGGGAAAAAAAATACACTTGATCTTTTGCTGTAAGTGCTGTCACTCCTTAAAGCTGTAATTCCCCGTTATGATTGCTGCTTAGTTTCCACACCCTTCAATGCATAGTGGTTGACAGATTGAAGCTCTCTGGGCCTGCAGGGAATACAGCTTTATTAACCACTTGAGAGAGAGAGCTCATTGGAGTGAAGAGGATGATCCGGAGGCTCTAATCTAGGCATTCTGTTGATGAAGCCTTGCAGTCTTGCTGAATTGTCTGTTGTGCTGATGTATTGAGGTGTCATCACACCGTCATGGTGCAAACGTAGTTGTGTGTTTCAGATTCCTACGAAATACTGAACTTGAAGCACTGCTGGTCTGAACTTGGCACTTGGTAGCTAATAGCATGTTTCTATAAATTCATTTCACAGCTTCTCATCATATGAGGCAGGCCTGTACTGGTCCTTCAGCAAGTTAAAATTATCTCCCCTTTTGATTATTAATGCAAGTGTTCTTTCATGGTGGTGAAGGAGAAATCAGGGTTTGGGAGTCTACAGATGGCCTGGCCACCTGGATCTTCTCTAGGGCCTGCTTATTTGGTGTGCCATGAGCCAGGATTGCAAAACTATTTCAGTTTTCTGGAAACTGGTTCCACATTTTTATCACCTGCCCTGCTTGGAGAGCAGCTAAAAAAGACAAGCTAAAATGAGGAACCCGTAAAGGAGTCCAAACTCTGCCAAAACAAATGTAAACCGAGACAGTTGTAACTGAAAGTAGAATGAGGAACGTAGTGCTAAATCATTAAAACAATTAACAATTACTTTTAATACACCAAAACCATAAAATAGGGAGCAAATTGGGACATCAGATGAAAAAGATGTGAAAAGATGACATACCATATTTTTCTGTGTATAAGACATAGGTTTATTCCCCTTAAAAACAATGTCCAAAATTTGGGGGTGTCTTATACACGAGGGCCATTTCCCCCCATTTTCTTAAATTGGAGTCCCCCAAAATAGGGGGCATCTTATACATGGGGGCATCTTATAGACGGAAAAATGTGGTAAATTAGTATAAACAAAATCACTTTGCCGTCAATGGGAAATGGTTACTGATGACATAATGTGCTTGAACTTTCAATGTATGCCATGCTATATTTTACACACTCACTCATCCGCCCGCCCACCCATACCCCTAGTCCAAAGGGCTGCCACACAGTTTACAATCTACAAAATTAAAATTGCACCATTTGGCTTGTAGACCCAGACAGAAGAAAACAGCATTTCATTATACTCCAGTGCTAAATTATGGTATTTCTTACTCCCCTGAGCATTAGGAAAAAGAAGGGTTTACTAAGCATTACAAAACTGGTATTGAGAAAGTACTTCTTTTTAGGAATTAGCATGCAGCCTGGTGGGCATAATGTAGTAATCATAGTATGTATTTCTGCTGTGGGTGCATGTAGGGTATGCACACTGGGAAGCTCCAGCTCATTGCAGCTGCCCGCCACATCTGTATGTAGCAAAATACATGGAATAATAGAACTGCACATGTATGTGATCACATTATAATTTACATGCTGGTTGGCAGTTCCAGCTTTGTATTCTTTTCATCTCGCAATTTCATAACGTTTGAAGCAGCCACAAGAGAATCAGCTGCACTGTGCCCTGCAGGAGCAACTTCTTTTGGTGTATGTGTGTGTGGGGTTAAGATCAGAGTACAGATTATGTTTGTTAAAGAGGCTTAGGAATTAAAAATAATGGTGGGTGCACTATGCTCCTTTGTTGGGAAATTAAAAACATAGTTACTGATTAACCTGCACATCCCATTTTAATTATAGCCAGGCACAGCCTGTTCAGGATAGTTAATTTATGTGGGTTAGAGACCAGTGCAGCACTGGCACATCTGCAAGCAATTTAATTTAATTTAATTAGCAAAATGGTGCTAGATTGGGCATTTGGCAATTGGGGTTTTGGATTGGCAGCACTATGGGCATTGCTCATGTCAGGAAGACGGCACTAACAAAGTCTAGTTTCTCGCAGTTCAAAAATGATGCACGTACAGACAAGCATACAGAGAGAGACACCAGGTGGTTCTATGAAAGCTTGGTTGGCTTTAATCAAAACGATTCATTGTGGAAAAAGTCCCATGAATAATTCTTCATGTTTCTGGCACCAGCTTTGATCTGATTCGGAGTACACAAGGCACTTTTTAGATTACATATTAAAATTATATATGTGAGCTTTGTCGGCAACAGTTTATCAACTTGAATTGGAAAAGCAAGATCTTGAGCATCCTGTGTTGACCAAATAATATTTAGTACAGTTCAGGAATTGAGATATGTCTTTCTTCACATTTCTAGTCAATCTCATCAAGTGCAGTTTGTAATTCCCAGGGCAAAGCTCACTTCCCCTGTTTATAACGGGTATAACACAGGCCAGGATTGGGTTTCTTCAAATAAATTTGGTAGGCAATGCAGACAACAGAGAAAGCGTAGTGAATGTATTATGGGGGAAGTTGAATTTATAGATTAATGTATCAGGGAAGGGATGCAGTATACTGGTAGATCTTACTTTTAGATTTAAAAGGTTCCAGCTTCAATCTCTGGCATCTTCTGGTAGGGCTGGAAAGGATTTGTGGCTGAAATCCTGGAGAGATCCTGCGAGACAGGCCAGAAATAGGGAACATGTTCCTGGATTTCAACTCCCATAAGCCCAGCCAACATGGGCAAAGGATGGTGGGAATTGGAGTCCTATAATATTTGGAGTGCCTCAGTGCCTCTGCTTCCCAACCCCAGTATAGTCCCTGGTATAAAGGATCAGTGGTGTAAAGCAGATTTCTGAGCCCTTATGAACATAGCTTTTAGAATTAGATCATATAAAATATTACTGGTTGTGGTGGAAGATTTTGGCCCATTGGACATAGGACCCATATGGAAGGTTGCGTTGTGAACCAACCCTATAAGAGCTTATCTGTCATATTCTAGCTACTCTCTCCTTAGCCTGGTGTTATAAGGTGCTTTGATAGGAAGTCCGGAAGAAGAAGCACAAAGTAATGCACATGGACACAGTGTTTTCATTTCCCCAACAAGTCTGGTGTTGTCATCATGTGCTTAGTTTAAACTGTTGAACAAGCCACATGGCAAACTTCTTTCCCTGCATGGAAATGTTATTTGTTTCTAATATCCCCGTGAAACTTTAATGTTCTGCATGTTTCCTGTAACAACACATGGCAGAAACATTTTTCTTACATATTGAATCTATGCTCTACTCATTGGCCGGTCAATAAATACCATACTTACTTTACCCTGTTCTTCTATAACTACTCTCCTTCAATTTGGGCTTGTGTTCTTGCCACAGTTTCCTGCAGCTGAAGTGTTTATTAGCATGATGTGCCTGTGCTATGCTTTCCACAACTGTATCACCAGCTGTGTCATATCCTCTTATGAGTCATCTAAAGGGCTTCAAACAAAGCAATAAGGTGCATCCGTCTTCTTGAAGCCACAACTTAATCTTTGTAATCTGGCAGCTGAGCTCTCCTCAAATGTGATTTGCAGGAAGTGCTTCCACAGCAGTGGCAAACTTAGAGGGCACATCTCTTTCTATGGCCAGATTTCCTCAGTTGTGGTTTTGCCTTGTTTGCGGTTAGGGGACCTGCATGAGTAAGAATGTGCTTTGCCAGGTTTTTGGTGAACTGAAAACTTGTACTTTTCTTTCAAACTAACGTGGAATGTATTCTGTTTGCAATTTTGAGACATGCACCCTTAGACTGCTGACTGAGGGGCATTGTTCACTCTCTTCGGAGTAGCGTATCTGTACATTTATTCAGATGAAAACAATCCTGCTTCTTAACAAACCTTTGGCTTATCTGTTTGAAGCCATGGGTGGTGGTGGAATCACACAATCTGTTTTTTTTGGGGGGGAGCAGTGGAGAAATAGACAATTTTGGGAGGAAACTGAAATGCATGCTTATTTATCATCCAACCTAAACTTATTTGCTTTCTCTAACAGCTTAAAATCTATCATTTATAGTAGCACATATTTGGCACATACAGTATATGAATTTTATGCTATGCACATCTACTCAGAAGTAAAATCCATTCTTTTTAGTGTAGCTTAGCCTTGGGCAAGTGCCTGGGACTGCAGCATCAAAAAATGAATACTGCACTTTAGTTTTATACAAGCAAAATTGTGAATATACCCACTATTGGAAAGAAAGAAAGAATGTGCTACAAATTGTTGTAGCCTGTGCTATCTAAGTGGATATATATTAGTTTGTTTGCTTTTTTGTAATCTGTGGGCAGCACTGCATAAATTCATAATTGATTCGAGTGTTGTATATATTTAACACTATACATTGTTTTAAGTAAAAATATACTACCCACATTGAGTGAACACAACCCCTTCTTGGGTGCAAATTATATAGTATCTGAGAAAGAGAGAGAACCTAGCTGCATTAAACGTTTTAACTTCTTATTTTATAACAAAACAACCCCCCACCCAAAAGTGTAGAGCAACCAAGTTGACTTTAATTCATAGTGTAAGTATGATTTGCAAATGGTGTATTATTTATTTATTTGTTTTGTTTTCTCTTGAAAGGAAAACGGCAGATCCATCATTTGGGGAACCAACTGCAACTGAATCAGCATTGCCTTGATACAGCCTTCAATTTTTTCAAGATGGCCGTGAGCAAGCACTTAACCCGAGGGAGGAAGATGACCCATGTGATCGCTGCTTGCCTCTACCTGGTGTGCAGAACAGAAGGCACTCCACGTATCCTTTCACTGCTGCTTGAATATTTTTGGGGCACTCTTTGGGCCGTTTGAGCTCTTAACTCTTCTGTGCTAATTCAAATATAAGTCCACTTTTGTACACTTTAATCTTGTCTCTCATTGAAGAAAACACCAGGGAAACATTTTGTCTGGAATGAAAGTCAATGGTGAAATTGGTAAGGATTGTCTGATTTAATCAATAGTTGAATATGGTGCCCTAGCCCAGTGGTTCCCAACAGGTGGTCCGGGGACCCCCAGGGGTCCGCGAGCTATGCCAGAGGGGTCCGCAAGATGCTATTAGAATAAAAAATATATTAAATATATTTCGTATGATAACAGATTTTTTGTTTTGGCCGCTTCCTGCATGAGCAGAGTCTAGCGCAAAACTAGAATTAGATAGAGGCAGTAGTTCTGCTGTATGCCATTAGGTGGCGCTTTACAAACACTACTGTTTTGCAAAGAGGCAGCGCGCGCATTCTACTAACGCTTACCTCCCCAAGATGCTTTGCGCGTGTCGGCTTCATTTGTGCGCTACTGCGCAGGTACCCTGTCTTCTCCATTCCCCTCCCTCCTCCCTGGCGCGCGCTGCCTCTTTGCAAAACAGTAGTGTTTGTAAACAAAGCAAGCATTTTCTTCCATGTGTTTCATGAAAAACAAATATAGGAATCGGCTCAACATGCGGTCAGATTTCAGAGTGAAAGTTTCAGGTTTGGAACCTAATATTTCAGAAATAATGGACTCAAAGGACAGATTTAACTCATCTCATTAAGAACTGAAAATTAAAACTAACTGGAGTACTCTGTTGTAACTGTAAAAAACGTATAAATATAAAATATAAAAAGACTCTTAATTTGGCTCTCACTTTTTAATTTTAGGATTAGGAATTAATGGGGGTCCTTGTCACAATAGCGGCTCGATGAGGGGTCCTCGAGAAAATTTTGTTGGGAACCCCTGCCCTAGCCTATAGGGGAGGGGCATGAACGGATTGATGCATGTGCTTTTTAAGGGTGATTGTCTCATGTCAAAATATAAAGGCAACAAATTATATTTTCAACAATACAGTGTACAGGTAACTTTCATCTTAAGCGAGGGTGACTTGGCTTACCCACAGCACTTTGAAAAGTATATGAAGTCAGGTGCAGGGCAGGCTGGGCATGGCGTTGCTGAAACAGCCTTGTGGGCCAAATGGAGAGGCCTGTTAGGTCTAATGAAGCCCACAGGTCAGAGGTTCCTTGCCCTAGAGGGGGTAGCAGAGCGCAGTGTTTGGGGTAAGAGTGACAAAACAAAAATACTGAAAATCCAACATGAATCACAATATTTAAAGTAAATAGAAGATGAGATGAAAATGCATACGACAGTCCTGGCAGCAAATTGAGTGCTGAAGTAAGAGTTAAAGAAGGTTTCTTTAACCACAGTAGAGCAAAAAAAGGCGAGCTCCTGGCTGCAGAAATAGAAATACCCAACGTTCAGTATGAAGCTGCTTTCTTTTTAATGGCTTGGAACAGAGCAACTATATAATATAATGAGAAACATGTTTACATTTTCAAAGGGCAAAGAAGGTTGAAGAGTATGTTAAATCAGCATTTTCAGCATATTCAAAGTTTAGCTCTCGAGAAAATGTTTATAAAATGGAAAGAAATAGACAAAAATCTAAACATAAGAAATAGATTAAAGTGTAGGGAGGTATCCAATGAAACAGTTCCCTTAGTGCAAGGATTTCCATTTGTGCAACGGAGCTTCCTCGCCTTCTCTCTGTGTGCCACCCATCCACCCCAAATTTGCTCTTGAAGGTTGGTGGAAACCCTAGAACAGATTTGTGGGCATATGGAGGAAACAGAGAGAGGGTAAAATTCTGTTCTACAGCCACAAGTCTTAGTACTAACAAAACTACTTCATTGCATACCATCCACAATACCCATTTTGATATTGGGTATTGTGAGTATTTATTAAATTTGTATACTGCACTTCACCCAAAGATCACAGGGTGGCTTACAACATAAAAAAAATGAGAACATAAAATCCATAATAAAACAAAAGCAAACCAGTAACGTCTCCCCCCCCCCCAAAAAAACATATTTAAAAGGACGTAGAATGTTCAGTCAGCTAAAGGTCTGGTGATAAAGGAATGTTTTTGCCTGGCTCCTAAAGATCTGTAATGAAGGTGCCAGGTGAGTCTCCCTGGGGGAGAGCATTTCACAAATGGGGAGCCATTGCAAAAAGAAAAAGGCCCCTTCTTGAATTTAAATTTACAAAAATGAAATGCCATTGTAAATAATACAGTGGTACCTCTATTTACGAATTTAATGCATTCCGAACACACATTCGTAAGTCGAAAAAAATTGTAAGTCGAATCCCATAGGAATGCATTGGGAGAAAAAATTCGTAAGTCGAAGCAACCCTATCTAAAAATTCGTAAGTAGAAAAAATCCTATCTAAACCGCATCCAAGATGGAGGATGGAGCTCCATTCGTAAGTAGAGTTATTTGTTAAGTAGAGGTACCACTGTATTTGCAAATTGACTAGCATCTTCTGGTTCATGGTCTTTCTAAAGGAGCATTTAGGGCTAAACAAGAAGCCACCCCCTGCTAAGGGAGGTTTTTGGTACAAAAGTTGTAGCAATCTGGTTTCAAACATGGGGGGGGGGGGCTTTTGAAAAGAAGGTTGCATTTTGCCAGTAATTTCAACATTATATGCAGATAATCTGGATATTATCTATTAGGGTATTTTTGCAAGGATGTGGGGAATAAAAGTTAAAAAGAAAATGATGGGGCGATGTTTGCCCTTTTTATTCTTTCATCAGCATAAATTGCTTCAGCTTTCCCCTTGTGGTTACCTTGACATTCGGCCCCCAGGACAACGTAGTATGTGTAAGAGACCATCTGGCACAGTGATCTATGTGGGTCTGTTACATAAGCTCAAGCAGTAACTAGAGTGGATAACTAATTTTGCGTATGTTGTCAGCCTGGGTATATTGGATTGTTTTCACTTTGGTGGAGTTTCACTTAAATTACGTGCCTGCCTTTTGCTGGATAGTTAGGCCCCCCTCATCCCTACGAAAAAGGTTATAACAAAGCAGTCCTTAAGAAAGGTTGTACAGTACTCCTCCTTCCTCTTTGTAATACTAAGTACACAGTCAAAATTCCCTGCTGCCTGGGCAGCCAGTTGCATGGAAGCAGATCTGCATAGCTCTGCATTGACTATATATAGCTCAATGCTTTGCATGCAGAAGGTCCCAGGTTCAGCACCACGCCAGATAAAAGCATCAGGTTGCAGTGAGTGAAATATTCTGCTAGAAATTCTGGAGAGCTGCTGCCGGTCAAGAGTAGACAATACTGAACTAAAAAGGTAAAGGTAAAGGACCCCTGACAGTTAAATACAGTTGCGGATGACTCTGGGGTTGCGGCGCTCCTCTCGCTTTACAGGCCGAGGGAGCCGCCGTTTGTCCGCAGACAGTTTTTCCGGGTCATGTGGCCAACGTGACTAAGCCGCTTCTGGCACAACGGAATACCGAAACCAGAGCAGCGCACGGAAATGCCGTTTACCTTCCCACCGGAGCGGTACCTATTCTACTTGCACTTTTTGGCATGCTTTTGAACTGCTAGGTTGGCAGGAGCTGGGACCGAGCAACGGGAGCTCACCCCGTTGCGGCGATTCGCACCCAAGAGGCTCAGTGGTTTAGACCACAGCGCCACCCGCGTCCCTTAATACTGAGCTAGATGGGTGAATAATTTGACCTGGCTTAGGGTTCCTATGAATCCTCCTCCATTACCATATGCCTGTAGTGTTTGGGAACAGACCTGTCCATTATGCTTAATGAGATACGCATATGTGTACCAGGTGGCCCTGCTTTTAGGCTTCTAGCAGTGCCTAGACCTGGAGAGGTAGTGAACTCTATGGGGCGGGGTCACCACTAATGCACACAACTCCATGCAGGTATAGGTGAATTGTGAGATTTGGTCCTGCTAAGGGCAGGAAAGCTGCAGGTGCCTTGTCTGTCTTTTGAGTTTCAAGCCCCTTACAGGTCTGAATCTTAAAAGGAGAATCTTAGAATCTTGGTGAACTGCAAACTCTCGTTCTCTCAATATATTGCATCCTGCTGTGGGATTGAATTTAATGAACTAGAAGTGCTTTAAATAGATGAATGCATAATAATACTGGCCTGGTTTGCAAGCTTTTAAGGATTACAAAAAGCAGATGTCTTTGAATCTCTTTGGATATGTTTAAGTGCTAAGTATTTTTATATGATGATAGTGCAAAAAGTCTGCACCAAGAGAAGCAAAATTCAATTATGGAAACTAAGCAACCCTCCTGATCAATGTAGAAAATCTAGAATTGATCATCCCAAAGACATGGCTGCCTAGCCTTTGCTTGAAGAACTCTGGCAAATGAGAAACCTGGGGATTTCTGCATGCACAGCATGTACTGAACTACTCAGCTGCGAAATCCCCCCCCCCCAATCTTGTTTTGTTTTTCTAACGGAAGGGTGACTCTCTGACTTCTTCCTGACCCCGAGCATTGCCCTTCTGCATCATTTGGGTGAATTACATGCAGGAACGTGTGCTGTAATCTTGGCAGGAAAGTGTTTTGATACTGCTGTTGTAAGCTCTAACAGAGCAACCCAAGAAAGTACTTGGGAGAGGCTGCACTTTTAAAAACTTCCAAACTATAGGCTGGAACAACTGGTTGTTCTTGCTATTAAGACCAAATTATGAGTAGGATGTTTTGAAATGTGTGGTAGTGTTGTGTAATCCTGCCCTTCCTCCAAGAAGTTCGGGATTATGTGCAAGGCTCTCCTCCATTTTATCTTTACACAACAGTAAGGTGGGTGTGATGAGCTGCCATGGCTTGCCAGTCCAGTCCAGTCTACTTAGAAGCCCGGGCTTCTAAGTAGGCCGGATCTGCACCAACAGGCACCAGCCTGAGGAGACCACATTGGGAGTTTGCCTGGAGACTCTCCACCTTTGGGAGAAGAAGGGTGGGACTCTCTCCATCAGCTGCTTGATGGCAGAGAAGGAGCCCAGCTGTTGCTTTTTAGGGAAGAAGGAAGGGAGGGGAAGCCCAGTAGAGACACAAGAAACAGTTTGGGCATACTGGATGCCTAAATAAGGCGCCTCTGCAGAAATTGGGGGAAGGTGGACCTTGCTTCCGGTTGGAGATCTTCACCAGGCTGTTTCCCTAAGCCCTGTTGGACATGGTGTGAGAGAGTTTACCAATGGCCTATGTTGATATAGCACCTGCCACTTGCTGGTTTTTGGGCTGCCAAGGGCTCTGAGGCAGAAAACCCCTGTCCTCTTTGGGGGAAGAGCCTCCCCTGGAACACGGAGGCAGCCCTGGGAGGAACTTCCTGTCTCTGGGGTTTGGGTTTGGCCTGGGAAAGGGAGACATGGACATCTTGAGAAAAGCACAGCACTGAAACAGCCCTGAGAAGAAGAGGGCTTGGTGCTGGGAGGACTGCAGGCCTGCGAGGAAAGCAGAGATTATGAAGCAACACTTTGGGCAGAAAACCTGATATGCAGTTGACCAAGCATGAGTTGGTGGTGCCTTTGCTTGATGGCCCATGCAAGGCATGGAACATGCCCCCTTTCACGTTCTCCTTCCACAGGGCTCCTTCCCCAGGTGCAGTAGGCTAGACTGAAAGTTAGGACAAGGGCTGACTTTGATGCGAGAGATCCAAGGTCAGGATCTCTCACAGTTTAATCGATACCAATAGAAGCTGTGGGGTGGGAACAACAACAACAACATCATCCTCTGAGGGACCATTGTGGCTCAAATATGACAATAGTACTATTGGGGGGAAAGAAGCCTCAGTTGTTTTGATTTTGAATTATAAGCCTTTTGAAAATTTACTAGATTGCCAAGTGTAGTTAAAGATAGTTAAGGATATTCACTTATGGAGTTTCTATTTCTGCCAATTTGAGCATTTTATTATGTTCATAATAACAGTACTTAAGAAAGCACCTAAAAGCAATTAAGAGTCCATGCAGAACATGAAAAGTAAACAGGCACTGCCTGCAGGCTTGCAATCCAATCAGAGTAAAGTCCTGCAAGGAGGAAAGTGAATGAAGGTAAATAAGAGGGGAGGGGCAGTTGGCAAACTCTCTCCCTCTTCTCACAACTAGAAGATTGGACTGAGTTGTTTTCACTAGGATTTAGCCAACAGATGGCTCACTGTGTGAACTTTCAGTAGACAGGAATAACTGCAGCTGGTGATGGAAAATATGAAGGATGGACCCCCTGTATTCTCGACAAATGGGCTTAATTTTCCTTTCCACATATGCTGCTGTGTGTATCGTTTTGGAGAGCGAGAGAGCCAGATAAGAATGTTCCCGTGTCACTGAATAAAAAAAAGGGTGTTTCTTCCTAGTGGGAACAGGATACAGGTGCGCAATGTGTGCTTGGTGTTTACAAGTTAACCCTCTTCCTCACACCAGAAGAACAAAGCTGGACAAAATGCTAAGTTGTACTTTTACAAAAACAATCACATGCAGATTGTAATCCTACTTCAATTTGTAATGTCTGAAACAACATCTGACATATTTTTATATTACATTTTTTATCCTTCCCTCCTTCCAAGAAGAGCATGAATTTACCTGCCTTTTCTATTTTTGCACTAGAAAAAGTAAACCTAATTTAGAGTGGGTACATGTATGCAGTACTTGAGGATGAAATTGCTTGCTGAGCAACGTGGCGTTTCTAGGGGGTCCACAAATATAAAAACTTGCTTCACTCCCAAGTCCTCTAACCACACCTACTGCTTGGGAAGAGACAGGCTCCTATCTCACTGTGGTCTGATTATCACATTGCACAAGCTTCTACTTACTTATTTGCATTTATTTGTAGGCTGCCTTTTGATAAAATGCACACACACAAATATGTAAAGAAAGCATTCAAAAGCAAGAATGCCAACAGCAAAAATGGTAAAATGCAGCATTTTTTTTTAATAAAAAAAACAAATAAAGAAAAATCAGAATATCACAAAGGGTTACCCAGGGCACCACCAAAAGTTCTCTAAACTTCAGTGCAATTGAGATAAGGCCCAGCCTCTCTCAAGTATTCCGGAACAGGGATGGAAGGACTTTAGGTTTGTAGGACCTACCTCATTTTCTGATGAATTCTAAGGTCTATCAACCAGAGTCAGGTGCAAAAGAAAGGGCAGGAGCACAGACATAAGCTAATAATTAAGGAACAGGCTGCCTCTACATGTGTTCAGTCCAGGAATTGTAATCGGTATGAAAACCAAGCTCGCAATCCTTTCACACAAAAGCCCACTTCTGATTTTCCTTATAGCTTCCTTTGTTTTAGCAGCCTAATTTAATGATGGAAGCCTTTTAGTAGTTGCTCTTGGCAGCCAGTTGAGAGTAGTTTAGAAACTCTTGCTGATCCATGACAAATTAGTCAGATATCTACCAGCAGACGCTGATCTAAATTGTGCCGTGCTTTTTCTGGAGCACATAGTAAGCTTGAAAGAGAGGCAGGAATTTCACTTGCACTGGGTTAAATCTTAGAAATACCTGAGGGTTTTCTGCTGCTGCTTCTTACTTTCTCCACACACCAGTGCAGTTTAGAAGTTGGGGGCTCCAGGCCAGGGCATGATCTGTGCTTTCTCCTTACGAGAAAGGTTTTGGATATTTGCTTTTGACGAGCTGGTGAGTGGATTTGTGAATTTCTGTGCTTTTCTCTCTGACCTTCAGTGCTTCCACCCAGCGACTTGCCATTCATTCACTTTAGTGAAGGAGATTGAGCTCTGAATGCATAAGGTTTTCCGTATGGTGTTGCCTTCCCCTGCAGACGTGCAGAGCCAACTTATGCATGTTTGCAGGTATTGCCCTATTCATTACCAAGTGGCATTATCTCATTTGAGGCAGTTGAGAGATGCACCCTGATGTGATGATCGTGTAGCGGCATATTTGGAAAAGCTGTGCAGACTTCCCCTCCCACTAGTACCGCATCTGATGCTGACTGCTCAATATGATTGTATTTATTTTATTATAGTAGTGCTTGCAACACCTGAGATTGAAGGTGGGGGTGTCTTTTTTAAATGCGTAAAAAATACCCCCCGTTTATAAGATAAGTTGGGACATTAAGAACATCTAAAAATGTTTAAAAACAGTCACATACCCTCACAGCCAATAATGTCAAGACTACTGGGAGCAGTATCTTTCAGCCATTGTAAGCCTGGGTGAAGAGGAATGCTTTTAAGTTTCTCCTAAAAGTTAGTATAGTCATACCTCATGTTACGTCCGCTTCAGGGTGCGTCTTTTCGGGAAATGGGCGTGCCGAACCCGGAAGTCCCGGAACGGGTTACTTTTGGGTTCAGCGTGCGCGCAGAAACACTGAATTCCGGCAAGCGCCTGCGCAGACGCGGCACTTCAGGATGCGGCCTTTTTATGTTGCACGGAGGTACCACTGTAATGAGAAAGGCAGGCTCACATCAGCAGGAAAGGCATTTCACAAATGGGGAGCCATCACTAAGAAGGCCCTGCCATGTGATCAGAGCCAACCAGTCAGCACTTAGCAGTGACACTGGAGGAGGCAATCTGCAAGGAGCTCAAGGTGGCATAGATGTCTCCCCATCCCCCAATTTTTATCTGTGCAGCACCTTGTACAGAACCTTTCCTGCAGTTGCATTATTTTATTGGGATTCACCTCTCATGGCTGGTATTTATGTAGGCCTTTGCCAGCATGTGATTTATCTGTCTGATTTCAGTGACATTTATTTTGTTTTGTATTGCATGCTATGTTTTTAATCTTGTATACCACTTTGAGACTGGATAAAAATGTCTTAATAAATAACCCTAAGAGTAAGCTGAGCTGAGAGATAGTGACAGGCCTGAGTTGAGCATCATCGTAGCTAAATGTGGGGATTTGAACTCTCTTCTTCCCAGCCATAGGGACGTGGGTGGTGCTGTGGTCTAAACCACTGAGCCTCTTGGGCTTGCCGATCAGAAGGTTGGCGGTGCGAATCCCCACGACAGGGTGAGCTCCTGTTGCTCGGTCCCAGCTCCTGCCAACCTAGCAGTTCGAAAGCACCCCAAAAAGTGCAAGTAGATAAATAGGTACCGCTATGGCGGGAAGGTAAACTGCGTTTCTGTGCGCTGCTCTGGTTTCGGTGTCCTGTTGCGCCAGAAGCGGCTTCGTCATGCTGGCCACATGACCCGGAAAAACTCTGCAGACAAATGTCGGCTCCCTTGGCCAGCAAAGCGAGATGAGCGCCGCAACCCAGAGGTGTCTGTGGCTGGACTTAACTGTCAGGGGTCCTTTACCTTTACCTCCCCAGCCATAATCCAGCACTACCCACTGCACCAAATGGGAAGGCAGAGAATTTGCTTCTGAATGGAGGGACATAGTAAGCACAGAGCCCCATCTTTACTTGTAGCTGCATTTTGGATGCAAGCTGCATCCAAATAGATTGCGATCTTTGTGCTGTGGCGTGCTATGTGAAATTGCGCTGCCAGATCGCAGTCAAACCCGCAACAGAGTAGTGTGCGAAGAGGACTTGATTACCTCTTTCCCAGCATATTGCTGGCAGTGATTATTTTACCAGAGGCAAATGATATGTACAATCAGTGCATATTTTTCTTGAGAAGAACTCTAGTAACTGAGATAAGTTTACAAGATATCCTTAGAAAACACACACAGCAAATCCTGATAATGAAAAGAGCACTTTCTGGGTTGTAAATGAGACTCGCAATAAGGGTTTGCCATCTACAGAGGATTAAGGGGCATAAAAGTTTGATGACGCTTCTGAGAAAAGATTCTCTGTCTTTGTTGAGAGTCTTCTTTTTCGTGGGAGGTTATATGCTTGTAATTTAGAAACTCTGATAATTGCATTTTTTTCACCTGCTTTGGAAGCGAATCTGCTCGTGCCACTTGGCACTGACATCATAAAGCTTTGAACTTTTAAATTTAATTGGTAAAAAAGTGTCAGGTATTGATTAAATAGGCTGGTTTGACTCTTCACAGATAATGGGTCTCCAAACAAAATAATAGATGCTTTCATTTTTCCCTGAGAAGGGTATGTGTGTCTGTGAGCAAGTGGTTTCCTAAATTGCTGCTTAAAGATCATTCAAGTCTGGTTATTACAGACCTTGTAGCAAAACAAGAATTTAGTTCATGGACAGACCAAATTAACGTCTGTATCTTAAGCAAGCTTTTTGGAATAAAAAGGAGTTCTGTCTTTGTAAAATACGTGATAGGCTATTGATATTTTGGACTGCTACAGTGAACTCTAATTTACCTGACATTTTATATTATATAGTGTTTTAAAGGGTCACAGCACTTCATACACCATATTTCAATAACAGCAGGTCACGTTAAAGACTGATAAATCTTCACTGGTGGAATCCAGTTGCGCTTTTGCGCCTGTGAATGTGTTCCCTAGGGGGAAAAGGAGGAAAGTGTTTTTTTTTGCCAATTTCCCCTTCATCCCTTTGAGCCGCCATTCACCTGTTGTGCAGAGTCTTTGCTGGATCAAAAGCCAGCCAAGAAAAAAGGTGGGGGTGCAGTCCCCTGTGGCTGATGGTTGCTTATTATTAGATAACTAAGACAGACAATTAGCCATTTAGTTGCTCATGCCAGAAGTCTCTTAATTCTGCACAAATTCAGAGCTGTTTTGGATTTGACACTAAGCCAGATGTGGGGAAGTGAACAGAAAATGGAATTTGATGTAATCTTGACCGCAGTTGAGTAGGTAGAATTTCTGGGGCTGCCATCAATTGGCACCAGGATTTTTCATGCTCCTTGCAGCATGTGAAGATGGTGCAGTAAACGAGCCATATGAAAGGCTGGTGAGGAATTGTCTTCCAAAACTTTCTTAACCAAGTTCTTTTGTAGCAGTTAGCGTACTAAATCTGTCCTCTGCTTCCTTGTCACAGCTAAAGATTTCATCATTCTACTGTTAGCATTCCCTGAAGGCTTCGCTGTTCTTGAGCAATGCAATGGCAGCAAGCTAATGTACATTTTACAGCAAAACCCATGTGATCTTTGTTTTGATTAGGCAATACATTATCAAGTACTGTACTGATATAAAAGATTATGAAGCTTGATCGCCTTCTAAATCTTGATAGCTGTAGGAAAGGCTGATGTTTTGTGGTTACTCTGAATTAGGGCAAAGTATAAATTTCCTTGGAAGAAAATGAGCACTGGCAGGTAAGTCCTGCTTCTTGTGTTCATCCTTGATTCATGCATTGCTTCCGCTACTGTGTGATTTTGGAGCCTGAAGTGTAGTAGTGGGCAGAAGATACTCTCTAGGGCTTTGCTCTGCTGCGCAGTCTTAGACTGATGCTGCACTTCCTTGTTCCACTCTCTGCTTGAAGAAGACTCTGAGGCCTGAGTGCCACATATCCAGGTTGCTTCTGGGGTTTCTTTTTGGCCTTCTGGCCTGCTCCAAAGCCCTGAACAGAGCAGGATGATACTCTGCCTTAGACAGGTGAGACCAGGGTGGCTTTGCTGGCTGGGGCTGATGGAAGTGATAGACCCCAATACCTGGCAGTCTGCCTGCCTCTGAGCTAGACTTTAGAACCACTGGAAAGGAGCTTTTGAATGACATGTTCATCATCAAACTTGTTTGATACAGCATGATACTCTTAATCTCAGAGCTGTTGGTTCGAGCCCCACATGGTACAAAACATTCCTGCATTGCAGGGGTTGGACTAATTGACCCTTGCGGTCCCTTCAAACTCTACAGCTCTATGATTCTATTTCTTTTCTAAAGGTTTAAGCAGAGACTCTGGGTTCTGTGTTAGAAGCAGCCTGCCTTTGCTCAGGGACTAAACCCTCCAGATAATCAGTGACAAAGAAATTTAAAAATGTTAAAAGCGAACACATTTATAATGCTAGATTATAGGGTTGGGGTCACCAGCATGGTGCCCGTGGCTGCATGGTGTCCTTCTCTGATACCCTCAGAGTACTTCTCTGGTACCCATAGGATTCGCTCTCCAACTGAAAGTAAGGGATTTCCCCCAGATTGGGTGTCATGGTGCCAAGTAATGCCCTTAGTTTTGGGCATTTAGTCACTGATGGGTAACCTCCAGCCTGTGAGCCTCTGGAGCCCACCAAACCGCGAAAGTTGGCCTGCCAGGTTGCCTGGGGTGAACCACTTCCATCTGGCATCATATGATGTTGGACACAGGGAAGTTTAAGCCGGCTGCAAAAGAGGAATTTGAAGGACATAAATTTAAGCCGGGGTTGCAAAGGAAGAATGTGGCTCACACTAAGTGAATTTTGAGTCAACAGCTCTGAATGCTGATCTTCTCATGGAAGGTTGTTGTTGTTGTTGTTGTTGTTGTTGTTGTTGTTGTTGTTGTTAATAATTACATTTGTGTACTGCCCTTTATCCAAAGATCATAGGGTAGGTCACAATGAGGTTGCCAAAATGCAACTTCAAATTTTTGTGAACATGGCACTTTTGGAACTAGTGTGATGGAGGCCATGGAAGGAGAGAGGTGGCTATGCCACATGCATTACTGTCTGCAGAAAGCATTCAAGGATAATAATGGCATTGCTTGAGGCTCTGCAGCAGTCTGGCCTTGAGGACGGAAAAGCTCCCCTCAGCAAACCTTCCTCCCAACAAGAGGGTGCTGGGCTGCTCACCCTCAAGGAATAGGTAACCTGTGGTCCTCGGGAAGCTGGTGGACTCCAGTTCCCAACAGCCCCAACCAGAATTGCATATTGGCTCATCTGCTCTCTGCAACTTCCTCCCAGAAAGTCCAAGCTTGTTTGGGATTTTCTGGCAGCAATTAACCTCACTCTACCGAAAAGCACAAAGGATTGTCTAAAGCAGGGGTCGGCAACCTAAGGCTCATGGGCCACAAGCGGCCCATGGGGGTCGTTTAACTGGCCCATGAGCTGCTCCCGAACCGAGCCATTCACTCGGTGAGTCCCCGCACTCTGCGCTAAACCAATGCAGCACGGCGTGGGGACTCGCTTCTGCGGCACTGGAAATTGCATCTGTGCAGATGCCAGAAATCGCGGGCACGCGCGATCCGGCCCACGGAAGGATCTCTGCTGGAGTGAACCGGCTCAGGTGAGGTAAACCTTGCCGACCTCTGGTCTAAAGGTAGGAGTGGGGGCAATTCATGGGTGCAAACAAAAATATATCGAACATTTTAAAAAATCCACAGTGTGTGTGTTTTGTGCCACACTTCTTGTACAAATAAAATACTTGCGTCTTCTGTAAAACAAACAATTTAAAACATCTATTGCGTGATCTACGCATGCCAATGTCCTTCTGTGTTCATTGGCACTGACAGCAAAATGTGCATAGGTTTGAAGCCTCATATTCTTCATGTAAATTGCTTCTCAGGGAAAATGTTTATGTCTGGATTATAAAACACAAAAACATTCATGCTTTTGCCTCACAGCTATTTGAAGAATCTTCACTTGGTAGTGGAGAGTAGTAGCAGCAGCAGCGTATTGCTCAGAGCATATAATTATTACCTTATGAGGCTGGGGAGATTACAATAAGATAATGTATGTGAAGTACTTTGAACATTGGGAAGCGCCTTATAAAGGATAGTAGTAACAAGCATCATGTGCATTAATATCAAATTTGTTATCAGTGCCAGTCCTGATGCAGCCCAAATGGCATCGCTCAAATCCAAGCAGTGGTATCAGCAGGTGATCTATCAGAGAGCTCTTTGGGTTCCTAATGTCCAGCTGTTCTTATTTATTCAGCTTCCAGGTAAAACCTTATTTTGTAAGTTTGCATCCTTGCTTTTCCAGCTGAGAATATTTTTGCTTTCTTTCCCTTGTTTTTAAATAAGGGGGTTTCCACCCCCCTCCCCCAAGTGCAGGGAATTTGGATGTGCAGATTGGTACAGTCTTCTGCAACACAGATACAGGCAGCCTCTCTGAGTGCTCGTGGTGCAATCACAAGGAACAGCTCTGTATTTGTGCTACAGCTTTTTTTGCATGCTTCACACGTAAGCAACCAATCTCTCTGTGGTCAACTAATCTAAAGTTGATTCTGAGTGTTGTAACATTTGACACATTTGTTATCTGATTATTTTTATTCTTCAGTTGTGCCATGTACTTGGGTGTTGATAGACTAGAAGTGTCAGTTAACGAGCCTAATTAAATAATTACATAGTTTTTTGTATTAATTTTATTAGCGTTATGTTAATTAATGAGGGAGAAGTTCTATTTCTGCTAGGCAGGTTATTCAGCTGTAACGCTGAGTAGAGTTTTTTGAGTGTTGCTTAGAGAACAATGATAAACAAGGAGACCTCATGATTTATTTATTTTTTAAAAGACATTTTATTAAATTTTCCAATTAAACACATTTAAACAATAACATAACAAACAAAACAAGCAACAACAAACACAACATAAACATACTAAACACAAAAAAATTTCTTCTAAGCATCTTATCAGTTATTACAATTTTCTTTGCTCTGCCGAGCTTTGACTTCCCTTCCCTCCCTCGTTTTTTTTTGGTCCATTCCTGTAAAGTCAATTCGTAGGATTTATTTCAGTCCTGCAAGTGTCTTTAAACTTCTACAGTTCTTTTCCATATAGTCCACAAATTTACTCCAGTCCTTCTGGAACTTTGACTCTCCCTGGTTTTGGATCCTGCTAGTCAGTCTTGCTAATTCTGCATAGTCCATCATTTTTGTCTGCCACTTTTCAATCGTCGGTAACTCCTGAGTTTTCCATTTTTGGGCTAACAAAGTCCTAGCCGCAGTTGTCACATACATAAATAATACTTGATCTTCTTTCACAATCTCCTGTCCTATCAGTCCTAATAAAAAAGCTTCAGGTTTTTTGGGAAAGGTATATTTAAAGATCTTTTTCAATTCATTGTATATCATTTCCCAAAATCTTTTAACTTTTTCGCATGTCCACCACATATGATAAAATTCACCGTCCTTCTCTTTACATTTCCAGCATGTTTTACTACTCATCCTATACATCTTAGCTAATTTTCCTGGTGTTAAATACCATCTGTACATCATCTTCAAAACATTCTCTTTCAGGGCAGTACATGCAGTAAATTTCAATGTTCGATTCCACAATTTCAACCACGCATCATACTCAATATTATACCCGAAATCTTTTGCCCAGACCTCATGATTTTTTAAAATTGCGAGGGGCAGACTTCCAAAAAGTAATTGCCTCCAATCACTTGTCTTTACATTGTAGTTGAGTTGAGTTGAAAATCTATAAAACATTGGGCGGGGTTATAATTCATAGCAGAAGACATGCCTTGTATGCAGAATCAGAGTTCAAGGGAAGCTTGGAGTTCATGTAATCCAACCCCCTGCTCAGTACAAGAATCTGAAGTTCAGGATGCAGTTACAGCATCCCTGAAGGATGATCGTTCAGCCTCTGCTTAAATACCTCTAGCAAAGGCAAGCCCACCACAATCTGTTCCACTCTTGAACAGCTCTTGTTATTTCTCCTAATATTAACCTGATATCTACTTCTGTGCAGCTTCCATCCCTTGATTCTAGTTTGGCCCAAAGTGGCAACAGACACAAAGTCAGCTCCAGCTTCTTTGTGATACGCCTTCAAATATTCAGAGACATCTCCTCTTCCTATTCTGTCTAAGGCTAAACAGTACTAGCTCTGGCAACTGTTTGTCAGAGGACTTAATTTTCAGACTCCTTGCTGTCCTGGCAGCTCTTCTCTAGGCATGGTCCAGCTGGTAAGTGGCTGTCACCACACCCATTATTCTGCTCTTGTCTCAGGCTCTTTCCAGGCCCAAACTCCAAACATCTCCATCAGGCTTCTCCCACCCCGCACCCCCAAATATTTTTTATCCTGCATGCCTTTGCTTGGCTGCAAACTCTGGTCTGCTGACGCAACCAGACACAGTCACATGAGGTAATCTGGAGGGCTTTTTCCCTGCTTTTGTAGCCAGTTAGACATTTGCAGCTCGATTTGAACTCGGCTGTGTTTAGCGGGTGCCTTGTCCTTTATATAGTTCCTTTTGTGATGGGTATTATATGTCTTGTCTATAAATAGCTCCACCAAATGGCCTCACCAAAAGGGATAATCTTGCAAACAAAGGGGGCTTGACCTCATGGGGGGGTCTCAGTCTTTGCACAGATTATATTGAACTGGCTCATACTAAGGGGGACAAATGTTGGTTTGTGTGCTGCATTCCAGCCTCACTAAAGACCCCAGATACTACTTGCTCCATCTTCCTGACCTTTTCTCTCCCAGCATGTTGCTGGGGATGAAGTCACTATTTCTGTGATTCACAGTCTCCTAAACCGTTTGTATTTTAAGAGAGAGAGAGAGAGAGAGAGAGAGAGAGAGAGAGAGAGAGAGAGAGAGAGAGAGAGAGAGAGAGAGAGAGAGGGAGGGAGAGATTAAAAACAAAGGGGTGTTTTTACAACTGCTTCCTATTGATAATTGCTCTCACAGCAGGCATAAAACAGGCCACCCCTTGGAAAGCAAATGACACATTTCCTCTTTGCTCTGGCAGCCTGGCATCTAAACATTATCTGATATTGCTGCAAGGGAGGCCTCAAATTTGGGCCCTGAACTTTTCTTAATCTTTAATGGATATCTGAACCATCATACAATGCTGCTCTGTGTGTATATGTAATGTCTTCCATTCAGGCATCAGTGTGCTAAGCTATTTCTGGCTCATCAGATTCTTTTCTTCAAGGTTTGTGTGTGCATTGTGTTTACAGTGAAAGTGTATGAACGTGATTCAACACACTCACTATATTGTTGTTGGGTTCGATCCAGATTTGTCTTTGGCAGCGCTTTGGATGCTCTTGCAGGCGGAATAGAGGAGAGGCGATTTTTGGCCAGTCCTCCTCTTCCCTCTGCCCTCAGAATTTTTCTCCTGTTAGTGGAGCAGCAGCCTCTGCTAGATGTGAGTTATCATTTGCAAAAGGAAGGAGCACAGAATCATAGAATTGTGGCGTTGGAAGGGAACCCAAGAGTCATCTAGTCCAATCCCCTGCAGTGCAGAACTCTCAGCTGAAGCATCCATGACAGATGCCCCCCCCCAGCCTCTGCTTAAAAACCTTCAAGGAAGGAGAGTCCATAGAACTCTACAGTTCTATGATTCTGTGTTCTTCTGTGGGGCTTCTATACTGCTGGGACCCGTGGAAATAGTGTGCTTTCTCTTCTGTTGAATTATTTTTAATGAGGGCCAAGCCACTTGTCAGTGAACTTGATCCAGGGCATTCTGGAATACTCCCATTTACTTATGGAAGGAACAAACCCGGCAGAGGCGTCAGCCTGAGGTGGTGGCGGGGAAGCATTATTATTATTATTATTATTATTATTATTATTATTTATTATGCCTATTCTCCATTTCCTTACAGCCCCTCACATTTCCTACGTTGTTCTAGGGCAGGCATCCCCAAACTGCGGCCCTCCAGATGTTTTGGCCTACAAATCCCATGCTCCCTAGCCAACAGGACCAGTGGTCAGGGATGATGGGAATTGTAGTCCAAAACATCTGGAGGTCCGAAGTTTGGGGATGCCTGTTCTAGGGTGTCCCTGAACCTTCTGGGCAGCTTTGCAGGGGGCTGCCAAAATTGCATGCTCCCCTTCCTTCAGTGGGAGCAGCCTGAGCAGAGTTGTGCATGGAGGGGCGCTGGTTCCAAGTCAGTGCAAGTCTGTCCAGAAGTGCAGAGGTTCACCTTTCCCAGCGTGAATGGCAGCCCTTCATTTATAACCACGATAGCTCAGTTGGTTATAGCGTGGTGCTGATAACGCCAACGTTGCAGGTTTGATCCCTCTATGGGACAGCTGCCTATTCCTGCATCGCAGGGGGTTGGATTGGAGTGATCCTCAGGGTGCCTTCCAACTCTGTAACTCTGCGATTCTATGCATTATGGAAGCAAGCAGACCTGGAGTATTCTGAGATCAAACCTGCTTCCCTGACCCTTGAGCGATTGAGAATCCTGCTCAAAGCCCCACTCCTGCCTCTGCATAGCTCTCTCTGTGGGTTTTCATTGTGACGCCAGATGCACAAGGTATCTTCAGGAACTTTGGGAATATATTGTTATATGTACGGTATTCTTTTTAAGCTACAAATGGGCTAGCTGGAAGCAGAGCCGAGGCAGACGAGATGATTTATTTCAGTGTATTTTGAAAACAGTAATAAAGCCTCGCCCTCTTGTTCCGCTGGTAAAGCAATTGTCAAAGGGTGTGTCTGTGTGAAGGGCTTGTCAGAGGCTGGATGTGCTTGTACAGCCCATCTGAATTTGTGCACGTTTTGCAACAAAGGATCTTTTGTTTCTCTCACTAGGCTGTTATACAAATTCTGTGGCACTGACAAAGGCAGGTTGGATATAGGATATAGACAGAAGAACTTAGATCTGCCATCTTAAGGGTGGTTTTTTTTACAAGCTGTTGTGGCAGAAGTAAGGTCTTATGATGAAGAAGGGGGCATCCTTAAGCCCCAGAATAGGATTGCAGCACTTGCTGACTCCTGAAATTCAGTGTAGTGCAACACACACACACACACACACACACACACACACACACACACACACACACGATAGATAGATAGATAGATAGATAGATAGATAGATAGATAGATAGTATATTTATGGAGAGGTTTTGTATCTACTTAGAGTGGAGGCTTCTTGTTGAAGAGAAGTGGTTAAGGGATTGAGGTCATATCTATACCATACTTTTAAAGGATGTGGCTTCCCCCAAAGAATCCTGGGAACTGTAGTTTGTTAAGGGTGCTGGGGATTGTAGTCTTGTAAGGAGTGAACTATAGTTCCCAGGATTCTCTGGGAGGAAACCATGGGTGGAGTGGATGTGACTTGAGCTGTGAATCAGAAAGTCCCTGCTTTAACTTTGCCTCTAGGTGGTCTTAGGGGAAGCTGGCCTCTCTCTCTCCCTCTCTCCCTCCCTCCCTCCCTCCCTCTCTTCTCTCTCCCTCCCTCCCTCCCTCCCTCCCTCCCCCCTCTCTCAGCCTCAGCCACTCAATCTGAAGTATGGGAGTAAATAATGCTGACCTTCTGAATTTCTGTAAGCTTTACAGTATAAGGATTGCAACTGGGTTATGTATATGAAGCACTGTGACCACTTGAAAGCTCTGTAAAAATGTTATGTTTAATTACTTCATTGACAGTTTAGTGGAAGCAAAAGGGTTTCCCCTGCACACTTTTCATATATAGGTAACTCTGTATTTATGGGGGGGGCGGGCGGTTATGTTCCGAGGCACCACGTGTTTAGTGAAGTCAGGTATATTTGAAACACCATTGAAAAAGCCTGCAAACACCCTGTTCCTGCCCTGCCCCGCCCCGCCCTGTTCCCACCCCCTTTTGTGATGTTTTTTGGCTCATTTCCGAGTTAGATGCGATGTGCATATGTGCGGTCGTGCATGCATTCAAATGAGGAGTTGCTGTACACATAAGTTGACCTACAAAGTTGTTCTTCTTGAAAATTGTCACAATTTGACACCTGTACAACGTCCCTTGTTTATTTATTACCCCAATCAATGTAAAAGCACCCTGATATTTTTCATAGAACAATTGGCAGCGAAAGGAACGTGTGCAGACGAGGGCAACCAAGATGGTCAAGGGCAGGGGTCCCCAGACTACGGCCCCGGGCCGGATGCGGCCCAATTAGCCTCCCAATCCAGCCCACGACGACCCCCGCCGCCCGCTCTTACGGCGCGCGGCGGCGATCTTCAAAATCGGCAAAAAATCGCCAAAAATCCTTTGTGAGCATGCGTATGGGCCTCTCCCGACCCAGAAGAGGTCATTTCCGATGCACTTCCGGGTCAGGGGAGGCCCATACGCATGCACACAAGCGATTTTCGGCGATTTTTTTCCGACCGTGTGCGTGTGCGCATGTGCACGGGTGCGCACTCCCCCGCCCTCCGGCCCGCTGCGCGCGCACTCCCCTGCTCTCCGGCCCGAAGCCTGGTAAGTCTGGGGACCCCTGGTCAAGGGGTCTGGAAACAGCCTTATGAGGAGCGTTTGAAGGAGCTGGGTATGTTTATCCTGAAAAAGAGGAGACTTGAGAGGAGATATGATAGCCATCTTCAAATATCTTAAGGGCCATCACATGGAGGAGAGAGCATGCTTGTTTTCTCCTGCTCTGGAGAGTAGGCTTCAAGCTGCATGAAAGGAGATTCCGACTAACATTTGGAAAAACTTTCTGACAGTAAGAGCCGTTCGGCAGTGGAACAGACTCCCATGAGAGGTGGTGGGCTCCCCTTCTTTGGAGACTTTTAAGCAGAGGTTGGATGGCCATCTGTCATGGATACTTTAGCTGAGATTCCTGCATTGTAGGGGGTTGGACTAGATGACCCTTGGGTCCCTTCCAACTCGATGATTCTAGGACACCCAAGAGCACTGGATGCAAACTAGTTTACAGTCACAACATGACAAAGGAGTAAACAAACCCCCTCCCGCCCCCTTTATGGCATTCAAGGTACAGAAACCTCTTCCTTAGCCTAGTCTATTCCTCCCCCAACCCAGAACCCCATTTGCTGGGAGAAGCTGGGATAGGAAGGGGTAAGGGTAACTGCATCCACCCAGAGCTGATTCCAATTCATGGATTGGGTAGGTATCCTTTCAAAGGTGTTGGGCAGTTTTCTGCAAAACCCGTCCCCCGTTGAATGAAACAACCGGCAAAGCAGTATTCCATACCGAAGCGGGTTTCTTTCATTTTTCCAGAGAGCGGGGCAACTCATGACTGCAGAGGAAGTGCCAGCAGGTTGGCACAAAGCCTTGTAATGTTTGTGGGGGCATTTCTCTGACCAATGACAGTTTTCTTGAAGGTTTCTTACTGGTGTTGGACCCCCCCCCCCGCGCCAAAAAACAACAACCCATAAGTGTTTTCTGCCTCTGAGTGTTTGGATATTGTCAAGGACACTTCTTCGGACACCAGCATTCTACACTACCATGCATTGGAAATCTCATTGTAGTAGGAATTATAATACCCCCAACCCCCCTAGGGTGATTTCTCTCCCCGGCATTGGATAAAAGTTCAGATTGTGCCAAGTGAATACCCCTCCCCTACCTTGTTGATAAGGTGTAGCTGTGGAATGTGCAGTATAACTTTGAAGCTCTTTCTGTTTGTTTTCCCCCGTTCCTATCCTTAATAAAATAAATAAATCCACAGTATTTAAACTGAAATATGCTGGCTGCTGGCTAAGATCTACTCTAGTGTTTATTAAGTTGAAAGAAAGATTGTAATTATGGAAAAGCCAACTTTGACTAACTCATCAAAGCATTGAAGTTTTCTAATGCTTGCACAAGCTAAGAAAACATTCCATAATCTAAAACATTTGAATGAATGAAGCATCTAATGTATGTTGTATTATTGCACAGTGTTTTGTTTGTGTAACTCATAGTCACTCTAAAAGCTGCTCCAGTCTTTGTGAAGATCTCTGAAACCGTGCAGTTGCAAGTCTCACTATCAGGAAACTGAGTACATAAAAACAGTTGTCTGACCGATAGGTGACCAATAGGCAACTGGGTTTTTGTGGCATCCCTGGATGGGACTAAGAGGGCCCATGGCCAAGTTATAGCATAGGGTTAGACCTGTGTCCCTGTCTCCACTGTGGTTGAATAGAGGCAAGACTGTTTCAAGGTGCAGGGGGTTAGACATGTGCTATGGTGCTGTCCTAGAGTCCTTGGGATTTGAGTTGTATTATGCTAACCAGAAAGATTGACAGTCACGGCGCTGACCAAAACCACATCCTGTTCAGTGCTACAGCTCATGCTTTGCTTTCAGAAGGTCACACCTTGAATCTCAGCCATCTTGGATGACAGGGCTAGCAAAGCCTTTTTTAAGAAAGCCATTGTAGTGCAGTGGTTAGGATGCTGGGAGGCCCAGATTCAAAGCTTGGAGCTGGTGTCCTTGGGCAGGGGCCAGGGTCCCAGACTCAAGCAGAACCCAATGATGATGCCCCTTCCTAAGACCCCTCTAGGTTGTTTTCTGACCTGGCACTCCAAGCAGGTGGCTGGATCTAGCCACCCTTCTCATTTTTCACAATGCCCTCAGCCTATTGTCCATTCTGGAGCAATGTGGGGAATTAAAGTTTGTGGGGAGGGAGGGTAGACCCCCCCCCCGGTTCTGCTTGGAACACTGTCACTGCAACCAGGTGAGCCAGAGCCCACTGGCAGAGAAGGGGGCTCACAGGAGCACAATTTGCCCAGGGCCCCCTCACACCTGGAGCTGGCCCTGATGAAGTTCACTGGGTGCCCTTGGGCCAGCATCCATCCATCCGTCCGTCCGTCCGTCTGTCTGTCTGTCTGTCTGTCTGTCTGTCTCTCTCTCCTGAACTTACTCCACAGATTGTTTTAAAGATAAAGGGGGGGGAACCACGTATGCTTCCCAGAGCATCTGCATTTTCAGAATGAAAATGTAATAAACAATAAAAATATTTTTAGATTATATATTTTCCTCATAGACAGGGACTTCTCCGTTCTTGTGATGAAACTGTGCAAAGTTTCACATGCACAGTTAATAAGTGTCACCTCGAGCCATTTAAAAATCTCTCAATACTTAGCGAGTTGCTCTCAGAGATCTCCCTGGCAAAAACACTTGTGCCAGACAGCAAGATCGGCAGGAGATTTTGAAATGAAACCGAGATGTTATTGAAAGGAATGTAAACCCGGAGGGAGAATGATAGCAGAAAGATGGATGGGATCCAAAGAAATGTAACTCTTCTTTTGCAATCCCTTTGAGAAGAACCTGGCCAGAGTGCTTTAGCTTTCTTTGTTTTTCCATGTGACTTAGACACACCTGGCTTTTAGCTGTTGATTGTTGCTGGTAGAGGTGCCTGTGGTTCATTGCATTAATGCAATCTCTTGGTTAAACATTCCCCCCTATTAGTTGTTCCAGCAGGAGGGTGCTATTGCTACTTGGCTGATGTGAGGAAAGGAAGGAAGCATGTTCAAAGTTTTAACGACGTGTTAGCTGTGTCTGCCAAACCTACTGGTAGCTGAGCCATGTTTTTCTTCTTTCTGAATTACAAAATTGGAGGTGCTCAATCATTCTTCCAGGTCAAATGATTTGCTTACAAAATGTGTTCACAGTAAGAATTTCCCCGTCCTCAGAGGAGCACCCCTGCTGTGTCTCTGCTTGATTTGGGCAGTCACTCATTGGTGAGTGGGGACTTGCGGCTGAATAGAGAGGCAGCACTGAGGAAGCAGCTCATAAACGAGACTATGGAATTCACTATCACAAGATGGCTTAAAAATGGGGTTGGACAAAGTCACAGAAGGTGAGGCTACCAGTGCCTGGCTACTAGGCATGCAGCATTCCTCTTGCCGGGGAACAGCAGCAGGAGTTGGGCAATTGCTCTTGTTCCCTATTTGTGGGATTTCCACAACATCTGATCTGCCACTGCGGAAAACAGGATGCTGGCAAGATGGGCCTTCCTTCTGATCCAGCGGGGCTTTTCTTACATTCCTACACTCTGGAAAGCAACCTCCAAAAGGTGCCGCCAGCTGATACTCAAAGATGGTGTGCCCAATACTTTTGAGCCCTTTCTCTGCCTTCGGGAGCAAATGTTCTCACAGCCGCCTCCCGCAAACCTGCAGTTTGATGACGTAGTACAATGTCTCAGTTTTATCGGGATGCTATTAGAAAAGGAGGAGTGTGTAGTTCTAAAATTCTGGGGTGGGGAGCAGAGAAGAGCTAGCTCTCTTTTATGATAACCACATGGTGCATTTAGAAAGTCTGGGGAGCATGATTTGGTTAGAATTGGGGGAAGCGAATGGTGGGATCTGTGGAATTCATAAAGCAGCATTTCCCCAGTAATTTGATCCACCTCCTGTCTCTGTTAGCTTTTAGTTCCATCCTGAAATTAGTGCTCTGTACTGGCTAGAATATTGGCTTAAATGCCAGGCAACGTTTTTCTTAATAAAACAGCAGCGAAAGGTCCAGACCCTTACTAAACGCTTATGAATGAGTGGATTGTGTGTGTGTTTGGAAAAACCCCTAACCACCTTGCTTAACGAATCAGGAGGAGGAGATTGGACACCGTAATCATGTGCATTTGGAACAAAGTGCTTTTGTTTCTTTTCCCAGCTGCCAATCAAAGAACAGCTCCTCATGCCTGAGTATGTGCTTAAGTTCCTTAACCTCCACCACAGACATGCTGCTTGACCTCAGCGATCTCCTTCAGGTATTGTACTGCATCTGCTTTTCTCCAAATGTTCTGCTCAAACATTAATACTTGCAAGTGAAGAGCTACTAATGTGGGTGCTTATTCAGGAAGCCTTAATTATCTCTTTTTTGGTTTAGCAGTGCTGGACAGGAAAATCACAGGGGTTGGAAATGGGGGATAATTGTTCTATGCAATTAGAGATCAAGTGTTTGGTGCCTCTCGCTCCCTTCAACAAATAACAAATCAACAGTTAGTATCATTGTGATGCTAATGAATTTGCTGCTGAGGCAGTGCCCTAAGGTCAGATTTTATATACCTGCCTCCCCCCCTCCAACCTGGTGCTCTCCAGATGTTTTGGACTACAACTCCCATCATCCCTAGCTAGCAAGACCAGTGGTCAGGGATAATGGGAATTGTAGAGCAGCGTTTCTCAACCGGGGGCCGTATGGCCCCCTGGAGGCCCCATAGAATATTCCAAAGGGGACACAGGTGAAAATCGCGTAAATGGGGAGGCCATGGCACGAGACTAGGGGGCCACAGAGGGAAGTGACAAGTGAAGAAAACAGAAGTGACCGAGAAAAGAAATCACAAAAGAAAAAAGAAAACAGAGAAGTGGAAGAGAATAGAAAACAAGAGTAGAGTCAACCGAGAAGTGACCATGCTTCCCTGTGGATTTGTAAAAATTATAAATAAGACATGGTTCTATTTACAAGCAAGATATTTAAATAGCTACCTTTCTACCGGTAGGACAGGGGGTCACAGGAAGGGGACCATGGTCGGAAAAAGGTTGAGAACCATTGCTCTAGAGCAGGGGTGGCCAACTCCCAAGAGTCTGCGATCTACTCACAGAGTTAAAAACTGGCAGTGCAGTGATCTACCCCTCCTTTTTTTAGGAAGGAGGAAGGCCAATTTTGGGGGGGTTGGGGTCAAAGTTGTTGAGTTTTTTTCAGGGAGGAGGTAAAATGTTGAGCTTTTTAAAGGGGAGCCACAGTTGTTCAGCTTCTTTGGGGGGAGCTAATGATCTACCAGTGATCTACCGCAGACGTCCAGTGATCTACCGGTAGATCACAATGTACCTGTTGGATGTGCCTGCTCTAGAGTTTAAGACTGGTGGGGACTTTGCCAGCCCTGCCTGAGAGCATCTACATGCAGAGTAGATTTTCTACCACTGAGATGTGACCTTCCTTCTACTCCAGGACATTTGAGTGGCACATGATTGGGGTAGCAGGGCTTGCCATTTTATGGGATGAAGCTTAATTTTTGCAAATTTCTTCAGTGATGAGACTTTAAAAATGTTTTTGGATGTGAGGAATGCAAATCCGCTATTATTTTTGTGACTGGAACAGCATTTAGCTTGTTAAGTCTATCGAAGAAGCGCATAAACTGCTTTCGGAAAACGAACTGATTTTTGTTTTAATCCTTCTGAAAATGTCAGGTGATGCTAAATAAATATGAACGTAAATCAATGTCCTATTGGGGTAGGCTTTTATGCACCATTCAAACTAGCTTTTACTTTTTTACTTGTATCTGAAGAAGTGTGCATGCACACGAAAGCTCATACCAAAATATAAACTTAGTTGGTCTTTAAGGTGCTACTGAAGGAATTTTTTAATTTTGCTTCGACTCAGACCAACACGGCTACCTACCTGTAGCTTTTACTTGTTACAAAATTATAGAAAATGCGAAATAGAGGGCCATAGTTCAAAAGGTGGGGGGGGGGAAAATATTTTAGCAGGGTTGGCTTGAAAAGAGAATGATTGATACACATGGGTTTGTTGCATATTTTCTGAATAATTAGGGTGATGGTTGAATGAGCTTTAGCCTCTGGTAATTGGTTTACTTGCATGATAACTATTTGGACTGAAAGTACACACGGAGTTGTCTGTAGAAGTGCATTAAGGATTGGCATTCTCAACGGTTATATATATATATGTGTGTGTGTGTTGCATGTGTTTGATATGACCACCCTATATCAAAATATTCTATATACAACTCAGCTGGTAGAGGTTATTTTTGGCCTCTCCAGCTGTCTCTAGTAACTGGCATCCTCTCATCGACTGCGTGGAGCTTCAAAGAACCTTTGGGAATTGCAGTAATTTAACAAATTTTTATTCTTAAAGGGGCCAATGCTAAAAATAGACTTCATATAGCAGTATGGCAAAGGTGGTGGAGAGACATTGGGGATTCACGGCTGCCAATGCTGATTTTTATTATATGATAGATAGTTATAGAAGGCAACATTTAGCTCTTCTGGATTGTTGAATGTCTTTGACAGGTTGATTTATTTATTTTTCCCTCTATTTTCCACCCTTTTTAGATTCACTTTTGACATCAGCCTAAAGCATGGTGTCTGCTTATTAAATACTGTAAAGGTAAAGGGACCCCTGACCATTAGGTCCAGTCGTGACCGACTCTGGGGTTGCGCGCTCATCTCGCATTATTGGCCGAGGGAGCCGGTGTATAGCTTCTAGGTCATGTGGCCAGCATGACAAAGCTGCTTCTGGCAAACCAGAGCAGCACATGGAAACGCCGTTTACTTTCTCGCTATAGCGGTTCCTATTTATCTACTTGCATTTTGACGTGCTTTCGAACTGCTAAGTTGGCAGGAGCTGGGACCAAGCAACGGGAGCTCACCCCGTCACAGGGATTCGAACTGCCGACCTTCTGATCAGCAAGCCCTAGGCTCAGTGGTTTAACCCACAGCGCCACCTGGGTAAATACTGTATACATGCCCATTTTTCTCCTCTCTTTTGCCTACCTTTTCCCCTCCTACTCTTTTTCCTTTTCTTTAAAAAATCCGTCAAAATAATAACAACAGAAGAAGAAAAAGGAATAATGGAATCATAGGATTTTAGAGTCAGAAGGGACCCTGAGGGTCATCTACTCTAACCCCGTCCAGTGCAGGAATCTGAGCTAAAGCATTCATGGCAGATGACCGTCCAACCACTGCTTTAGAAATTCCAAGGAAGGAGAGTCCACAACCTCTCGAGGGAGACTGTTCCCCTGTCAAATAGCTCTTACTGTCAAAACGTTCTTCCTACCATAAGGAATCTCCTTTCTCGTAACTTGAAACCATTGGTTCAAGTCCTACCCACCAGAGCAGGAGGCAAGCTTGTTCCCTCTTGCCTCACAACCATTCCCACAGTAGGGCATGTTGAATTTTTCAGCTTTCAAATTCCAAAAATGAGCGGTCCTAAAAGTTGCAACATGATTTTGGAATTCAAAAGAATTTTGGGTTAGATTAATATAATATAGATTTTCTTGGTAAGTAAAATGTGTGTAAAAGTGTGCAGAAATAATTAAAAATGATTGCCAAGCACTCACAGATATATTATTATTATTATTTAGCATTACTTGACATTTTCAGAAGGTAAAATTAAAACCCTTTGGTTTTCCGAAAGCGTTTTATGTGCTTTTTCATCAAATGTAGACTTACCAAGATAACTGTTGTCCAGTTCCCCAAATAGTAGCAGATTAAAATTAATCACACCCAAAAACAAATTTTTAAGATCCCTCATTAAGAAATTGACAAAAATTAAGTTTCGCTGCCTAAAATGACATGCCCTATTTCCGCAGGGCAATTGAAGGTAGATCAAGGGGATGGAGGGGGGAAAACCTGCTGGATCAGGTCCTTAAGTGCCTTTGCCTGTCTCTATCCATGATGGTTATATGCCTAAATACAGACTAGGAGGAAGTGGGTGTGAGAAGCTCAGGCTAGTTACTAACCCACATTTTATGTAGCTTACTATAGCTAAGGGTAGTTGGGTTGAAATGTCAACTACTAATTAGAATGATGTTGATGACAACTTGATGACTTTGCTGTTCGGTTTATGACACTCGTAATAATTAGCTTGCACGTAACTCTTTAATAGGGACACAGGTGGCGCTGTGAGTTAAACCACAGAGCCTAGGGCTTGCCGATCAGAAGGTCGGTGGTTCGAATCCCTGCGACGGGGTGAGCTCCTGTTGCTTGGTCCCAGCTCCTGCCAACCTAGCAGTTTGAAAGCACGTCAAAATGCAAGTAGATAAATAGGTACTGCTCCAAGTGGGAAGGTAAACGGCGTTTCCGTGTGCTGCTCTGGTTCGCCAGAAGCAGCTTTGTCAGGCTGGCCACATGACCTGGAAGCTGTACGCGGCTCCCTCGGCCAATAATACGAGATGAGCGCCGTAACCCCAGAGTCGGTCACGACTGGACCTAATGGTCAGGGGTCCCTTTACCTTTAACTCTTTAATGTGTTGTCTAAACCTGATATTTGAAATGGTTCCTTAAATTCTTTGATTTAGGAATTTAAATTTAAATTCTGGATTTGTCAGACTTTCAAGAATTCTGTGGCCAGAGAAAAACCTATTCACTGTACAGCTCGCTGGGTAGATTTTGTTCACAAACTGGTGGTGACTATAGTCACTCAGGAAGAACTTCCCTCTAAGTTTCATGTCCGAATGGGATGACACTATCCTTAGATGAGGCACTTCTGGGGGCTCCCCATGCCCCAGAGGATCTGTACGGCTTCTCTAAAGGATTGATCCTTTAGTGTGGCAGGCCCTGCCCTGTGGAACTCCCTGCCGGTAGAAGTTCAGCAGGAACCATCCTTCTCTTCTTTCAACGTCTTTTGAAAACTAGATTGCAAAGGTCTGTCTGAAAAACGCATACTTTCTCCTTTCAACCAATCAGTAATTATTGGTGTTTTTAATGTTGGCTTTATGGGCAATTTTTTATTGATTTCATTTAAATATTGTATACAGCAGGTTATAAATACAGTGCATAAATAAATATAATGCATTCTGCTGGGTTTTATTGGGTTGATGAGGGAAGGTCACCTTAAACTCTAATAGAAAGCCCCCTAGAGCAGCTCAATCCTAAACTGTGTGAAAATGTGCTGACTGCTGAAGGAATTTTTATGTTCCCGAGGTTCGTCTTATACTCACTAAGACCAGGGCTTTTAGTGTGGTGAGACCTGCCCTTTGGAATGCGCCCAAAGTGAATATCGGGCAGACGCATACTGTATTTGTATTTAGGCACATGCTTAAAATGTCTCACCTGAGCAGTGTTCCAGCTCTGTTGGTTTATTAAGGTGATCTACTGATTTGTGATGCATCTTGTTTTATAAATGTAATTTTCTTGTTGATGTTATGCTGCTGGCCATTTTGATATATTTTTCTTAATGTTGCCCACCCAAATAGATATTATTATTTTTTTGCCCTTGCAGGCTAGGTCCACCCTTGTCTATTCTCCATAGACGTTCTTTGATGGCTGTATTGCCGCTTGCCTTTCTCCTGATCTGGAGGAAAAAACTAGATGTTACATGGAGTTTTACAGGCTCAGGCTTGCAGATAATATATGGTGGAAACCCCCCCCCCAATATGGAAGTCAGGAAATGAAGGGTAAAAAAAAGAGTTGCTTTGTGCAGAAACTCCACTCTAAATTGAGAGCTGAGATTTTTAAATGACAGAACTGGAGGAATTATCCAGTATTGAAGCTTTGTACTCTGAAAGTAGAGTTTGCTAACAACTCTTTTTTCACTGGGATGATTTCTCCACAAAGGTAAACCGCAGTCATTGGAGACATTGTCTGGAGAACTGCTTGACTTGGTATAGTATGAAGAAATACAGCATAGCATGGTTAAAGAAATAATTCAAAAGAGTGAACTCGTAGTCTCAGTAGATGCTGAAATTCCTCCTTTGGAAACAATCTTGATCTATCTTGGCTGGCTGTCACCAGATGATAATTATTTCTTCCCTGAAATATTTCTTTTGTAATCTCCAGAGTGAAACGGTGGATCTTATTTTTACAGTAAGTTTTGAACAGCTGGTAACCTGATATGGAGCCCGGTTGCTTGAGTGCCTTAGCTATCTGCTCTGCCTGGAATTGCTTTTCTTGACCTTGTTGATGATGAAGCATTTGAAAATGGGTCCCCCTACTTACCTGTTGTCTTTAATAGACTAAGTGCTACTGTGATTGGCATCTCATCATTTGGAAATCAAATGAGCTTCGGATAAATGCAACTTGATATTTGAAACTCTGGGTTGCACAGAAAGCTGGGGAAGGCTCAACCGGAGCTTGCTACCTAAAGTAATATTTGCAATTTCCCAGGCTCTTCTTGAAGTGTTCTAATTGTTTTTTTAAATAATCCACATGACAACGCAAGTAGGCCTGTGTTAGACCAAACAGGGGTCCTAATTGTTATCCTCACCTGCACCTCAGTGACTATCCTGTTATGCTCTGGTGAGGATGATGAGAAACTTAGCCTTCCTTTCCAGTTTGGAGTAAGAGAGTCAGTGGGGATTGTCCATTGTTCTGAGCTTTAGATCAGGCATAGGCAGACTCAGCCCTCCAGATGTTTTGGGACTACAAATCCCATCATCCCTGACCACTGGTCCTGTTGTTGGTAAACGCCCTGAGCTGCTCCTGCAGCCCCCACACTCTATGAGTGTCCTCTGGTATGCGCAGCTCTGGAAAAGGCATTTCCCTTCTTTTCCAGTGCGCTCAGAGACATATAAAGGTAAAGGGTAAAGGGACCCCTGACCATTAGGTCCAGTCGTGACCGACTCTGGGGTTGCGCGCTCATCTCGCATTATTGGCCGAGGGAGCCGGCGTATAGCTTCCAGGTCATGTGGCCAGCATGACAAAGCCGCTTCTGGCAAACCAGAGCAGCACATGGAAACGCCGTTTACCTTCCCGCTGTAGCGGTCCCTATTTATCTACTTGCACTTTGACGTGCTTTCGAACTGCTAGGTTGGCAGGAGCTGGGACCAAGCAACGGGAGCTCACCCCGTCACAGGGATTCGAACCGCCGACCTTCTGATCAGCAAGCCCTAGGCTCAGTGGTTTAACCACAGCGCCACCTGGGTCCCTCTCAGAGACATATACCAGATGGTATATGCACAGTAATCTAGCATTACACAGTAAGAAAAAGAAGAGGAGGAGGAGTTTGGATTTGATATCCCGCATTATCACTGCCCTAAGGAGTCTCAAAGCGGCTAACATTCTCCTTTCCCTTCCTCTCCCACAACAAACACTCTGTGAGGCGAGTGAGGCTGAGAGACTTCAGAGAAGTGTGGCTAGCCCAAGCTCACCCAGCAGCTGCATGTGGAGGAGCGGGGACCATAGCTGCCAAGTTATCCCTTTTTTTAAGGGATTTTCCCTTATGCTGAATAGGCTTCCTCGCGAGAAAAGGGAAAACTTGGCAGCTATGGCGGGGACGCGAACCCGGTTCACCAGATACAAGACTACCGCTCTTAACCACTACACCACACTGTTAAGGCTGTCTTCCCTTCCCACGGTCTTCCCAGACAGGCATGTGATTTACACCAATCTGCAGCATCGGATGCATGAAATACTAACACCTGTTAGCTAGGGATGATGGGAGTTGTAGTCCCAAAACATCTGGAGGGCTGAGATTGCCTATGCCTGCTTTAGATGTTCAGTGCAGCTATGGGAAAGGTCATCCCTGCAGTTGCATAGGAATATTCCCCACCTCCAGGGAGGGGGATTGCCCCTGCTCTTCCATGGAGGTGCAGTTGAGGTTGCAGAGAAGGGGGGGGGCAGAATGATGGTGATCATAGATTTTGGCTTGGTTACTAAAGCCAGTCAAAGTTTGCAGCTCCCTAGTTCCTAGCTGAGGCTTATGAGCAAAGTGGCTTGCCGAAGTGAGATTGTGGCAAAGGCAGTGCCGGATGCTGTGGAGACTTGAGAATTGTGGGAAAGAAATGTATTTATTTTTGAAAAGGCAGTTTGCGGCAACCGAAAAGTGAAACGCACCTGTGCAATTTGATGGAATCCATGTAAGAAGCAAGAATTTTTAACGTGTGCAAATGATGACACTCCACTCCCCCACCCCCCGCTGCTAAAAAATAAAAGGAAAAAGACCCAGAGCAGGGGACGGATGCTTGTAAAATATTTACAGCAAAGCACTGTAAATTGACACAATGCAACAATGCAGCCCCATCATTGATTTGCATTGAGTACCTTGTGGTTATCCCCTCTCTCATTGTTGGTATAAAGCACCAGATTCAAGCTTATAAATACTTTATAATTCCAAAATGAAGTGTGAGCATGTGTGTGTTCTCCAGCTGAAGCATCAGTAACACTTGCTTATCAAGGGACTCTAAACCAATTTCTTCCTGCTGACTTTTTGTACTGACATTAAACATGTATGAGGTCTATGGAAAAACCCAGTGGAGCAATGGAATAGTGAGCAGTGCATGCAGGCTTCCTATCTCAATCGATGACAAAACCAAACTCTGGGAAATTGTACTTTGAGAGTTTAGATCAGAAATTCCCATGGGTCTCTGATATCAAGTGCTTTTTGTTTTTGTTTTTGCAAAGCTAAGCTGTCTGCCTTGCTCTTGGAGTACAAATGGAAAAAAGTAGGGTAGATTAGGGACAGAGACTGTTTTTCTTCGGGAATAGCGGGGGTAAAATAAAGGAATCATTGTCTGTGGTTTCTGTGTGTGGAGGGGGAATTGCTCAGTAGTAGGACACCCTAGAAATTCCCGGTAAAAAGGATCAGTTAGGAGGTTATAGGAAAGACCTCCCTCTGCTGATGACTGTTGAGGGCCATTGCTAGTCAGGATTGTCAATGCTGGGCTGGTATAAGGTCATTTTACTTTCTGCTGTTGTTTCTTTTTGGACAGAAATAATCAAAAGAGAGATCTGTACCACAATAATGACACTGTTAAACCACAATCCATCATCTTACTTTAGGTGTGGGGAACCTTTGACCCTCCAGATGTTGAACTACAACTCTCAACAGCCAATTGCCAAGGTTGATGGGAGTTGTAGTTCAGCAACTTCTGGAGGACTAAAGGTTCTCCACACCTGCTCTATATTCTTCTGACTCCAGCTTTAGACAAAATGAGGTAAACTAATATGGGTAAAATCCAGTGTTGTCTGAGCAGAAGTCTACAACCCAACGCTCTGGAGCAGATGGTGGGGTGTGGGATGCAGGAAGGCAGAGGGCAGTGAATTGCAGTCATTTGAGTGGACGGTATGACACTCAGGAGCAAGTAACTGTAACCATGGCTAGGTATGCTGTCTCAATAAGCAAGCACTGGCTTGCTGATAACAAACTAGACTCTGAAGTTATGGATTGGATTTGAACACCATGGTTTACATGAAGTTTGTTTTGTAAAAGAGAAAACTTGAACAGGAACTAGTTCCTTTTTGGACAGGATGAACTTGAATAGAAGACCCTTGGAGTCCTTTCAGATGAGCCTGAACTGAACTAATATGATTTGGTATGCTGTGTGACTTGACAAACCATAGTTATAGCTTTTACTCTGCCTCTGGGAAGCCCTTGCACTAATAAAAACTGGAGCAACTGAACAGGTAGAATACGCAGCTATGGCTTACCCTAGTTTGGGAACCTCAGTCCATGATTTGTTCAAAATATGGTTAGTGCAAACTGTTTTGGTGTGACCACCAGCTGGACCAAGCACTTTTTAAAAAACTTGGCAGGGTAGAGGAGGAAAATGAAAAATATATTGTAATGCTGCTGCCTTTATCTTAGAATCAGAATTGTAGAGTTGGAAAGGACTCCAAGGGTCTTCTATTCAAGTTCATCCTGTCCAAAAAGGAACTAGTTCCTGTTCAAGTTTTCTCTTTTACAAAACAAATTAGTTCAGTTCAGGCTCATCTAAATTAACTTTTTAGCTGTAATTTTTTAAAATCCTTCGCAGAAGTATAGCATCCAAAATTATATTGGGGTCACACTCGGTAATAGGAAGTCTAACTGGCAGAATGTTAACAGGTGGATCTTTCCCCATAATTTTATTTCCATACTAAAAAAGGCTTACCCTGTTTAATTTATGCCAGTCACACAACAGTTAAAGGCACAAGGGATCATTCACTTTGTCTCTGTACCTGTATTTCTTGCTTCAAGCTGCTTCTGTTGGAAGAGAGTAAATATATTCTCAGGGAAGATACAGGAAATGCCTCACATTCCTTCTTTCTGGATGCTTAGCAAGAGTGGTTAAGTGACTAAGCTTCCTTAGCAACAGAAGCGCTTACATATCTGCCAAATAAGCCTTAGAACATTGCCTCCATTTTTAAAAAAAAGCTAAATCAGAGTTAGGGCTCTTGCTGGGGGGTACAGAGGGTGTATGTGAAGATAAACTAGATATGGTTCCAAGTTCTACCCCAAATAAACTTAATTTGCCTTCAGGTGACCTGGCAATTATGGGAACTACTTTCAGGTGTTGTTCATTTTTGAACTACTTCTGTGAACTTCATCCAGTTGAATTAGTTCAGTCCAAGTGCTGTTCAAGATGCAATTTGATGATAATCCCACACTTTTTCAAGGGTGCGGGAAGTGAGAAAGATGCAAAATGCATTGCAATGTGATATCTGAAGTGAAGTTTATTGAATATTTTAGTGTCTTTTTGGGGGGGGGGGTGGGAGGGCGCAATGGAAACACTTCCAGATGCTGGTCCCCCTAAACATTGGTAACAATTTCAGCTTTGTGCCCTGACCCTACTTAATTGTTTTCCCTCCCTCCTTGCAATACATTTGGCATTGATTACAAGTTTCTCTTGCTCTGCTGGATTTAATTTGTAGCAACACAGTGGATTTTCCCCCTGCTTCCACTTAAAAATGGTAAGGGGCAGAGGACTAGTAGGCAGAAGTGTCTATTGATTATTCTGTACATGAAGAAGTGTAAGAAGGCTTGGAGCTGCAGGTCATCCTATTAAGAGGGTGAAAGCACTTCGCTTCTCTTACCAGTTCCCCAAAAATCTATAAAGCTATTTTCTTGATAGGACATCTATAGAACCTATTGCATAGTAAAAAACACATACTACGTATAAATAACTATGAAATGAGAATGATTACTGTCAGTGAAATTTGGGGCTCCCCTCCCCCCCCCCAAGCATAGGTAGCTATCCACAGATTATAAAAGAAAAGAGCTTTGAGAGCAGCTTGTTACACCCTGATCAGCATCTGGGTTTACGGAGTGCCACTTATGCACTAACCTCTGCTGTACATTTTCTGACACCCCTTTCTGTTTTCCCATTGACTTGGTTGAAGTCTTTTTCTTCCTCGAATACCCCAAATGTAGTATCTTTCAGAACAGCAATTTTTATTTTTATTTTTAAAAAGGGGGGGGAGAGGTAGGTGGGTGGGGTGGGGGTGCCGATGTTTCTATTTTCCTTGGTATGTGTAGGGGTTCAGTGTCAGCGTTGGTCCTGCAGGTTTTCTGTTGTTCGTTTGTGCTCCTTTGTTAGTGAGAGAGGTCGGGGGTTGGCTTAGGATGCGCTTGTTCGTTTGTGTTTGGCTGTGATGGTCTTTGGTTTCTTGTGTGAGTGGGGTGGGTGGGTGTTTTGTTTAGGATAGCCATATTGAATTGTATGCTGGTGGAGGGTTTTTGTCATTGTCTCGTTGGGCTGTGTAGGTGATGAAGGGGAACCATATTGGGGTGAAGGTGTCTTCTTCCGTTTGTCCCCGTGTCAGTTTCAGCTTACTGGTTAGTTTTTCTAGTAGGGCTGTTTCCCATACTACTTGATACCATTGATCCATGTTTACTCCTGACAGGTCTTTCCAGTTTCTGGTTATGATGGTTCTGGTTGCTGACAGTAGGTGGGTTATGAGTTCTTTGTATTCTGCATGGGCGTTGTTGTCTTGGAAGATGTTTAATAAGACCAGTTCCGGGGTGATTTCTAGCACTTGCTTAGTTATCTTACAGATTTCTCGTATGGTTGTTGTCCAGAATGATTGGATTTTGGGGCAATCCCACCACATGTGGAGGTATGTGCCTGTGGAGGTGCATCCTCTCCAGCATTTTGGTGAGGTTCCTGGGCGTATTAGTGCTAGTTTTCTTGGAGTTAAGTACCATCTGTAGGTAAGTTTCAGGGAGAGTTCTCTTCTTTTCGTTGATATGGATTTAAAGGGGGGTTTAGACCACATTCTGGTCCATTGGGTGGGGTTTATTTCATATCCTATGTCATCCTCCCATTGTTTTTTGATTGCGTCTAGGGGATTCGTGGGACTTTTGAGTAGTATTTTGTATATTGCGGATACCAGTCCTTTGTTGTGTCCCTTTGTCAGTAGGAGGAGATTTTCAAAGGCCGTTGGGGGTCTAGTTGCTGCTGGTTTTATTGCTGGGTTGTTTAGGAGAACCTGTATTTGGTTTTGTGCTAGCCAGGGTATTTCAATGTCTTCTAGTTTGTCCTGTATTTCTTGTGCTGTCAGGGGTTTGTTGTTTTTATAGAAGTCTGATAAGCGGTATAGGCCTTTGGTTTGCCAAGTTTTTATTTGGAGGTTTTGTGCTGCGTGGTGGAGTAGTGGGTGGTAGGCCAGGGGAATTAGTGGGGACGGGGTTGGGGATAGTTTGTCTATTTCTGATTTCCATGTTTTGAGCATGGTTTGTGTGTACCTGTTAAGCGTTGTGGGGATTTTTCTTAGCTTGTTTGGGAGGAATGGGTATGCTGTAGTGCTGATATTTTCGATTGTCTCCCTCTCAAGGTGTATCCATTGTTTAGTCTCATCTTCTAGTATATATGGTATTATATGGCGTATTTGGTTGGCACTGTAATATGCTTGTATGTTGGGGATTCCCCAACCTCCTTCAGAGGTGGGGAGGTGCAGGAATTTGGTGCTCATTCTTGGTTTTTTGTGTGAGAAGATAAATGAGTGTAGTTTTTGCTGCCATTTGTGAAGTTGGGCTGGGGGAATCCAGATTGGGAGGGTTTGGAATAGGTAGGTTAGTTTCGGGAGGGTGTTCATTTTGATCATGGCTATTTTGTCTGAGAGGGTGAAGTTCATTTTGCTCCATCTCTTTAGGTCTTTGTTTATCTGCTGCCACAGGGGCTTGTAATTTTGGAGGTATAACTTGTTGAGGTTTTTGGTTATTTGTACCCCTAGATATCTAAACTTGGTGTGGCAGAGTTTTATCTTGGTGATGTTAGTGAGTTTTCTTTGAATGTGTGGGGGGGTGTTGAAGCACATGGCTTCTGATTTTGTAAAGTTTACTCGTAGGCCCGACACCGTTGTGAATGTGTTGAGTTCCCTGATTAAGGAAGTTGCTGTGTTTAAGGGGTCTGGTGTTGTGACCATTAGATCATCAGCGAAAAGCCCTACTTTGTAGGTTTTGCCTTTTATTTCCACTCCCCTGATGTCTGTGGCTGCTCGGATTCGGATTGCTAGGGGTTCTAGAGCCAGGATAAAAAGGAAAGGAGACAGTGGGCATCCCTGTTTTGTGCCTCTTTGGATTGCTATGGTATTTGAGTCCATATTGTTGATTCTGCATTTTGCTGAGGCTTGGGAATATATTTGTTTAAGAGTTTGTAGGAAGTTGGGGCCAAAATTCATGTTGTTTAGTACCGCTAGTAGGTACTTCCATTCTAAGCAGTCGAACGCTTTGAGGATGTCTAGGGACATAATTGTTAGTGGGCATTTGGTTGTCTTGCTGTGCTCGATTAGGTTTAGTAGTTTCCTGATGGGGTCTGTAATATTGCGACCGGGGACAAAGCCGGTCTGGTCTGGGCCTATTAGTTTGGATAGGAAGATTTTTAGGCGATTGGCCAAGATTGATGTGAATATCTTGTAGTCTTGGTTTATTAGTGAGATTGGGCGGTATGATTCTGTTTGGAGGCTGTCCTTCAAGGGTTTCGGGATTGAAATTATTTTGGATTGGGTCCAGGTTTGGGGGATGGGTTCCCCTTTCATGATGTCGTTAAATAGACGTGTCATGTAGGGCATCAGGGGTTCTTTGAATTTCTTATAGAATTCTGTTGTGAAGCCGTCTGGGCCTGGGGCTTTGTGCGGTTTCAAGTTTTTGAGGACTTTGTCTATTTCTTCTGGGGTGATGGGGCTGTCCATGAATTCCTGTTCCTCATCGGTTAAGGAAGGCATGGTCAGTCCTTCTAGGAATTTACTGATTTCCTTCTCTGATGGGCTATGAGAGGTGTATAGTTTGGAGTAGAATTCTGCGAATTCTGAAATTATTTCTTTGGGGGAGTATGTTATGTCGCCGTCTTTTTTGGTGATGCAGTGTATTCTTGTTTTGAGTGCTTTTTTCCTGCATCTATTCGCTAATAGTCTGGAGTTTTTACCCCCGTATTCGTAGAAGCGTTGTTTAGAGTATAGAATGTTGATCATTGTTTTATTGATGTCTAGGGAGTCTATTTCTCTTCTTTTTTGTTCTATAAGGTGAAGGAGCTTTTTAGATCCTGTTTGTTTGTAGCGTGATGAGAGAGTCGTGATGTCTTGTTCTAACTTATTAATGTTTGAAGAGGTTTGTTTTTTGAGGAGTGCTTTTTCTTTCATGCACACTCCTCTGGAGACCGCTTTCATTGCGTCCCATAAGAGGGGGGTTGGTGTGTTGTCAATGTCATTTTCCTTGAAGTAATTTTGGAGAGTTTTTGTGAGCCTCTCTCTGATTTGTTTGTTTGTGGTTAGGATGGGACTGAAGGACCATGATGGGGTGGTTTGTGTTCCCTCTCCTATTTTAACAGTGGCTTCTACTGGGGCATGATCTGTGATTTTGATGTTGCCTATGTTTGTTGATTCCACCAAAGGGATCAGGCCCTGTGTGAGTAGAATGCTGTCCAGTCTGGACATTGTGCCATGGCGTCCGGATTGGAATGTATGGGTGTTGTCTCCTGGGTTTTGTTCGCCCCATATGTCATATAGACCCCTGTTTTTTAATATTTTCAGTAGCTTGTGGGAGTCCCTATTCGTTGGGGGGGGGGTTTTTGAGGGAGGTTGCCCTTGGATTTGTAGGGTGGGTGTCTTTCAGGGATATGCCTTTCATATTTAGGTTAAGGTCGCCTCCTAGGATTGCCTCCCCTTCAGTGAAGGAAAGGAATTTGTTTAGTGTCTTTTGGAGGAAGTCTAGTTGTTTCAAATTTGGGGCATAGATAGAGCCGAGTGTCAGTTTAATTTTTCCGTCTAGTTCCCCGTTAACGAAGATGAATCTGCCTCTTTTGTCCTTTAGGACTTTTGTGGCTTTGAAGTTCAGGTCTCTATTGAGTATCACTGCTACCCCTCGGGCTTTTCCTGAGCCATTTGCCACCCACTGTTGATTGTAGCGGGGGTCTATCAGGAGCTTGTTCCCCTTGGGTGGGTTGTGTATTTCTTGTAGAAAGGTGATGTGTGGCTTCATGGAGTTTATGTATGTGGTGATGCGTTTTCTTTTGATGGGGTTTCCCAACCCCCTCACATTCAGTGTAATTGCTTTTAAGTTAGCCATCTTGCTTCACTATTGTGTGGGGCAATTCCTTGCCAACCCGCCCGGGCTGTCTTGTCTCTCTCTTTTTGTTTGGTGTACCACTGGAGTTGCGCTGACCTAGGGTGTGTTGGGTAAGGGGTAAGTGAGGTTGGAGTTAGAATTGGGTTAAAGAGTGGAGGGTAGGTTGTAGAGAGTTTCCTATATGTAGTCATATAGGTGTTTTGGGAGGGCGTTTCGGACCTTTTGGCGATTAGCCGGTTGGTCCTGGGTCTCGGCTGGTGTGGAGGTCCCTGTACTAGGACAAGTCGACCCCCTTGTCGCTTGCGATAGGGGGTGTCCAGCGAGACGGTATAGGGCGTCTTTGTGACGCCAATGTCTAGTATGGGGTTCAGGAGCGATGTTGCCCGTGCGAAAGGTAACATCGTTGGGGTTTGTGAGTGTGTGTCTTGGTACGCTCTGGTGCCACCGTTCTGTATGTTAGTTATCAAATTTTTGCCTGATTGTGGATTGTGGTTTGGGGATTGTGAGGTTTGTTTTACCCTATTGTGACTGGGGGGGGTAGTGAAGGTGTGGGTTGTTGGTTGATGGGGGTGTGGTTGGGGTTGTGGTTGTCTGGACTGGTGCTGGGGTAGGGGTTTCTGTGGGGATGTGGAGTTGGGGAGGGTATTGTTGTTAGCTATTTTTGTAATTTAAGAAAAGGGATGGGGGATAGTCACCAGTCCTGCGATATGGGGTGTTTTCCGGTTGCTTCGTTTAGTTGTTGCTGCTGCTGTTGCTGTTGCCGTTGTCATTCCTCTGCGAAGTGTAGATTTGGGTGATCTTGGTTTGGTTTCTTGTGCTGACTCCTCGGTGAGGTGATTCTGTACGTGTCCGTCGTTGGTTGTCTCGATATGTCTTGTTGGGTCGCTTTTTCTGTCTTCCTTTCCTTTCCACTTTCGTCCAATTGTTTGCTGGTGTTGCATTGCTGTGGCCCTGGCTGGTACTTAGTGAGTCTCCTTGTTGTTCTTCCGGCGGGAGGTCAATTCCAAGGTCTTCCAGTAGTTGCTTGGCTTCTGGTATGTTGGTTGCCATGTGTTGTGTTGAGTTGATTGTTACAATGAGGCGGAAGGGAAAGCCCCATCGGTATTTGTACCCTGCTTGCAGGATGCGCTGGGTATATGGGCGTAAGCTCCTCCTCCGATTTAGGGTGTCCTGGGATAAGTCTTGGAAAACCATTATGTTATTTCCTTTGTACTGGAGGTTGGTTAAGTTCCTGAGATAGTTCCATATCTCCTCTTTTTTCCTGTATCGTGCGAAGCACACGATGATGTCTCTGGGACGGGCGTCAGCTTTTGCCTTAGCTTTTAGGGATCTGTGGGCCCTTTCCAGGTCGCCTATCTCGAGTGTCAGACCTGGGATTGTGTTTTTTAGCCAGCTTACGATTAGATCTGCTGGACTTCTTTCCTCTGCGTTTTCGGGGAAGTTGCGGAAGCGGATGTTGCAGCGTCTGCTTCGATCTTCAAGGTCCGCTTGCTTGATTCTCAGTTCTTCGTTTTCTGTTTCTAGTTTGTTCAGTTTTTCTTCCATGAGTGTATTCTTTTCCCGGTACTGCTCTATTGTTCTCTCTTGTATTTGATTCTTATTTTCTAGGTCTTTCACTTTGGAGGTCAGCTCACTGATTAGTGTCTTCAGGGGGGTCACTGCGGCTTCTACAGCGGCTTGCAGTGCTGCTTTTAATCTCTTTTCCATTTCCGTCATTTCTTCCCTCATTTCGTTTAGCGTTGCTGGGCGTTCATTTTCTTGGTGGGGTGGTGTGGCTTCGGCGTGATTTTCCATTGCCTTGGTTGATGTTGCCTCGGTCTCTTTGCTGGTTTTGGTATGAGGCCTGAGGTTTTCTTGGCTTGGTGTGTTGTGATCAGGGGTTGTGATGTTGGTGGCTTTTGGGTGTTGTTGAGTTGCTCAGGCGTTGTTGAAAGTTTGGTGGCTTGGCAGAGCGTTCGGTTTAGGCAGCCATATGTGTTACTTCCTGGTAGTAGATTAAGTTCTTCTTTAAGGTTTCCGCGTTCGTCTCGGTTGCGTTGTCGGTTAGGGGGGCAAGTAACTAGGTCGATGTGTGGACCGATAGGCGGGTGGTTTGTGCGGGGGGGGGATTTCCGTCAGTTGTGGCGCCGATGGTCTGTGGCTGTGATGGGGGGGTGTTCTGAGGGGGAATAGAGGGAGCGAGGCTCCTCTCTCGGGGTTGGTGTGGTAGGTAGGTTGAAGAAGGGGGCTTTAATTTGTGGGGAGGGAGGGGGAGGAGGTAAGGAAGAGGGAAGGGGGGTTAATGGACAAGGGTGGGGTTGTAGGTCCGGGTGTGGGGTGGTGGGTGGGATTAAGGAGAGACTGATGGGTGGTTGTTTTTGTTCTAGTGGGGAAGAGGGGAAGAAAAAGGGGGGGAAGGGAAGGAAGAAGAAAGACAGAAGGGAATAGTAAAAGGGTGAGAGGGAGAGAGGAGGCAAGGAGAGAGAGAGAAAAGGAGGAGAGAAAAGCAAAGATGGAAGGGAAAAGGAAGGGGGTGGATGTATGGGGGGGTAGTTTTGTGTATTGGAGGGTAGGAGCAATGAGAGCAGTTGTGGTTGGGGGTGGTAGCCTTATTGTGAAGTTGTTGTTGTTGATTTGAGATCTATAATCTCGCCTTCACACACTTATCTATATTTTCACAGAGGGAGGAGGGGGAGAAAAGGGGGGAGGCGGAGGGGGTGAGGGTAAGGGGAGAGGGCAAGATAAGGGAGTGGGTGGGGGGACAGTCTTTTCTGGGGGAATATTAATTGGGGGGGGCAGAAGAGATCTTCTGGTTTTGGCTGGTTTTTACTTGTTTTCCTCTTCTCTTTATCCTGGGGGGGCGTTAGAGTGGTGGTGGCGACGATGTGATGGCCGTGGGGGGGGGGGAGGTTCCTGCCCTCACCTGGGTTGGGGGTGGCGGGGGCCCTCTTCTCCCTATCTTCCCCTCTTTCCTTTCCTTTCTTCTTTCTCCTTTCTCCTTTCTCCTTTCTCCTTTCTTCTTTGCTTCACCTTGGGGGTGGTAGTGTCGGCGGCGGCAGGCAGGCAGGAGCGCCAGAGGGGTCGGTGCGCCCCTTGGACTCTGGCGCTCCGGTTCTTCACGGGGTTCCCCGCTGCGGTGCCCCTTCGTGGGGGGGGATTCCCTCCTCTTCTTCTTCTTCTGGAATGGCTGGGATGGCGGCGGTGGCGGCGGTGGCGAAGCAGGGCCGTCGCGTGGCGGGAGGCCTCGGGCCGCGGAGTTTCGCCCGGCCGCTGGTTTGGCGCTTTCAGCTTCGGCCCGGCGGGTTCGCGGGGGGCCTTAGCGGCTCCCCGTTTGATCCGCCGGGCTTTTCTGGCGCTCACGTGGTCGCCGCGGAGTCCGCGGCCTGGAGGGTGGTCTCGGGACACGAGGCTACGGCGCTCTGTTTCGGTCCGGTAGGATCGCCAGGGGGCTTCCAGCGGCTCCCCGGTCGGTCCACCAGGCTCGCTTGGCGCCCGTGCTCTGGTGGCGGTGGTTCCGCCGGTTTCGGCGGCTTGGAGGCTTGGCAGGCGGCACGGGCTCGCTGTTCGCTCTCAGGAGCTTCGCGCTGCCGTGCCGCTCTCCATCTTGCCTCGCCGGAAGTCTTCAGAACAGCAATTTGAAATCATCTGTATCTATGTATTATAATGGATGTGCAGAAAGTGAAAAATACTGACATTTGCACACGGATTCCCCCCTGGGCTCCATATACGGACACACACACACACACACACACACACACACACACACACACACACCCTACAAAGGTTGTGATTCAAGCTCAAAAAATCTGAGTATTACCAAAGTGCTTAGCGACTGGGATCGCTCAGTCGGTAGAGCATGAGACTCTTAATCTACGAGCCTTTGGTTTGAGCTCCACAGTGGGCAGGGGGTTGGGCTAGATCAGGGGTCACCAAACTAAGGCCTGGGGGCCGGATGCGGCCCAATTGCCTTCTAAATCCGGCCCGTGGACAGTCCGGGAATCAGCATGTTTTTACATGAGTAGAATGGGTTCTTTTATTTAAAATGCATCTCTGGGTTATTTGTGGGGCCTGCCTGGTGTTTTTATAAGAGTAGAATGTATCCTTTTATTTAAAATACATCTCTTGGTTATTTGTGGGGCATAGGAATTCATTCATATTTTTTCCCCAAAATATAGTCCGGCCCCCCACAAGGTCTGAGGGACAGTGAAAAAGTTTGCTGACCCTTGGGCTAGATGGTCCTTGTGGTCCCTTCCAACTCCCCCATTCCATGAAATTGGTAGCCTATCAAAGGCCACACATGGCATGCGGTGAAGCTTCCAGTTCTTTTTATTAGGTTGTATCCAATCGTAGTTTTGGCCTAGTGGAAAGTGCTTATGATTGTGCAAGACACAGAACCCACTTCTTGACAATGCTCAGCCTCTCCACTGTATCTCTCTGCGCTGTATCACATGTTGTTCTTTGTGCCCATTCTCTCTGTGCCACATCCCACGCTGGCTGGCCTTCAGATACATCTTTCTGGCAGGCACAAGAGTCTACAGTGGGTAGTGGGAATTGGTGAAAATTGGGTGCCCTAACTCACATGAGTGGAAATGTTTCTGCTAGTGCAGTCACCACAGTATTATGACTCAATGTGGATATTTTTGCCTGATGAGCAGGGCCGGAATTAAGTTTGATGAGGCCCTAAGCTACTGAAGGTAATGGGGCCCTTTATATGTCCAGCTGTCCTTTGTCAACAACAAATTGTCGCTGTTTTTTGTGTTGAATATATGCTGTATGGTAATTTATGCACCTAATAGGTATCTAAAGCCATTTGCAACTGTTGCTGTATGCAAGTTTTATTTTATTTGTTTTTTTATCTTATGTGTTGGAAATGTACATCCAGGTTGTTTTTCCTTTAAATTTTTTTGGGGCCTCCAAGAGAGTGGGGCCCTAAGTTATAGCTTGTTTATCTTATACGTAAATCCGGCACTGCCGATGGGACTGGTAAATAATAGTCAGCACCAGAAGTTGATACTTTCATATGAATACTTGTTTAAAATATATTCAGGACACAGTTTTATTTCCATACAAGGAAATTGTAACTTTTGCTGCTTAATAATCAAAGTACCCTTTCCCCTCTTCCTTATACAGGTGAATGTCTACGTGCTGGGGAAAACTTTTCTTCTGCTGGCCAGAGAGCTCTGCATAAATGCTCCAGCTATAGGTATTTTTTAATAAGAGTTGACTTTCGGTACGTGGGTATACTTGTGCCATGATTTCATGGCAGCTTATCAAGCTAAAAAAACATTTACATAATGCAATTTAACCTGTATGTAGAAGGCATTTTAATACTAAATCCAAGGAGTCCAGAGATGAAAGCTGCCAATTAAAAGCACAGAGGTAACTTTAGAACAGAAAATCTTAAGTAGTTTATTATCAGCAGTGTGAGCAAGATAAGGCTCCCTCTTCCAATTACTTCTGTCTTTTATTTATTTAAAGTAAATGAACAGGCTGGGATTAAAAGCATGAAATTGTTGATTGAAATTCAGTAGAATCGGTGCAAATTATCTTAGCAAATATTTAATGTTGTCACCTTTAGTGTGGGAGACTTTGCAATTAGACATTGAGGTATTGCAACCAGCACTTACCCCTTCAACCACTTGGGCTTCTTGGAAGTAGATCTGCTTAGAAACAACATCACACCCTTGTGTATGTATGTGGATCGCCTCTAAGAGGGATGTGTAGGTGAATAATCCATCTTCTTGGTTTGAAATAATAAAAAGAGATTGAAATACCTTTAAAAGTGCTCTTTTACTTCAGTCAGAGGTCAGTCAATATTTGGCTGGCTTTGACGTAACCCACCTTAAAAGGTCAGTGCTTCATCAACCACCTTGAGAAATCAAAGCAGATTTGGGCAGTGGTTGTAACACTGGTGTTAAACACAAGACTCTTTGTGCATCGTTTCCATGCACTACCGTGTTTCTCTGAAAATAAGACACCGTCTAATATTTATTTTTCCTCAAAAAACCCCCACTATGGCTTATTTTCAAGGGAAGTCTTATTGCTGCTGCGCCTATCACTATGGCTTATTTTTGGGGTATGGCTTATATTCCTTGAATGCTTAAAAATCCTGTTATGGCTTATTTTATGACTAGGTCTTAAAATAGGGGAAACAGGGTATTAGCGCTACGGGAGTATAAACCAGCAATGCCTTCTATTGGCATCACACTACCAGGCAGTACTAACACCTGTAAGGATACTGTATGTATCAGTAATCGTAACAGCACTGCTGTGTCCCTGATGTTGTTAAACGTATACATATTGTGGCAAGTCAGAAGCAGGGCCGGCCCTACGTGCAGGCTGGGTGGCGCAGGGCACCATGGCGCCGGCCTGCCAGGAGGGCGCCGCGAGCTGCGCCCACCCGCTGGCTGGCCGGTCCGCCGCGCAGCTGCGCCCACGGCAAACGCGCTGCGCCTGCCCGCCCAGGGAAATGGTCCTGGTCAGAAGCTTGCTGATTATTGTCATCTACAAATTAATTTCTAGTATTTTGGAGAAGCAAGACATGCCAGGGAATCCCAAAATTTACTAAATGTCAAAAACCATTTTTTTAAAAAACAAAAAAACCTGCATTTAATTTTTACAAGCAGGTTAGTCCACATTAATCAAGGCACTTGTGTAATTGTTGTCCAGAACCTGTCTGGTAAAAACTCTGATATCTACTGTGATTATAATAATAATTCTTAGAAATTTTATAGTATTTTAGAGTGTCTGGAACACTTTACATATGCTACCCCAGCCATCTTAAAATAACACCATAGGTCAGTGGTAGCCCCTGTTAACACTCTATAATGGACGGCAAAGGTTTGAGAGTGGCTTGGCTAATGTCATCTGGGCAGTTCATGGCAGAGGCCAGATTTTAAATGGGGGTATCGTAGCTTGTACTCTTAGCCATAAAGCTGTGCCAACTACTTCCAAAAGCTTGCATGTATTGCATGCTGTCCTACATGATTACTAGAATATTTAACCTTTTGGTTTATCAGGATACCAAAGTTATTTAGGAAATTATGTAGAGACCAGCTAACATTACACTTGTCAAATTAACTGAAATGGTACAATGGCAATACAAATATTCTTTTAAAGCACACCAATCATCTTGCATTGTTGGATCTTACGAGGTTGGACAGGAATATTGCATCAGTGACATCAGTATATATTTGTGCTGAGTATTGTTTTGTAGGAGTTCGTTGGCATGATGCTGAAGTATCTCAAAAGCTGTTTAGCTTCTCAGTCATGGTGATCTTTGTAAAAAATTTGACTGACTTTGTGAAGTTATAGCTAGTTGCAAAAATGTGTCACAATGGAGCTTTTGACTCCATTGGATTCGAAGAATTGGCTGTACCTTTCTTTAGACCTTGGCTCGTTTGACTTACTTTCTTCACTCTAAACTTCTATGTTACCTAATTAACTGAAACTTGCTTCAGATGCGAATGTTTAATCCCCACAATCAATTTGAGCTTATGTTCTGAAAACATGTTGGTTATGGCAAACTCTCAAGATCTGTTCTAGTAAAAGGGCACCAAGGCTGCCAAAACCACCAAGAAAACAAGTAAACTTTGAAATTAGAGACAGATCTCCAGTTGTTTTAGCTCAGAGTTTATATAGGTGAAAACGGAGGCAATAAATATACCCCACTTTCTAGTTTAAAGTGATTGTGAAATATCTTGAGAGAGAGAGGAGACTCATTTCTGACCCTTCTCTATAGGGCAGGCACCCCCAAACTTCGGCCCTCCAGATGTTTTGGACTACAATTCCCATCAACCACTGGTCCTGTTAGCTAGGGATCATGGGAGTTGTAGGCCAAAACATCTGGAGGGCCGCAGTTTGGGGATGCCTGCTATAGGGTATATGATGAACTGACAGTATTCTACTGGGGGTTTATTGTATTGTAAAAACTAATTTAGACAGTATTCCTAAATAGTAACAGTAGAACCCTGTGTTTGCTTATTCAGAAGTTAATCCCTCTAAATTAAAAATAACCTATTCTCAGGAAAACATGTATACGATTACAGTTTGCTATAATTTTTGATGTTGAAAACCAAGTGGATGTACTTGCATTGTTTCATTTGACAGACTGAAGAAAAGTTTTGTTTGCCTATAGTTATTGGCTAACCTTACAAAAAGAATGACAGGGTTGAGAGTAAGTAATCATCCATTGGAATTGGAGCGCAATGATTTTAGCTTAATAGAACTCTTTGTAGAGATTTCAACCATTTGAGCTGCACAAAAGGTTCATGGCACCTTGTGCCAGCACACTCCTATATCAAGAGAAATTGGTACATTTATTGTATCTCTTATTTCGATGGACCCAATAGGACCATAGTTATCTGGGTCTATACACTTCAGCAAATGTAAGAGTTCTCTGTACTGCAAGCCTATGTATCTTTAATACCCTATGGAGCTTAGGTTTGTATAAGTGGGTGTGGGAGTGCAGCCTTGGGTTGAGCCTCATAAGTCATACTATATGCAAACATTAATGTGAACACAGAGGACCATGGATCCAGTAATCAGCAAAGCACACAGGTATCTAGGACAAGTAAAAATGTTTTATATTCAACAGATTCTCAAACCGCTCTACTTTAGAACATTCTGTTTGAGCCAGCTGCAAGTTAGTTTATCTATATACAAAATAAACGCACGTCACGTGCAAATTTTTTAAAACATTTTCCCCTCCTGCATGTTGCAGTTCAATAATTAAGTCAAATAGCTTATGAATAAATAAAATAAGATTAAATTCAAGAGCATTCCTTCACTTAGTTTGATAGCCAGATGGTAAGTAGACAGTTAAAAGTAGCATAACATTCCAAATCGCCCTGGAATATTTGCAGTCGGGTCAGAGTATCCCTTAATATGCAGAGCAGTCCCAGAATACATTCTAAGTGAAATGCATCATGCATAGAAAATGAGTTCAGGTATCTGCCCTCCTTGCACTCCAGTGCCATTGGTACTGTCTGAGGAGCACTGGAACTGGAAAGTCACTTTTCCACACTGCACTTCGGTCATTCCCTCTTGTCCAAAGTAACTCAGCTCATTGCCGTCCAGGATGGCACTCACATTGTAAAAGGTGTCTTGCTCAACCTGCACGGGATGCTCGAACCATACTGAGAAAGTGTTACTAGATCCATCAGAGGTAAACTTCGTCAGGTTCTGGGCAAGAACAGCCCCCAGCCGCTTCAGTTCAATTTTGACGCTGTATTCCGCCTTCCCACAACTCGACCCGTACAATCCCAGTCCGGCTATAAATATCCTTTTATCAACAGCAAACTGGATGCTGTCACACCGACCTCGGTACCTCCACTGATTGCTACGATAGGCGGAGGACTGAAACCGGTGGCACCTTTGGGGTACGAGTCCTTTCCTCTTTGTTAGCGGAAATTCTAACTTGGGCTTATTGGCAGCAGTATACCACAAGAAAATATTATGCCTTTCCTCGAGCGTTAGGATGTCGGACTGAGCAGCCCCATTGGCAAACTCTTCCAGAGTCATGGTTGGGATCCGTACCAAGTACAAAGCTTTCCCCAATACATTCCGCTTGTTCCTTGGCGTAACCGGCAGCCCTTGCCTTTTGCATTCAGCCTCGGCCCAGTTCAGGACTGCCTCAAACACCACAACCTCCTTCGTGTTCAGGGCTTCCCGTGTCACGATGATCTCTAGCGTCTGTTGATCTATTTCGCAGAAGCCCTCCGATTTTAGTGCCATCTCAGCTTGAGCATCAATGACTTCCCAGCAGCGCTGCGTCAGCTCTGGCTCCTCAAAGAGTCTGCTCTGAGACAGCAGAACGCAAGCATTCTTGGCCTCTAGACTGGTCTCCAGAAAATTGACGCAAGCTTTTGCTAATGCCGGGACAATGTATTTCTTGGCTGCGTATAGAGTAGCAAGCACAGTGTCTGCTTCCAGGTCAATTTCATCGCTGTACATGTACCTATTGATGCAAAAAAGGAGAGAGAATATTCCCATTTTAAAAAAAGAACTGGCATATGGTTGCAGCTAATCATTTAACATCGACCATCCTTAAAGGCCTTTAAACCCATGTTCCCAAGACTGTTGAAAAGCTTTGTTTTCATCCAAGTTATCTTTACTACCACTTACTTTAATAAGATTAGGAAGGCTGCAGGTTCCACATCTGGTATATGGATTTCAGATTTGACCTCTGCAAGATCTCCATAAAACATGGCGTAGAAGACAGAACTACCAACTGCCAAAACATACTGCATTTAAAAAAAGAAGAAAAATCAGCCACGTTGTAGGCAGCTATATTTAAGTAGGTAGAATTGTATAATAATTTCAATTTTAGGAGTACTTCCCCTCCCCCATTTAGCTATAAAACTTAGAATGTACATGAGTGTAAATTTATTTTATCTAGCGTAAGAGAAGATATTATGTTTTATACAACTTAATTGCATTTTATAAAGATAATATGATGGGATGACCCTATAAATAAGAACATTTTGAGCTGGGGCATGTGGAATGGTACATGGGGTCTTTCGATACAGAACAGATAGAATGATCAGAAATAGAATCCCATAGAAGGGGAAAAGAAAGCTGTGTGTGATCCCACAAACCTTGTGAGCAGGAACTTTCTTGGCTGCCCCCACTGGGCCCACAATAAAATGCACGTCCGCCATAAGTTCGTTATTGAACATGAGTGCGTTCCTGCAAGTTTACAGAAAAGGAGGATGCTGTTAAAACTGCAGCTGAGCAGGCAGGCATCGCAAGGCTGTTTCCTTGCTCTCCCCTCTTCTTCAATAGTTT